>NC_080546.1:17600185-17919769 GCF_028640845.1 Ahaetulla prasina
GATAATTTTACCAATTGATGGTCCAAGCTGAGTTAAAGTTGATAATGGCTGAATCCATGGAAACTAATGGAATCAGTCCACTTGGGTCTGATGGAGGTAAAACCTAATTGCAATCCTGATCCAGCGCAGCCCTGAAGAGGGTTTTATTTTTCAGTCAGGCGCGCAAGGTGGACTTTAGTCCTAATTCAATTTTTGGTTGGCATGGAGCCGCCGTACTTGTGTACCTTTTAATTCAACCGTGTTTTGCACTTTCCCTGATGAAAAGCTTTAAAAGCATTAAGGGGTCACTTTGCTGTTTGGGTAGCCAATGGGCCTCTTTTTACTGCAACTTTGAAAGAACTTTATCAAATGCTTTATTTTGTATGTGTGTGTACATAGCTCAATATTAGGCAATAAATGGACTGTTTCCTTCAGACTTCATACTGCTTTCGTGATGCTTCAGGAAGAAAATAAGGTCTCGGTGTTAGTAAGGAATGTTAAATAATAGAATTAATAGTGATGCGTTCAGCTGTTTTTCTACCAGCGCTGATAAATGCCAGAAGAGATGAAGCCGGGATCTGTGAGGGAAAGGTTTTTTTAAAAAAAATATCCTTTCCTTTTACTTTCAGATTTTTGTTTTGTTTTGTTTTGTTTTAAACTTCAAAGGCAGTAACGTGCACACCTGAACCCCCAAAATGCAATGCACATGTGGCCCCCTTGCATGCATCCCACCCCTGCACATATGTGCGCACCTATTCACACATACGCCTTGTGCATGTGTGCATGGCCCCCTGCACAGCTCCCCCCCCGCACATGTGCGTGTGGCCGCCTGCATGCACCCTGCCCCCGCATATGCACACACATCACGTGCCCCATCCCCCCATGCACGCGCGCACAGCCCCCCCTCCCATGCCCCTCACCCTGTACATATGCGGCAGAGACCCAAAAACCAGCTGGCCAATGGGAGGTGCGCACACATGTGTGGCGGAGCTGAACTGGGGTGACAGTTTGCGTGTCCACAGAGAAGGCGCTGCGCGCCACCTCTGGCACGCGTGCCATAGGTTCGCCATCACAGTTCTAAGGTAATGGATTAAGGACACAGCCTTTAAGCTTTCAACATACAAGTGACTGGTAAGGACACTTTTGCATGTTTTCCAGCTGTCAGATTTCAGAAAATCCAAAACTTAATTTTTGGATTCTACTAACTCCAGTGCATATTTGGAGTTAATTATTGTTTTATTTTTTTGCTTTCTGCCCGCTCTGGTATAATGGACTGCTGTAAAAAGTAAGTGAAAGCTTAACAGAATAACAATAACAGAGCTGGAAGGGACCTTGGAGGTCTTCTAGTCCAACCCCCTCTCAGGTAGGAAACCCTATACTATTTCAGATAGATGGTTGTCCAGTCTTCTGTTTCAAAGCCTCCAGTAATGGAGGAGCCACAACATCTGAAGGCAAGACATTCCACTGGTTAATTGTTCCCACTGTCAGGAAATTTCTCCTTGGTTCTAGATTGCTTCTCTCCTTGATTAGTTTTTGTTCATTGTGTCTTGTCCTGCTTTCAAGTGCTTTGGAGACTCCCTCTTCTTTGTGGCAGCCCCTGAGATATTGGAGCACGGCTATCATGTCTGAACTGGTTGAACTGGTCTCAGCTTGAAATCATTAAGCGTTTCTTTCTCCATCTGTTGACTGGGACGTTTGGAAGTTGGAAGTCCAATGGAATTGGAGAAAATTAGGTTGGGGAAACTGAGATATGCGTTAACAATAGCAATAGCACTTAGACTTTTGTACCACTTCCCAGTGCTTTACAGAGTCAGCCAATTGCCCTCAACAATTTGAGCCCTCATTTTACCAACCTCGGAAGGATGGAAGGCTGAGTCGACCTTGAACCGGTCAGGATCGAACTGCTGACAGCAGAATTAGCTTGCAGTACTCCATTCTAACCACTGTGCCACCACGGCTCTTAGAAGACTTTAACATGGTGGCCTTCTGTTGTGGAGCCAGAAAAATACCCATTTTGGCAGAAAGGAACATCACATGTTTTCTAGTCTCTTTCCAAGGCAGATTTCAGCTCGACTAATCCCTGAATGACATGCAGGTGGCCGGCATTATTGAGACAAGTTTTAACCTCTCTTTCCCTGTTGAGCACCAGTGCTGGGAAGCACACAATAATCCCAAGAAACACTCTTACCATTTTCCCGTAATACCTCAAAGCTTTCATTAATGGGAGGATTTACTTTTGGAAACACAATGGGCATTTGTTGGATGGTTGCAACTAAGCTTCTCTGGGATACGAAAGACGCATCTGAGCGTTGATGGCCTTTGCGGGATTATATCATGGAGATCAGCAAGCCAAGCGAAAGTTGTGAAAAATTGAAGGACTGCAATAACATCATTTCTAGTTACAATTTTCTATCCCAGCAGAGCAGAACACCACACCACACATACTCAGAGTGACCCTTGCATATGCACAAGTGCAGAAAGTTCAATTTTTTTCAGCAGGGTTGCCAGTAGATTGAATTGACTTGCAGCTGGGAACAGACTTATCTCATTAAAGTACAGTAGTGGCCAAAATTGTGGAAACCTTTTGGGAAAAAGTGTCTTTTCTAAAACTAGCTAATAACACCACTTTTTTTTTGGAGTAGTACCATAAAATTATATATCAATAGAAAGATAATTTAATCAAGCATGTAATGCAATAACTTTTATGAAGGATTTACTATTAGAATAGCAGTTACAGTATATAGAAGAAAAGTGAAACATAGAAAAAATACAAAAATTATCACCATAGAAAAAACGCGATTTACAAAAACCATTTCAGTTAATACTTAGTTGGGTAACCTTTAGCATGAATTACAACATTTTCCCATGGAACCAAGTCTTTTAGTTCTGCAGCTGTTATAATGTGAAACCAAGATTGAATGATTGCTTTTATTAACTGGGTTTTATTGATGAGTCGCTTCTGACTAACAAGTTTCTTTAGTGGACTCCATAGATTTTCAATTGGGTTAAGGTCTGGGCTATTCCCAGGCCATTCCAGCAATGGAATAGGATTATTTTGAAATTCAAAAACAAAAACAAAAAACATTTTTTTTAAAAATTTACATTTATATCCCGCCCTTCTCCGAAGACTCAGGGCCGCTTACAGTGTATAAGGCAATAGTCTCATTCTATTTGTATATTTACAAAGTCAACTTATTGCCCCCCCAACAATCTGGGTCCTCATTTTACCTACCTTATAAAGGATGGAAGGCTGAGTCAACCTTGGGCCAGGCTTGAACCTGCAATAATTGCAGGCTGCTGTGTTCTAATAACAGGCTTCTAACAGCCTGAGCTATTACGGGCCTGAGCAATTTAAGCATTGAGGAGTGATGAGGACCAGTGAGAGCAATAGAGCAATCTCTGCTACGTCTTCCTGAATAATAACAACAACAACAACAACATTGTACATTTTAAGAAGATACTTGGTTGATACATAGGATGTTGGGTGAATAAAAGAAATAACAACTACAACAACAACAACAATAATAATAATATAATTCTTTATTGGCCAAGTGTGACTGGACACACAAGGGATTTGATTCCGGTGCATAAACTCACAGTGTACATATAAAGAGCAAGTAATAGGTCATAGATAATAAATCATTAATCATAAGTTGCAAACAACAACTGATAAATCATAAGAAACCAATAAAAGATAGTAGGAAAGATGAGAAGATGGAAAAGATGAGAAATGAGACAGATGAACTGCTATAATCTCCTATTTTTGTGGTTAGCTTCAAAGAGGACAGCTTTAGCTACAAAATACAACAATAACTCAAAAGTAAAGTTACTTTTGTATGATTTCGCCTCCGAGCATGCAAAACTATGCTGAAAGGCAGGTGTATAAGTTTTGTAGTTGACATTGGCCAATTGGAAGAGCTAAGAAGGGTCAGATGCGTTTACTGCCTGAATGGAAGATCATGAGAAATTGGGAGCTGCTGTTGTGACCCAGGTTCCTGGACCCGGACTCCTGGACTCGGATGATTCAGAAAGTGAGGGAGAAGACCTGGCCAGCCCTGCTTCTCTTGAGCCCTTTCCCTCCCTGGCACCCACTCAAAGGGATGGGGAGGGGCCGGCACAGCCTGATTCCATGGAGCCTCCTTCTGATTTGGCAACGCCCCAAGAACAGTTTTGGAGCGATGCAAGGTCACGTAGACGTAATCGCCGTGCGCAGCAGCGGAAGAGTTGGGACAAAGCCAAGTCATAATTGTCATGCAGTGACATCTGCAGAGACTATAAATAGGAGGCGGGACTTCCTGGTTTTTTGTCTTGGACAAAGTAATGAGTTGGCGAGCTAATGAATTGGCGAGCTAACTATTTCAATGGAGGAAGAATATATTCGTGAGTAATTCTGGCCTTATCTATAATTTCCTCGTTATCTCCAGAAACTTGGCAGGCCCGTGGGTAGACTTGGCCAGGACATGTATCTATGTAAATAAAAGGAAAAAAGGAAGGCCTCTGACGGACTCTTTGCTGGGAGTATTGGGGAAGGAAACAGAACATTTTGTCCAAGACCTGACTAAAACATCTTCCACCAAAGATGGATCAGCAGCAGGTACAGCAGCAGTTACAGCAGCTACAAGCAGCTAATCAACAGCTCCAGCAGCAAGTGGCTCACTTGGCAGGCCAACTTGCTGCCAGGAATGTGCCTGCAGCCCCCCATCCTCCCACCTCCTCCTCGCCGCAAGTGCCCGATAACCGTACCGGATAAGTTTTCTGGGCAGCCTGAGATGTTCCCGACCTTCTTGGGACAGTGCCAGCTCTACATGGCTATGAGGCCAGAGGATTTCCCAGACGACCGGGCTAAGGTGGCCTTCGTGATTAACCTTCTTTCCGGCTCGGCTGCTCGATGGGCCACGCCCCTCTTGCTCCAGGACAGCCCCCTGCTGGCGGACCAACAGCGTTTTTGGCAGCACCTGCGCACCATGTATGAGGACCCCGTTCGAATGCTGACGGCAACCAGGCGCCTTAAGGAACTCAGTCAAGGGAAACGCCCCCTGCAGGAGTACATCGCCGAATTTCGTCTTTTGTGCCAGGACTCTGACTGGAATGATGCAGCGCTGGTGGACGCGTTCCAGGAGGGACTCTCAGAGGAATTGCAAGACGAGCTGGCCCGCGTGGAGGCGCCGCGGACCCTCGACAACTTGGTGCCCCTTTGTCTCCGCCTCGATGCCCGTCTGCAACGGCGACCGTCCCGTCGCACCCCCCGGGACCCGCCGTCGACATCTGCGCCCCCACTTCCTGCACCACCAGCACCCAGGGTCGCCCCACGTTTTGTAACCGCTGCGGAAGAGCCCATGGAGTTGGGAGCGCCCAGACCTCGCCTGACAGCCCAGGAGCGGAACCGGAGGCGCCAAGGGGGATTGTGCCTGTACTGTGGGGAGCCCGGCCACTTCGCCGCTTCTTGCCCCAGAAAGCGAAGTGGGGCACGCACGCCGGTCCCCGAATCACAGCGTGACCAATCGGGAAACGGAGCAGGCCCGACTCGGGAAACCCTAGGTCGGGCACGCACTAAGCCCCACTGGACGCTATGGAAGTAGACTCTGGGCCCCTCGGCATCTGATTCTGGACACACGGATATGGTTGGGGAACCAGTCGGACGGGCTCCAGGCGCATGCGCTGGTGGACTCAGGGCCACAACAAACTTTATGGACCAGGCCTTTGTGACCCAGTTTGCGGTCCCGTGGTTCCGGTGGACCCTCCGATGCGGGTAGAGACAATTGATGGGCGAGAACTGGTGTCCGCCCCATTAAATTGCCACCCAGCCTTTGCGCCTGGCTATTGGGGACCATGAGGAGGCGATCCAGTTTTATGTCACGGCGGACCTTCATTTTCCTTGGTCCTTGGGATGGCCTGGCGGACCCACGATCCTCAGGTGGCCTGGTCGCGAACGCCATCTCTTTCCCGAGTCTGCAGTGCCGATCACATCCGCCACACCTGTGCCGCCAGAACGTCCCCACCGCTGCCATCACCTTGCCTCCTGAGCTGACGGACTTCGCCCGGCGTGTTCAGCGAGAAGGAGGCGGACCGACTACCCCGCATCGGCCCTACGATTGCCCGTGGACCTTCTGCCCAACGCACCACTGCCTGTGGGACGCCTGTATTCCATGTCGGAGCCCGAGTTGGCCGCCTCAGGGACTTCCTGGACAAAAACCTGGCCCGAGGTTCATCCGGCCTTCAAAGTCCCTCTCGGCCCCGGTCCTCTTTGTGAAGAAGAAGACAGGGACTTGCGCCTATGCTGTGATTACCGCCGCTAAACGCCATTACGGTGCGGAATCGCTACCCCCGCCGCTCATCCGGAGCTACTGGAAAGGTTGCGGGAGGCCACGATCTTCACCAAGCTCGATCTCCGGGGCCTACAACCTGGTGCGGATACGAGAAGGAGGCGAATGGAAGACGGCATTCGCACCGATACGGACACTACGAATACACTGTCATGCCATTTGGGTTGACCAATGCTCCCGCCGTTTTCAGCACTTCATGAACGACGTGTTCCGAGACATGTTGGATCGGTTCGTGGTTATCTACCTCGACGACATCCTGATTTACTCCCGGTCCAGGAAAGCCACCTTCGACACGCCAGTCTGGTTCTGCAACGCTATGGAGCAACAACTCAATGCGGCTGGAGAAATGCGTCTTCTTCCGGACTTCCATAGAATTCCTCGGGCATATCATCTCGCCCGAGGCATAGCCATGGACCCATGTAAAGTAGAAGCTTTGTGTAGCTGGGAAGCCCTCGTCGGGTGAAGGATGTTCAGCGCCTACTGGGCTTCGCCAACTACTACCGGACCTTCATCCCGGCTTCGCCACACTGACAGCTCCACTTACCCAGCTCCTCAGGAAGAAGGTTGCATTCGGTGGGGTCCCCGCAGCAAGAAGCATTCACAGCCCTCAAGAAAGCCTTCGTCACGGAACCCGTCCTGAGGCATCCCGACCCGCTCCGGCCTTTTGTGGTGGAAACAGACGCGTCCAATGTGGCTCTGGGAGGGGTGCTGCTACAGGCTCCGGCGAAAGGCGGCAACACTTTTCCCGCGCTTACTACTCCCGGAAACTCAACCCTTCCGAGCGCAACTACACTATCTGGGAAAAGAGTTGCTGGCTATCAAGGCTGCATTCGAGGCTTGGCGACACCATCTGGAGGGGCCCGACATCAGGTGGAGGTCGAGCGGACCATCGGAATCTCGAGCACCTCACCACAGCTCGGAAGTTGAACCAGCGGCAGATCCGGTGGTCGTTGTTTTTGCCGGTTCAACTTCGCGTGACCTACATTCCCAGCGGTCACAACCGGAGGGCGGATGCCCTGTCCCAAGCCAGAGTACCTCTGCGCCAAGGACCCCTTCCTCCACGGACAGTGCTGCCGGCAGAAGCCTTGGCCGCAGCACGGGAGCCAGTGGACTTGCGGGCCCAGGTGCGAGGCGCAGCGCCAGGGCGCCTGGTCGCAGCAAAGGAGAGCGGAGGTGGGCCCCACGCCTCCTTGGACCTTGGAGGAGGACTTACTCAAGTTTGGGCGATTATATGTACCCACAGGACCACTCCGAGCCCTCGTCATGACCCAGTGCCACGACAACCCTGCAGCAGGACATTTTGGGTTCTTCAAGACCCTCCACCTGGTGACACGGACCTTTTGGTGGCCCCGAGTGCGGCATGATATACATGCCTACGTGACATCCTGCGTTCCGTGCCGGCAAGCCAAGACCGCCACGGGGCCTCCCGGCTCCTTCAACCCTTGCCGACACCCGACAGACCCTGGGGGGGGATCTCTATGGATTTCCTGACAGACCTGCCGCCGTCCTCTGGGTTCACCACGGTGCTGGTGGTGGTGGACATGCTCACCAAGATGGCACACTTCATCCCATGCCGCGGACTGCCCACAGCCGCAAAACGCCCGCCTCTTTCTGCAGCACATCTTCCGCCTCCATGGTCTACCGGACAGGGTGGTTTCGGACCGCTGGAGTTCAGTTCACAGCCCGCTTCTGGAAGAGCCTGATGGCGCGTTGGAGGTGCAGGTATGTCTGTCGTCATCGCACCATCCGGAGACCGACGGGGGTACAGAGAAGGTCATCGGTATACTGGAACAGTATCTCCGTTGCTTCATCAACCAGCAACAGGACAACTGGGCCGACTACCTGTCCCTGGCGGAGTTTGCTTTTAACAACTCTCAGCACACCTCTACTCAGATGACCCCGTTCTTTGCCAATGTGGGGTACCATCCGCGGCTCTTCCCTCTGGCACCACCGGACTCTCCTGTTCCCGAAACGCAGACCTTCCTGACGGAATTGCATGCGGTCCAACAGTTGGTACGTCAGCAGCTGAATCGGGCAAAGGAGGATTACAAACGGTCCGCCGACCGCTCCCGACGGGCAACGCCCCCGCTGGCAGTTGGAGACCGGGTGTGGCTCTCCACCAAACACCTCCCGTCCGACCGCCCGGTAAAGAAGTTGGACCACCGATTCATCGGCCCGTTCCCTGTCGAGGCAGTCATCAACCCGGTAGCCTACCGACTGACCCTGCCACGATCCATGCGGATCCACCCCGTTTTTCACCGGTCCCTTCTGGTTCCTGAGGCCACACCGAGTCCCCTTCGGTGCCCAACAGCACCCGTCACTGTCGCCGAGGACGGATCGGAGGAATACGAAGTCCACAGCGTACGAGACTCCCGCTGGCTGAAGGGTCGTTTCCAATATTTGATCGCGTGGAAGGGATACGGGACTGATTTCTCCTGGGTAGATGCCTCCGACGTTCATGCCCCTGACCTGGTGCAGGCCTTCCATGAGCAGAACCCAGCCCGACCGCATCCCGATCGTCAGCCCCGGGGGAAGGGCCCTGCGGTGAGGGATAGTGTTGTGACCCAGGTTCCTGGACCCGGACTCCTGGACTCGGATGATTCAGAAAGTGAGGGAGAAGACCTGGCCAGCCCTGCTTCTCTTGAGCCCTTTCCCTCCCTGGCACCCACTCAAAGGGATGGGGAGGGGCCGGCACAGCCTGATTCCATGGAGCCTCCTTCTGATTTGGCAACGCCCCAAGAACAGTTTTGGAGCGATGCAAGGTCACGTAGACGTAATCGCCGTGCGCAGCAGCGGAAGAGTTGGGACAAAGCCAAGTCATAATTGTCATGCAGTGACATCTGCAGAGACTATAAATAGGAGGCGGGACTTCCTGGTTTTTTGTCTTGGACAAAGTAATGAGTTGGCGCGAGCTAATGAATTGGCGCGAGCTAACTATTTCAATGGAGGAAAGAATATATTCGTGAGTAATTCTGGCCTTATCTATAATTTCCTCGTTATCTCCAGAAACTTGGCAGGCCCGTGGGTAGACGTGGCCAGGACATGTATCTATGTAAATAAAAGGGGAAAAAAAAGGAAGGCCTCTGACGGACTCTTTGCTGGGAGTATTGGGGGAAGGGAAACAGAACAGCTGCAAGCTATGTTGGGAATTTGGGAGAAGTTCCAGAAAGAAGGACGCATCCAGCCTTTCAGTTCTGTTGCTAAGAAAACTACAGGTAGTTCTCAACTTACAACAGTTGATTTAGTTGTAACAGTTGTAACAGTTCGAAGTTACAACAGCACTAAAAAAAGTGACTTATGACCATTTTTCACACTTATGATCTTTGTGACATTCCCCTTGGTCACATGATCAAAATGCAGCTGCTTGGCAACCGACTCATATTTATGACGGTTGCAGTGTCCCGGGGTAAGTAACTGGGATATTTAGTGGTTTATTTATTCCATCTGTTTGCTGCAAATCTTTCAGAACTCTTAGTGGCTTACAGGAATCAAAAATGTACCATGAAAAATTTCAAAGTCCATTGTAATGTTTCCAAACTAATCTCACCCACTTCAAATAACTGAAAACAAAAACCATCTTAAATACCAAACAGTGTTAATATAGTGGCTATAATCATTCTTAAAAAGTTTTTGAAAGGCTATTTATCAAAAGGGGAAAATTCACTCTAAGGGGGATTTGCTACAGTGTTGGTAATAGGAATAGCAATGCACTTAGACTTCTATGCTGCTTCACAGTGCTTCACAGTCCTCTCTCTCTAAGTGGTTTACAGAGTCAACGTATTGCCCCCAAGAATCTGGGTCCTCATTTTACCGACCTCTGAAGGATGGAAGGCTGAGTCAATCTTGAGCCTGGTGAGATTCGATCTGCCAAACTCCTGGCACCTGGTGATCAGCAGAAGTAGCCTGCAGTACTACACTCTAACCACTGCACCACTGCGGTTCGTAATAATAGAACTGTGCTCAGTTCTCCTCACCCTACCACAAGAGACACTGCTAGCGTTTTCTTCTATGATTCTCATCTTGGGAAGGTTGACCCATTGCTTGGAGTAGGCAGTCTTGAAGAGGCGTCAAGCCATACAGGTCTCTTTGTAAGTCAAAACTGACAAATTGCACCCAAAAGCTACTGGAAACCCAATTTACTGCAAAATGGCTGGACCTATTCAAAGTGATGAGTGTTGACTAATAAGTGGACTGCTACAGTTTGAACTAACTATAGTTTTGGAGGTGGCTTTCAAAGACATTTCCACATTATGCAGCTTGCAGGAATCCAGGCAGGTTTTGGTTATGACCTTTAAAGCGCTCCATGGCTTAGGGCCTGGGTACTTACGGGACCGCCTGCTGTTACCGCATGCCTCCCACCGACCCGTACGCTCTCACAGAGAGGGACTTCTCAGGGTGCCGTCCGCCAAGCAATGTCGGCTGGCGGCCCCCAGGGGAAGGTCCTTCTCTGTGGGGGCTCCTACACTCTGGAATGAGCTTCCCCCGGGTTTACGCCAAATACCTGATCTTCGGACCTTCCATCGCGAACTGAAGACACATCTTTTCATTCGCGCGGGGCTGGCTTAAATTTTATTGATTTTAAATTTTCTATTAATAATTTTAAATGGGGTTTTAGTTTATTATATATTTTAAATTTTTTAGGCCAATTATAAAATAAGTTTTTTAATCTGCATTTTAAATTGTATATTGTATTGCCTATTTTTTACTTTTGCCTGTACACCGCCCTGAGTCCTTCGGGAGAAGGGCGGTATAAAAATCAAATAAATAATAATAATAATAATAATAACAAATGATTCAATGCAGCTGAATGCCCCATAAGATTGTATCTGGCAGCCCAGCCTTGTGGCTCACACACCAGCATATCCAACAATAGTTGTGATTTGAAGAGGAACCTGTTATGGACTGGCTTTGTAAAGGCAGCAGAACCAGCTTGGAAGAACCAGCTTGGAAGACATCTTGAGAGATGCCAGAATAGTACTGAACAAGCAGCAACTCTGTCTTGTTTGAGTTACTGTATAGGTAGTCTTCGACTTGCAACTGGTGACTTAGAGATTGTTCAAAATTATATCTTAGAACAGAGAACCAGCACTGGTTTTCGGCATGCCAGCAACTGGGCTGTACAAACAAGCGAAGTCTCACCCGTGGGATGCAGGCAGCACACAAAACCACACCCCTTCTGGTCTACGGAAAAACCATTCTCCACAGAACAGGTCCCTGGTGCCCTAAAGATTGAGGGACAGTCAGGGGTGAAATCCAGCAGGTTCTGACAGGTTCTGCAGAACCGGTACCAGAAATTTTGAGCAGTTTGGAGAAATGGCAAATACCACCTCTGGCTGGCCCCAGAGTGGGGTGGGAATGGAGATTTTGCAATATCCTTCCCCTGCCATGCCCACCAAGCCACGCCCACAGAACTGGTAGTAAAAAAATTTAGATTTCACCACTGGGGACAGCGTCTTAGAATGGACCCTTGAAAATCTAGTTTTGAAGTTCTGATGTTGTGTTGTGACTCCAGCCCCCGAACCTGGCCCCATGCCCGAAAGTGACTCCGAGAGTGAGGGGGAAGGGCCGGTAAGGCTTACCTCAGGAGCACCGATTCCTTTGGCCCGGCTCCAGGAGCCAGAACCAGACCAGTCAGAGGATGTAATGAGGCCGTCATTCCCTGATTCCTCCCTTCCCCAGGCTACGCCTTCAGACCCAGCTGATAATAATAATAATCAAGCTTGGATTGACCCGCGCTTCAGAAGATTAGAGAGGCGGTGTCATCAAAGGGAAGGGTGGAGCAGGAGCCCCACCCCACAGGATATATAAGGAGCTTTGAGACTGCTCTCACTCCATGGGAAGCAAAAGTTAGCTGAACTGTTTCAAAAAGAGCTGAAAGTCTTGCTACGTGAGTCATTTGTTTGAACTTTGGCAGGCAGCTGCGATTTCTCTGCCAGGATTGATAAGAGCCGTGAATCCACTGGCTGAAGGCCAGCTCATTGATCATTGCAAAGAGGAGGGGAACATGGACCGTTGTCTATAGCAACCCAAACTGAACCAGCTTTCTAGGATAGCCTTTCGTCCAGATAATTTGCTTCCATTGTATATTTATCAAAGCAAGTTGAGGACATGGATCTAGAATTGGGACTTCTGGAGCCAGAAATGGATACTGGCAGCAGACTGTCGATTTAACTTTCCCTCGTAATGGCAATCAGGGTGTCTCCCCAATGGGGATTTGGTGGAGAACCGAACATTTTGTACTGACTCTAAACTATGAACAGACAGAGGATTATAAATTCCTTTGAGAAGTACTGGCGGCACCCTTACATTGGTAGCAAGGATTTATGGAGACATTCACTCAAAAATAGTTTATTTATTTCTTCCATACAAAATACCATCATGTACGAAAATGCACACATATAGTTTTGTCGATCAATTCGCATTTTTACAAAGTTGCAGTGAATTAAATGTATTTTTATTCTGTGATGCCAATATAGAACTGTGTCCTTTAAGTCTCGCCAGGGGCATAAAGTGAATGATCATTCAGAGAGAAAAAAAATATGTATTGTTATATCTGAAACCACCAATGACTTTTGACAAAGAGATTTTCTACAACTGTATAGGTTAAGAATGATTGGCTTTTAACTTTCCTACAGTAATCAAGATGGTTTGTATATCTAAAATAAAAAGGCACACACTATGGAATCTCTTTGGTGGAAAATTATTGGGAACTGCAGAATAATGCAGTTCTGTCTTCTCAATAGTCTCCATACAGAATATCTTTGGGCATCTGCTCCAAGTACAATTAGATCTTTCAATATACATAGATATAGACTAGTGATGAAGTATCAAAGCATGCGTGCATGCTTATAGATCGTTGAATAGACAAAAAGAGAGAGAGAGAGAGAACTTTGAAAATAATTTTCAGTCACTGTTGAACACCTAAGCAATACTATAGGATTGTTCCAGAGAATGGAAAATAACTTTAATGTAAGAAAAAACATTAAATGCATCCACTTTATATGGAAATTTTCAGGTTTATGAACCTCTTCTGTATGAGTTTCTTTGCCGTGGAGAAAATTTCTTGCAACCTGTAGGATAACTACTAGTAAGAATACTTGGGAAAGATTGGCTTGGAGCATCTTCTATTGTGTTTTAAAATGCAGGGATGGGCTGCTGGGGGTTCGCAGGGGTTCAGGAGAACCTCTAGCTAAGATTCTGTGCAGTTCGGAGAACTCCCAAATCCCACTCCTGGCTGGCCACGCCTACCCCACTCCTCCCCTCCCAGGAGTCCCCACGCGGCCCATTTTGGATGCAGGTAAGTGCAGGGTGTGTGCGGGGCTCAGTAAGGGTGAAAAACAGGGCTATCGGAAGTTCGGGAAGGCCAGAAATGGGTTCATTTCCGGCCTCCAGAGGGCCTCTGGAGCCTGGGGAGGCTGTTTTCGCCCTTCCGAAGGCTCAAAGAAAGTCTCTGGAGCCCGGGGAGGGAAAACGCCCCCCCACCGTGGTGAAGGAGTCTGACTAGGCCACACCCACTATGGCCATGCCCACCCAGCGACCGGGCAGAGAACCCCTTGCTAAAATTTTGAAGCCCACACCTGTTAAAATGGTATTATGGTGTGCTTTAAAAATATTTCATGGCCTTTCAGAAGAGAAGCAGTAATGTAATTTGATCAGGGCATAGTGGCTGCCTTTTAAAAAAAGAAAGACAGCACTATATTTACAGAATTGACATAGAACGGGACAATAAGAGTTCCAAGAAGGTCCCAGTTTCCCTTATTCTGCAGGATTGTGCCCAGGAAGGAAAAGCAGGAATGAAAAAAAGAAGAGTTTAGCTGCCTGGATATATTTTGGAAACGTTAATTTGGACTTACATACACGCTTCTATTCATTTGAAAGTTTAAAAATAGGCAGGGAGTCTGATAACAATCTGTGCTTTCAAAAAGCACAATTTTAAAATAGGCTAGTCCTTGACTTACGACCACAATTGAGCCCCACATTTCTGTTCCTCAGGGAGACAGTTGCTAAGTGAGTTTTGTACCATTTTTCAACCTTTCTTGCCACCGTTGTTAATTGAAACACTGCAGTTATTAAATTAGTGTTAAGTGAACCTGGTTTCGCCATTACTTGTCAGAAGGTTGCAAAACGTGGTCACAGGGATCCCAGGACACTGCAAGCGTCGTAAGTATGAGTCAGTTGCCAAGTGCTTGAATTTTGATCATATGACCAAGGGAAGATTGCAATGGTCGTTAAAAAAAGTCACCTTTTTTAATGTTGTTGTCACTTCGAATGGTCACTAAATGAACTGTTGTAAGTTGAGGACTATCTGTACAGTCATTTCTTAGCCTCTGTTGCTTGGCTAAATATGCAATCATCAACTGGTTTCTTTAACCACAAAAATAGTTCCATGAACCAGAAATTTCAGCAAAACAAGCAACCAAGTAATTGGATGAAAGTCAGTTTTGAGAGCTTTTATATGTCTGCACTACAGACATAAAAATGACATTGCTGAGAAATTATCTTTAGGCTTCTAAAGCAGGGGACTCCAACCTTGGCAACTTTAAGACTTGTGGACTTGGAAGTCCACAAGTCTTAAGGTTGCCAAGGTTGGAGACACGTGTTCTAAAGAGTATGCATCTTCCTACATAGGATAAAGGTAAAGGTTCCCCTCGCACATATGCACTAGGTGTTCCCGACTCTAGGGGTCAGTGCTCATCTCTGTTTCGAAGCCAAAGAGCCAGTGCTGTCTGACGATGTCTCTGTGGTCATGTGGCCAGCATGACTCATCACCAAAGACACACGGAACGCTGTTACCTTCCCACCAAAGGTGGTCCTTATTTTTCTACTTGCATTTTTTACGTGCTTTCAAACTGCTAGATTGACAGAAGCTGGGACAAGTAACGGGAGCTCACCCTGTTACATGGCACTAGGGATTCGAACCGCTGAACTACCGACCTTTAGGTTGACAAACTCAGCCACTGAGCCACTGCATCCCATAGGATAGGATTATTAATTTCTGTTGAGATATTTTTCTTGCTTTATAATTGTTGGAGAGAAACTTGGTTCAGATCCTAATGACACTCTTCATCACCAAAGAGTTGACCAATGGAATCCTGAGATCTCAGTGTCTTTTCCTATCCAAAGGCTCTTTACAAGATCCCCATTCTCAACTATGTACAGTAGTCCTTGATGTAGGACCACAATTGAGCCCTAAATTTCTGTTGCTAAGTGGGACTGCTGTTAAGTGAATTTTGTTCCATTTTCAGAACTGTCTTGCCTCCACTGTTATGTCTATCCCTTCCGTTGTTAAATGAGTAACACGACTGTTAAGCGAATCTGGCTTCCCTATTGGCTTTGCTTGTCAGAAGGTTGTAAAAGAGGGTCACATGACTCTGGGAAATCGCAACCGTCAGAGCCAATTGCCAAGCATCTGAATTTTGGTCATGTGACCAGGGGGATGCTGCAAAGTGTGAAAAACAGTCTCACATCATTTTTTCCCACTGCCAATGTAATGGTCACTAAACAAACGGTTGTACCTTGAGGACTAACTACCGTATTTTTCAGCGTATAAGACACACATTAGTTTTTGGGGCGGAAAACAAAAATTCTGCCTCTGCCTACCAGCATCCATTGGTATTCATCTGGCTAGCGTCTTTGCAGCAAACGGCAAATAGCCTGGCCAGCTTCAGCACGTTATCACAGCTTGATTTAGCATGAACAGCTGATTGGCGGTTGGATCGGCCTCCCGGAATATCGCCAATCAGCTGTTTCAGGCTGCTGGGATTGCTAGAGTCCGTTGCCGCCTCCATATGTCATGTTTTTGGCCTCTGTGCATTGCATTTTTGGCCTTTCATGCTCTGTTTTAGAACAAATCCAGGCTGCAGGGATCGCCACAGCACATTGCTGCCTCTGCGCGTTGCACTTTCACCTTCCACACACCCCGTTTTTGGCCTCTGTGTATCGCATTTTTGGCTTTCCACGCTCTGTTTTAGACCTGTTCCAGGCTGCAGGGCTCGCCACAGCACATTGCCGCCTCCGTGCGTTGCATTTTCACCCTCTGCACACCCCGTTTTTGGCCTCTGTGCGTTGCATTTTTTGCCAGTTCCAGGCAGCAGGGATTCATGCCGCCTGGAACCAGCCAAAAATGCGATGCACCGAAGCCAAAAATGGTGTGTGCAGAGGCCAAAAATGCAATGCGCGGAGGCGGTGATCAGTGGCGATGTGCTGTGGCAATCCCAGTAGCCGGGAACAGGTCTAAAATGGGACATGCAGAGGCCAAAAATGTGACGTGCGGAGGGGTCCTGCGTCACCTTCCCACTTTTTTTGGGGGGGAAGTGCATCTTATACTTTGTAAAGTACGATATATAATGCCAGCATTTTGTCCATTCCTTTCACCCAATAGTAGCAAGAGGAATGGGGAAGGTAGTATGAGAATCCCAAAACATGCCAAAAATTCTTGCTGCAGATTGGCTCATTACATACATATAAATGTCAAATTGATTCATATTCTGGTGGTAAAACAGTAGCCTGCCCCTTGCCAACTAATCAGAAATTCCAGCTGCCACCTAATTCAGATAAACTTTGCCACTTGAGCATTTAATGACAGACAAATTTGGCTACGGACACAAGCACATCATAAACAAATTAAACTTCAAAGCTTAACAATGATTAGAAGACATGCTGGTTGCTTCATGTTTATTTTTGTGTGAAAAAAACGTGACTTAATTGTTCACTCAAGAGTAAGCACATCAGCAAATTACAAATTTCTCTTTTAATTCTGGGAATAATTTCTATTTGCAAAAGTTTCATTATTAATCTTTGTTTTAAAATGGAGGCTTGCATATCATTTTAGCATCTTGAGATGCATAATTATTCAAAAGAGAAGGAACAGACACCTCAACATCATTTTTACTTATACTGTTATCGCTTGATAAGTTTCCGACTAAAATCTTAATTTAGACTCTGAAAATAATAATTAAAAAAATCTCTCTGTTTTCATCTTTCTTTTCACACAAACAGTAATTTTGGAAGGGAAAGTTCATGTTAAAATAAAAGTATGAAAATAATTACATTAATTCTCTTAATACTTAGCTGATAGCACACCTCAGTGAATTCATGAAATATTTGGGGTTAATATATAGTGTTATCCTGAGCAGTGTGGTGGCCTAGTGGTAAAGACCCTTGCCTCCCACTTGGAAGGTTGAGAGTTCAATCCTGCGGAGTGGCAGGTATTTCTTTCCTAGGGCGCAAAGCAAAAGTAACTCCTGTGAACTTTGCATGGCGTCAGGAAGGGCATCCGGCCAGTAAATGCTCAGCTTCATCCAGTCACCCAGACTCTACCCTGAATTAAAGGATTATAGGGTTATAAAAAGGAAATTTTATATAGAGTTATGCTAAAGGACTTATTATTAGAGTACAAAGAGTTTCCTTTTATTCTTCATTTGATAGTGTATTTGCTTTCACAAGCAGCTTATTTATGTGCCACAACAGGCTAATTGTTGAGAAAAAAACAAGTCTAAAGCTACTTTAAGCCTAGAGAATTAGATTTTAGAATCTTTAGTTATATTGCATTCATTTGGATCCAACATTTCAATTATTTAGTTGTTCGGTTGAGCATGAAATTAATAGTTTTGCATTTGATAATTATATTTTTAACTCAGTTGATTTTCAAGATAGAAATCATTTCTATTAAATGCTGATATTATTTATTGTATCAAACACACATATAAGGATTTCCTAATGCTGGTGCTTTGAAAGGTATAGATCTATCAATTACAATAAATACACTTTCCAATTAGCTG
Organism: Ahaetulla prasina; assembly: GCF_028640845.1. Taxonomy (NCBI): domain Eukaryota; kingdom Metazoa; phylum Chordata; class Lepidosauria; order Squamata; family Colubridae; genus Ahaetulla; species Ahaetulla prasina. Next base: position 17,618,268 of record NC_080546.1, read on the forward strand.
CCTATTTGTCTAGGCAAATTTTAAGGTTTTTAAGACATATTTTTCCTTCCTTTAAAAATGGCATACCAGAAAAGTCAGGTAGATGAAATGTTTTTTTTTCTTTATTTAGGTACAGATTTGGTTATTTTTTTTTAAAAAAAAAATCTGTTTTCCATTTTCTAAAAAAATATATGTTTCTTTCTAAAGTGCATTGTTCTACTATCTACTGTTTTGCTCAAGAGATTTGAAAGTGTACACCAACGTCAAAGCCATACGGAGCTTCAACTAAACATGGACAGAAAAAAAAAATTGCTCGAGATTAGTACCGGATCCAGTACCTTATCTGGGGTACAAAAATTATAAGGGCATGAGACAAACTGTCGTTGTCATTAATTTCATTTTAGAAATCCACTGTCTAGACATTTTGATGCTTTCTAAGCATGGGGACCCCTTTTTGCATTAAATCAAAAGGTTTGCTGAAAAATCTGAGAAGTGGATCTGACATTACGATCTGACACAAATCAAGATCTGACACAAATCAAGAGCAGATTGTGGAAACGATCTGACACAAATCAAGAGCAGATTGTGGAAACACCATTACTGCAGAAGAAAACTCAAATGATAAATCTTCTGTCTTTTGAGGACGCTTATCCATTATTCCCGATCTTCACATCAAGGACAAAAATAAAATATTATAAACCCTTCCCAGACATTGTCTGAAACCCACAATTATATCAGAGTACCTTGGCTACCAAGATCATCCCATTCTTTTTCCTACTTCTTGTGGAGGATCCCATTACTTAAGCCCAATTTCTCCCAAGGTCCACTTCCACAATGTTTTCTTTCTTCCAGGTCGAACAGATGTAGGAGTTGTGTAATAACATTTATGAAAAGCTCATTTAGTAAGAAAGTGTGTTTTCGTTGTTTGTTTTTTTAAAAAAGCAGCCATATTGAAAGCCAAGGCAGTCCACGCTTAACAGTTCTCCACCAAATTGGCAGTTCCACTTTCAGCTGGGCTGGCGCATGTGACAAGAACCACGTACCGACAAATAAGAACGAAAAACCCTGTGGTCAAAGGTGAGATTTCAAGAGGGGACCTACGAACCCCCTCTGAATTGTCTCAGCATATACAGCCTTATTATTAGAACAGACCCGATTGCTTTATTGGTCTGAAAATTACAGGCCATTATTTGGAGATTCGTGAGAGCTTTAACTAGATCACCTTTCTTACACTGAAGCTCCAAAGAAGATAAAAATTGAGGTCTTTTTTTTTTTTTAAGTCCAAGCAACCACAGGCCACCAACTGAGGAAAGCGAAGAAAGGAAACTTGTGGAGCGGAATCGTTGTACTGGGTCAACATCCTTCCGGTCTCGCCAGCCCGGATGGCAGAACAGGTCACAAGTCTGAAGAAAAGATACAGGACGCTGCCTCCATCGCACCGGGCCATCATCTTCTGCCAACAACAGTCAGGGAGAGCCACTAAAGCCCTTCGTGGTATTAGGCTCTTGCTGAGTTATTTTGTGTTATTTGGCTGCATCGACATCTTAACATTAGTGGCAAATCCAGCGTAGCTTTATTACATGATCTTGGAACTTAAATCTCTTTTGCTGATGAGGACTTCTAGCAGCCTCAGCTTGGCCTTAACCTGCTTGTATTCATTATATTCTTCGGCCATGGGAAGCCGGTCTTCTTTCTGGACGTTTCTAAAAAGCACAACCAGATGAAACATATCAGCTTCCTGTCCTTAAGGACCATGTATTTTGGAATTAAGAGGAAAAACAGAAGACTAAACGTAGCATGTTCTGGTTGGGGAAGAGGGAAAACGCTTTAGGGAATTTTTAAAAAAAGGAAAATTCATGTGTGTTCAATCCCTTACGGCCGGGGTCCGCAAACTTGGCTCTTTTAAGGCTTGTGGACTTCAACTCCCTGAGTTCCTCAGCTAGCTTTGCTTCAACTCTGGGAGTTGAAGTCCACAAGTCTTAAAAGAGCCAAGTTTGCAGACCCCTGCCTTAGGGAAAGGAAGCACAGGTAGTCTTTGAATTATAACCATTCATTTAGTGACTGTTCAAAATTACAGTGCAATGCCAACTGAAAAAAGTGACTTAAGCCATTTTTCACTTATGACCATCGCAACGTCCCCATAGTCACATGATCAAAGTGCGGATACTTGGCAACTGGTTCAAATTTATGATGGTTGTAGTGGCATGGGGTTACGTGACCATCTTTTATGACCTCCTGACAAGCAAAATCAATGGGGAGGCCAGATTCACTTAACAACGGTGTTACTAATTTAACAACTGCAGGGATTCACTTAGCAGCTGTGGCAAAAAAGATTGTAAAATGGGGAAAAACTCAATTTAATTTAATTATTAAATGAACAACAGAAATGTTGGGCTCAATTGTGGTTATAAGTCAAGGACTATCTGTAGATCTTCTGGATATTAATAACCTCTACCGCAGGGGTGTCAAAACTCAAGGTCCGGGGGCTGGATGCGGCCTGTCGGGTGCTTAGATATGGTCCACGGGGCCACCCTAGAAACAGCGAAGGACTGGCCTGCAGTGCCTCTGCCAGTGAAAACTGAGCTTGTGGGTCCTCCCGAGCTCCGTTTTTGCTGGCAGAAGGTTGCAGGAGGATGTCGCAGCCGAAAACGGAGCTCAGGAGCCCGTTTTCTCTGGCAGAGCGCTTTGGCCACCATAGGCACCCCGACATGAGTGACGTTGAGCTGGCCACACCCACCTGACTATGCCCACTCCACACACTCCCCCCCGAGGTCAAACACAATCCTGATGTGGCCCTCCATGAAATTGAGTTTGACACCCCTGCTCTACTGCATTCATAGAAAGACAGTTATCACAATCGCTATAAAAACTAGGAACAAGCAGTGCAGGAAATGAAGATGGACAAGACCACATTTCCCCCTAAACATTTGTTGGGTTTGCCAGCTAGTGCAAAGAACATTGCTGACTCTTTGAAGAAAAAAATAAGTTTTCCATACTGCAATTCTGAGACGCATATACTCGGAAGGGAAGTGCTTTATATTTTAAGCCTGTTACACACTTTATTAAAATCTTCCGATACTAAGACCGGTGGAATTCATTAGTCCAAGACAGAACTTGGTTGGAGAGCTTTAAAAGGGGATTGAACAATTCATGGAGAACAGCTCTACCGAAGGCAATGAAAATTCATTGCCACCTCTTGTTTGGGGGCAGTGTAACTCTAAATGCAGGAAAAACATGGCAGGGGGAGGAGGAGTGTCTTTCTCTCCCTTCTGCTTCTGAGCACTCCAGAGGCCTTTGGTTAGCCAACGTGAATCAAAAGGATCTTTACTTTAGAAGGATGGCGGAGGGAAAAACCAAAGATTAGAGTTCCCTTTTTGGCTTTGCAGACCGGCTTTTTTTTTGGGGGGGGGAGTAGGGGGGAAGGGGATGGTTCTGTTCTGACCTAGGCTTCCCAAGAGCGTGAAGCAGACTTCTTGTCCCGACAAAAATCCCCTTTTTATTAAGTTACTGTGAATTCCTCTCATTCACATCCAGCAAAGTCTTTCAAGGGAGAATTTACAGTCACAGGCCTTATATGGCTTAGAGAGCTGCCAGGCCGATATCTTCAAAACTTGACAAGAAGTCCCTGAGAGTCACAAACCAATTAAGCGAACTAATTGTCTCCTGCAAACTCCACTTCCCTTTCTCTCCTCTTTATTCCCTATGGGAGGGGCCATTCACCGTCCACCTGTGGCTTTACTTCTGAGTCGACCCTTATTCCTTAGCTGTTCCCTTCTCCTGGCAGCTCTGCGCATGTGCACACTGGGAACAGGCTGCAGCTGTTCTTCTGCCCCACTGATGTCCGATTCCGAAGGCAGATGACAACTGTCAGATGGCCCTGGCCTCACCTCTGTCTCCGACGCAGAGCACTCATCAGAGCCTTCCCCAGACTCCAGGACTGGCCCAGGTTCCTCCCCAATCTCCTCACTATCTCAGTCTGCCACCAGCTCCACTGGCCGGCCACAACAGGTTCCACGTGAGTGGCGGGCGTGTGTGCAGCTCCACTTGTGTAAGTGGCGGGTACACCTGCCACTTGTGCAAATGGAGCGGGCACGTACATGCTTGCCTGCCGCTCGTGCAAGTGGGGATACACGCGTACATATGCTCGCCCACCACTTCTACAGTTGGGACTCCTGGATTAGTAAGCAGGACCTTCGCAAGAAGTCAAAAAGAATATAACATGTAACATTAATTAGTCCAGATTGGGGTTAAAACAGAGGTTGGCAAGTTACCTTCCGTTTTGTCGGAAAAAATTGTCTTCAAAATCTCTCAATTTTTTTCTGATTCTCTTTTTATCTTCCCTGGCTTCTTGAAGCTGCTCCACAAGTTCACGCCTACAAAATGAAAGAAAAGCAAGCAGCCAGATATTAAAAAGAGACAAAAGGCCAGCAAGCATGAAAACAAGCTGGAAAAGATACATTTCTCCCAAGTATGTGTGTATTTGTCAGAAAACAAGAAAGCGTCTGGCTTACTCTTTAAGAAATAAAATTTCTAGTCCTCCAGAGTGAGAACGTAGCAAAGGGCTTTATATTTTAAGTCTATTAAATTGTGATATTGAAGCCTGTGGAATTTGAGACTTCAGTAGCACAAATCTCAATGTGATAATTCAGTTAACTCAGGGATGGTATTCACTTACCTTCGCTAATGGTTTGTAAATATGAATGCGCAGAGCTTCAAAAATGGGACGTGATGACATCTGGGCGGGTGGGCGGAGCCTCCTGCAGCCTCTGCTACTGCGGATGCTTCAGGAACCGAATAGAACCGCCCGAACTGGATAGAACTGCCTGAATACCACCACTGAGTTAACTCCTCCAATTCCATTCAGAATTAGCTAACTTAACAAGTGCCTGTTGAGTTACATAAAGTTAACCATACTTGACTAAATGCAAACTACTACTTGAAATTCTATCCTATCCTATCCTGTCCTGTCCTGTCCCATTTCATTGTTGCAACATTTCCCTTACTTTGCTAAGAAAATATCCGGCATTCCATTTTCTTGCTGCAACACACTAATAACAGTCAGTTTTGAACAGGAAACAAGCTGACTCCAAGGGCCACTCGTCCAATACACATAAAATGTATTTCAGAGCTTTTTCAATTCTGCCCCCTGCATGAGATGTGAGGGTGGGGACTTCCACAAGGACAGTCTACTCCCTGTCAAGCTAAAACTGAAATGCAAGCTTTTGCTGAGTGGTCAATAAACAGCAGGGATTTCACCACACGTCACTGTGAAAGTTTAGTTAACATCTCAGCCAAACTAAAAAAAAAACCATCTACACCCAGAACATGAAGTTGATTACTAAAAATCTGACATACATAGAAGCAGCATGAAGATTGGACAAGCCCATGTCCTGGCTGTTTCTCGAAGGGTTCCTATCATCCACTGGAGAAATGAAACCATCAACATCATCTTCTAGTTGGTCCAAAAAACTTCGTACGCCTAAGTCAGATTTTATGGTGACTGTGAAATCTGGTTTCACACGGCTATCATCCTCAGATCCATCCTCTTCCTCCTGTGGAGAGATTTTGATTTCAATGGTTATTAGCTTCTGGTAGCGGGCACATTATCAAAATAGTTCACACTAAAAAAAAATTAATAATGGACAGAACAAATACTTTCAAACATAGCATAGGAAAGGCCAGTCTACGTGTTGCAACCCTGTGAATGCTTCTTTAGCTTGCTTTCTAAATATCCGTGATTGTCTGAACCCAGAAGAAAGCTGGCATATATAAATATAAAACTAACATGGCTAAGATTTGCAAAGGAGCTAGTAGGCTGATATAGAGGACAGCGGGCACAGACGGGGGGAGTGGGGTCTGGTGTGCTCTGGGGCAGGCGTCTCCAACTTTGGCAACTTTAAGCCTGGAGGACTTCAACTCCCAGAATTCCCCAGCCAGCAAAGCAAAAGGAATTCTGGGAGTTGAAGTCCACTAGGCTTAAAATTGCCAAGGTTGGAGACCCCAGCTCTGGGGTAAAGGGTCACAGAGAGTCAGGCACGACTTAGCGACTGAACAACAACAAAAACAACGCACTAACCTTGCCCAGACTTTTTCCTCCTATTCTGAAGGATGTACCAATGTTTTATTTTCTTTTGCCAGCTGGAAACCAGCAAGTGAAAAGACCACAGCACTTAAGACAGCACCAAAAATATACTTTCAGTTTGGGTTATCTGAACCTAGTATTTATACGGTGGCCACATTTAATTGTCAAATAATCTATTTCTAGGAACTGAACAATGGCATAAAGAAGGCAGATGTTACCATCCCTAAATAGCACATAGGAGACCTTGAACACAGGAAGCGTTTTAGGGAACCAGGATTTATTCATCTAGACTGGCATTGCCTATTCCAGCCTTCCCAATTTAGATACTCTCTGGTTGGATAGATTTTAATTCTTGTAAGTCTACACCCAGCATATCTACTGTGGAAAATTCTGAAGGACCCAGATTTGGAGGACATCCATGTTGGAGAAGAATGGTTTACTTGACATAGTAACAGCTGTCTTAGGACTTGGGCTATTTCTGCTGCTTTTAATCCTTTTAGCGGAAGATAAATCTGGCACCTTGTATGAGCAAAGCAACTATTTTGCTGTTCGTCAGGTTAGTTTTACCACTTACTGAATTGAACGTCTGGCATAAGAAGTGGAAGTTTCCTGAAACTGACAAATCTTGGTTGTTATGCCAAGTAACTTTCACAATATACTGGTTTGTTTTATATCAGGAGGCATATTAGGCTGCCTCAGCCCCCCTCCTACAAAAATGGGGAAGGGAAAGGACAACATAGCAATTTATACCATCTTATTGACAGATGTGTTTTTTTGCAGTGGGCAAATGTGGTTAGACAAAACTGCAAAGAGGTGTATTTCTTTCACTGGTAGTCAAGAAATAAAAGCATGAAGATTTAAAAAAGAAAATATATTAGAACCCTCATTCTTCTAGACAAACTTGGGTCTTGCACCAATTACACAGATTAAAAGGAGGAATTGTGAAATCGCAATACATCACTAAATAAAATAATTTTCTAAAGCAGACTGTATTAATTGATCTCTAGCTTCCACGGGTGGGATGAGTTTAGAAATTCAGGAACTAAGATACAAAACTGTTACAACTGAAGGACATTGTAAAAGCAGTAATTAGAATGTGGGCAAATTGAGAAAATCAGCTATTGATTTTGCTGTGAGGTCCTTGGTGCACTGATGATATTACCTAGTTTGGTAATGAAATGTCTGCATGAAAACAACCCAGCTCAGTGAGTACCAAGGACCCTGCAGTTCAACCCTGAGCTGCAAATATTCTCTTCTATTGATTTCGCTTCCTGGAAACATGGAGATGAAAGAAGAGCATTATCATCATCATCCTCCACTGTGGAAGAGGGGAACTGATGTTAAGTTGAACAAATGAAATAATGTGGGATGGGAGCGAGAAGTCCATCTTTTGGTTTACCTTTGTCTCCTTGAAGAAGGAAGCAGTTTCTCCTTCAATTATTGGCTGTAGCAAAGGACTTCTCCGCTTGCTAGAAGGAGAACCCTGCAAACAGATATTCAAATAGGTTATGTTACAACCCATTCCTTTCCCACTTTATTCTCTCCCCACATCCTGCAGCACATTCATTCCCACTTCAACTTGATCATATGGCATTATTATTCTAGGCTGGGGGTGTCAGGCTCAAGGCTTGTGGGCCGGATCCGGCCTGTGAGGTGCTTAGAACTGGCCTGCGGGCCCGCCCTAGAAACAGCGAAGGACCGGTCCTTGATGCCCCTCTGCCAGTGTGCAAGTATAAATATAATTATCTGGCTGTTACTACAGAGAAGATGTGGATTGTCAGCAACAGTGTTCTCTCTTGCCCTGCTTGCTAAGAAAATTCAAGTGCAATAATAAAAACATTAGGTTTATACTCACGATAATGGGAATAGAGTTTGCCCTTGAGAGGATCTGCTTGACCAAGCGGTATCTGTCATAGAGGGGCTTCATAGTTTGCCGTTCGTGTTTTGTTACCTGAAAAGAAGAAAATTGCCTGAATCTTGGTGCTGGTGGTAGGTAGGTTTTGCTAAAGCTGACTGTATTTGGATATGGGTCACAAAAGTCCTGGAAGTTGCCAGATTTCAGCAAAGAGAACTATTTACCGCTAGTTATCAATCACATTTTTACAGCACAGACTCTGTTTTCTAGGGCAGGGGTCTCCAACCTTGGCAACTTTAAGCCTGGAGAACTTCAACTCCCAGAATACCCCAGTCAGCAAAGCTTCCAACTAGCTGGCTGAGGAATTCTTGAAGTCCACAAGTCTTAAAGTTGCCAAGGTTGGAGACTCCTGGTTATTATTACTTTGCTGCTTTGCACGTAAATTGAGAGCTTCTGCACCAGGGACAATATTCTTGTCTGTCTAGTCACACTTGGCCAAATAAAGTATTCTAGATTATATTCTATTTATCTTTTTATCTCAACACTTTGCACCAATTATAATTACTGTTCACAATGATACCAAGCTGGTCATCAACATCACTGTTTTGCTATTTTTCTTTGTATATTTTAATGAACGGGGGACAGGTTCTCACATTTAATAGCCAGACAATTGCATTTACTGAAATGCTGAGCCCATTTGATACAAAAAGTACTATACTTACTGGTCTCCCATGGATGCTTTCATAATAGAGGAGGGATTTCTGAAGGGCCACTTTCTCTGATGCTATCTCATCTCGAGTCATATCCTGGGTAGAGGAAGGATAGACAAAAAGTGGAGGAATAACATCACACGGTATGTTGTTTGTACTGCCGTTTCCATCCTGGAGTTTTTTATTTGCTAATCGGTGGCTATCTTGAGTCTGTTTAAAATTGCTCCTTTATCTCTGAACATCACCTGGAATTGCTTATAATAATAATAATAATAATAATAATAATATTTTAATTTGTATACCGCCCTTCTCCCGAAGGACTCAGGGTGGTGCACAGCCAGAATAAAATACAAAAAGAACAATACATATAATAATAAGAACAACCCCTTAAAAAACTTACTCAATTGGCCAAAAATTTAAAATACAATAACACCCTATAAAATTTACAAAAATTTAAAACCCATAAAAGAACATTAAAAATTTTAAAATTAAGCCAGTCCAGCTAGACGGAATAAATTTTTATTCTTCTAGGTTTTAAGTTCGCGGCGAAAGATCCGAAGGTCGGATAATTGACGAAGTCCAGGGGGAAGTTCGTTCTACAGGGTAGGAGCCCCCACAGAGAAGGCCCTCCCCCTGGGGGCCGCCAGTCGACATTGCTTGGCTGACGGCACCCTAAGGAGTCCCTGCTTCTCTAATAATAATAAATAATAAATAATAATAAATTAAATGCAGTTAATCAATACATTAATTGATATGCCCAGAATTATGCCTGGATTGGTGTTATTGGTAGTTTTTTCTTTTTGGTTAGGTCTAAGGATGTAAACAAAATCCTTTGAAAAATGTGGCTTCCTGACCAGGACTTTCAAGAAGAAGGTCAAGAAAAGGATTCATTGGATGGGTCAGTGAAAATAAATAATAAATCTCTTGTAAGAACATTTTAGCTGTGTCAGAAAGCAACAATACATGATGGTCTTGAGACTTGAACCTAAAGGATGCTGCCTTATTAATTCTTCTTGGTATATTGACAATTTCCTACACCATTAGATTTCGACTGCTTTCTTGAGAGATGGATTAGAGTGGGAGATACTTTAATAATATTAATGTTAGACGGTTGATTCTAGAAGGTGAAGTTAAGAAACTACAGTACTTGTCAAATGGAAATACAAATATCAGAATGCTGCAATGTCAAGTACTGAATTTGGCAAGCAACGTGGAAAAAAAAGTCAATAAACAAGGCTTAATAGATGAAAAGTTGATGATGTTGCTTGGCTGCTCTCTTGCCCTAGACGGCAATGTTCATGTTTTCTAGAAGGACAGCATTCCCTTTCAAAGATTAGTCCTGCATCTCCAGTGGTCTCTGTGGTATGAAACATCCACTGGACATCTACTGAGTAGAAAAATCAGTTATCTATTTATTTACTTATTTATTTATTTACCCTAACCCTAACCCTCTCACATATATGACTTGGGCCAGCTTAAATAAAAATTTAAGACATACACCACAAAAACCAAAAACATGTAGCAGTCTGGAATCGTGATCAACTTAAGATTACTGCAGGTCAAGCTCCTTTTGAAGACTGCTGGAAAACTAAGCAAGTAATTTAATAGTTCTGTTTTGAAATAATTAGGCATATGTGATCGTCCTTCACTAGTCTGAGACGCATTTCTGGGAAGAACTGAGAATGCTGATGCTGTTTTTAATTGCCCTTCAGTGTTTATGATAAGAATAGCTGATGGCAGCCTTGAGGACATAGAGTGGTGACAGGACTTTATATAACAGCCTTGTCCTTCCTTGCTGTAGGTTCAGCAAAAGGTAAGAGATTGTATTGAAGATTGGAAAGAAATTTGTAACTGCAGCAGTGACACTGCCTTCAACACATCAGTATTTGCAGCCAAGGACATTTTCATTGTCTGGGAACAAAGCCTTAAAGAGATCTGCCAAAGGTCATCTTCCTACCCTTAACAAAATCATTGAGTGCGGTACAATCCCTGACACTGTGAAGTTCTCAAATATTTATTGTAGACCTTCCAAATAACCACTTACTCCATAATGCCTACAAGCAATCTTATTTAGGTTATATTCAGGTTTTTTTATAAAACCTTTTAACAACAACAACAACAACAGAGTTGGAAGGGACCTTGGAGGTCTTCTAGTCCAACCCCCTGCCCAGGCAGGAACCCCTACACCACTTCAGACAAACTTCCAACATCTTCTTAAAAATTTCACAAGCATTCACAACTTCTGGAGGCAAGTTATTCCACTGATTAATTGTTCTACCTGTCAGGAAATTTCTCCTTAGTTCTAAGTTGCTTTTCTTCTTGATTAGTTTCCACTCATTGATTCTTGTTCCACCCTCAGGTGCTTTGGAGAATAGCTTGACTCCCTCTTCTCTGTGGCAGCCCCTGAGATATTGGAACACTGCTATCATGTCTCCCTAGTCCTTCTTTTCATTAAATTAGACATACCCAGTTCCTGCAACCGTTCTTCATATGTTTTAGCCTCCAGTTCCCTAATCCTCTTTGTTGCTCCTCTCTGCACTCTTTCTAGAGCCTTTCTACAACTTTTTTACATTGTGGCGACCAAAACTGAATGCAATATTCCAAGTGTGGCCTTACCAAGGCATTATAAAGTGGTATTAACACTTCATGTGATCTTGATTCTATCCCTCTGTTTATGCAGCCCAGAACTGTGTTGGCTTTTTTGGCAGCTGCTGCAAACTTTTTTTTTAAAAGATGACAACGTTTAGGCTGAAAGCTTGAATCACAAATTAAATGTAGAACAGCATAGTCCATCCCGAAATGGAATCCAAATGTTCTTCTACGAACCTTCTGGGATAGGAAAAGGTCCACAGGGCTCCAAGTAAATGGATTTCAAGAACAGATGTTGCCCAAAAGCTCTATAGAAACTTTCTATTTTGGGCAAACTGCTGCCAATTTTGGGAGATAAAAAAGTAGAACACACTGGGACCATACCAAAGTTTTGCATAAGCCTACTTATTAAGAGGGTGGGACGTGGTGGTTCAGTGGCTAAGATGCTGAGCTTGTAGATGGAAAGGTCAGCAGTTCAGCAGTTCGAATCCCTAGTGCCGCATAACAGGGTGAGCTCCCGTTACTTTTCCCAACTTCTGCTAACCTAGCAGTTTGAAAGCATGTAAAAATGCAAGTAGAAAAAATAGGGACCACCTTTGGTGGGAAGGTAACAGTGTTCCGTGCGCCTTTGGCATTTAATCATGCCGGCCACATGACCACGGAGACGTCTTCAGACAGTGCTGGCTCTTCGGCTTTGAAATGGAGATGAGCACCGCCCCCTAGAGTCGGGAACGACTAACACATATGTGCGAGGGGAACCTTTACCTTTACCTTACTTATTAAGATCACATAATTTGGGCCTTTTGCAAACAACCATATAGAAGAAATATTCTTAAAAACCCTTTATTTACCCTCTCACACTATTCTAAATTGGCATGCTTTAATTAGCACTTCTATCATCTCTGTATGCACACCGTTTCAGAGAAGATCTTAATAATGGCGTGGGATTTTTAAAATTATTTTTAAAATCATTTTTTTCTTTCTATTTTCCTAAGTGTACCTTAATATCCTCAGGTCGACTTGCTTCTGTCCTTTTCTCTTGGAGCTTCTTCTGCATGGATTCCAAAGTTGCCTCCACTGAAGGCTTAGATGATTTATCCGAGACATCATGTTTCTCTTCCTCCTTTTCCAGCTGAGAGCCAAAACTTTTGGGGAGTGTATTGCTACGTTGGCGTGTCATAGGAGCCAGATGATCTTCTGACATTTTCAGTTTTGACTCTAGTTTTGGGCAAGGAAGAGAAAAAAAAGTATTATTATTTTTTTTACATTTATATCCCGCCCTTCTCCGAAGACTCAGGGCGGCTTACACTATGTTAGCAATAGTCTTCATTCTATTTGTATATTTATATACAAAGTCAACTTATTGCCCCCAACAATCTGGGTCCTCATTTTACCTACCTTATAACCTGGGGCCTGGTGGGACTAGAACCTGCAATAATTGCAGGCTGCTGCTGTTAATAACAGGCTGCATTAGCAGCCTGAGCCACAGAGGCCTTTTTAATGACAAGCAACGGAAAGCAAGTCCAAGCCGAAACAAGGAGATGTTGCCAGGTTAATTCTCACCTTTTAGTTGCTTCCTAAACTTTGCAAGGTCATTTGTCCATTTCAGCACCTCGAGATTGGCTGCTTTGTCACTGTGGGACGGCTATCCCAGAGAGGGAAACAAATAGGAACAAAGGATTTTTGTGAACGAAGGAATTGAAATCAAGGCTTAGTAATAAACACATTTAATTAATTTATTCCAGCACTTTTCAAAATTTTCCAAAATTTTCTGACAATCTAGAGGAGGGTTTTCTTTAATATAATTAAAAAGTTCTGAGTGACATTTTAAAGCATGGGTGGGGAATGATGGCCCTTGGAATGATGGATTCCTGATGCAGGCTCAGGAATTCTGGAGTTGAAGTCCACAGGTCATAAAGGGGCCATGGTTTGTTAAATGTATATAATAGTTTTAAAAAAAAACAAATGACAGTTCTTTGCTTTGCGCACTCTCTAAAACATACTGTAAATAAAACGAACAGGCATCTATTGCACATAAAATTTTAAGTCACCAGGAAAAATTAACAGCTTCATCAAATACATATTTTATTTAGATATGCATTACTCGCTCAGCTTTAGTGGGCTTTTTTCTCATCCCTTAAAAAAGGGATGGCTAATTAATAATTTAAAAAACTAGTCAGTGGTTTCCTCTGCTAGATAATCGGCTAAATGATTATACTGTTTAACAATTCAGCTGCTAGTGATGTTCAGGTAAATCACATTTGGGTAACTGGGAAAGAGATTCAAATCTGAAAAGTGCTGTTTGTTTGAAGGAAAAGTTTTCGTTGGCTTACTCTATACTTTCGCTCCTCCTCAAATTTATCTTCGTACCGCCTGATCTTTTTCTTCAGTCCTTGAATCCTGCGAGTCAACTGTGCAGGTGTCAAATCTTCACTGTCATCTTCATAAGATCCCAAAGAAGAACTTCTTCGCCTGGAATGAAAGTCATGCCGTTACGGTTCAATTAAATTGTGCACATACAGTGACATGAAAAGAGGATCCTGTAAAAAGAGGATTTCCAGAAAATGTTAACCACACACACACACACACACTCCTCCAGAGTTCTCCACAGAAATGCAAAGGGTAGAATTTCAAAACAAGTCACTGATTGCATGAAAATGCATAATGAAAAAATATTTAAATGATGACCGAATAGAAAACCACAGAGAGATGAACATGAAGACGCAAATCAGAATATAGAACCAATGCCGTTTATTGGATAGAAACTGGACGTGTTTGCCTCCTTTGATATCGCTATACTATTACGTTTTGTTCCATGCCTTAAGACTAAGATCCAACTGTCAAGATGACATCTGAGATCATAGATTTAATATATTTTGTAAGATTACCAACTATATTCTTTGCCTTTAAAACCTAGCTTATATGCACAGCAAAATAACATGCTACAATCATGAAATGGGATAGAAGTATTCCATGTTGGTGGAGAAATAGTTTCAACCGCCATCACCTGGCAAAACATTTTCTGAACAAAATCCCAGCTTTATATTTTTGCAGTTCCTCTTTTCTCCCCTGCTGGATGTTATAGTTACGTTAATTAAACATTCCCAAATGTGGACCTACCCTTTTTTTCCCCTTCCACAATCTGAGCTAGAGCAAAATATGAAGAAACGTGGGAGATCTCTGAAATAAAACCAACAAGGACAGTCTCTCCTCTAAATCACAGAGAATTCTGAATTGTAGACTGAGTATGTCCCAAAAACCTATCATACTGAGTATCTGCTAAAAATGGAATAACGGTGCAATGGGAAGGAGTCCAGGCTCAGTTGGAAGAAATGGGTGGCTGGAATTCTGGAGCAGTTCAGTAAGGAAGGTGAAGTCCTACCCAAGTAATGACCAGCCAACCTACCTCATGAATGAATGAGAATTGGGTGGGGAAGGAGGTACTTCTGTGTCATCCAAGTACTGCTGACTTTGCCCATAGTTATAAAAGCGAGGGGACAGCATTGGGTCACTGTTTTCATCCAGAAGCTGCTGAATGAGGCGTCCAGCCTGAGGGGATAGGCGAGCTTCATCGGAATCTACGTCATTACGTTGCCAGGAAGAAAAAGCAGGGACAGGTTCTGGAAAACGGAGAGGAAAAGCAATGGGGAACTTGGTCTGCAATTGTATTCAGTTTGACTATAAATAATCAGTGAATCTTAAATCTCTAGCTCAGGGCCTCCAAATTTGGCAACTTTTAAGACTTGTGGACTTCAAGTCCCAGAATTCCTCAGTCACAGCTGGCTGAGGAATTCTGGGACTTGAAGCCCACAAGTCTTAAAATTGGCCAAGTTTGGAGACCCCTGCTCTAGCTACCGCACATAATTGAACTTTTCATACACTAGAAATCACAGTCCTTAAAATCCAGCAAGCAAACTAAGGAAACGATGGAAAAAAGCCCTAGCACAACAAACAATATAAAACAAGTCATTAAGAATTCAAAATATATTACAGGTTGTGTCCTAGTGACTCAAAGGAAGGTAATAATCCTCATTTGCAAAGCCCGTTTATCATCAAACGATAGATGGAAAAATATTCATTGACTTCCTTAATACTAGCAAGGTTTAGATAATTCTTCTATTTGAACCACAGATTACTTGGAGAAGTCTTTTTAAAGTCTTTTAAAGTCTTTTTTCCCCCTTCGGATAAATAAAGTCATACTTCTAAAACGGGGGTCTCCAACCTTGGCAACTTTAAGCCTGATGGACTCCAACTCCCAGAATTCCCCAGCCAGCAAAACAATGCAAAGCTGGCTGGAGAATTCTGGGAGTTGAAGTCTGCCAGGCTTAAAGTTGCCAAGGTTGGAGACCCCTGTTCTAAAATGCTTGAGAGAGCAATTGTAACAAAGCTTGTAACACTAAAAAGATGGGAGGATTACTTTTCGAAATGAATGTTCCAAAGCTGGAGGACAGCTGTTTCAGAGCAAATCTCTGGATTTAGATTGAAGAAAGAGATTCTACCGATGACCTTAAGGTAAGCACACGGCAGGTGTTGAATTAGTTATGAAGGTTAAACTCTGCAAAGGTCAAACTCAATACAGTAATTTGAATTGGCCCAGAAACACACTGGAAACAAATAAATGCAAGAAAGCTTATATCATAATATTAGTGCCTGTTAAATTCTTAATCTTAATTAACTTAATTCTGTTAAGTTCTTAATTTTGCATTAGTTGAAAGTTTCCCAGTCAAAAATATTGTGTCACTCCAACAGTCTTATTAACTACTATCCATTAATGTAAATTGGGCGCTACTTGTTAGTTCTGGGTCCATGGTAGAATTAGAAATAAAGGGACATCATCTAAGTCCAAGAAGTGAGTTATTTTCAAGGGCAGCAAACAAACTGCAGATAATTTGGCGGCTATGATATTTATGTTCACTTCACCACCTCTGTGCCCTTTTGCTACATTTTCAAAATTCAGAATATATCCGCTTCTAAACAGACTTGCGAGCACTATATTTGGCCAGAGACGGCATTTTACATGAACCGTTTTTATAACTGCTGAAATTTCTGCCCTTCAGAAGTCAGAAGAATGTTTATGAACTTACAGAGAGCATTCCCGTGGGATATACTAGGATTTAAGAGGGTCTGGAAGGAAATACTATTTTGGATTCTCCCACAGCATGTTCTCACCATTTTGCAATATATCACTGCCAAATCTACTCCTTCATAAAGCAACTTCCAGAACAGAGACCAGATTCCAAAAACTTGGTTCTTCTTTGCTTTAGCTTTCTTGCCCAACATTTTTTTTAGATTTTAGATACTGACTTCGACATGCTGTGAGATTTGATAATCTAGTGTAATCTAGTTGGCTATTTTTTAAAAACCAAAATTATTCTATTTTGGGATTTTGCAGATGCCATCCGAAGACTTGTGTGTCATAGTGCCTGCAGATGTTGCAATGTGGACTCCTGGCTTAAAGGTGCCCCTCCAAAATCCTTTGTGATAATGTAACAAGCCACATAAATGAAAGGGCTGGGTACTTCTTTTTAAAAGAAATTAAGAAACAATCACCCTATAGTTTCTAAATGGATACAGGTGCAAAATCTGTAATTATAATTATATATAATAATTAAAAGCATAATTTGTGGCAGCAAAAGACCTCTGTATGAATTAAGTCCTTGGTTTAGTCTGCAGAAATGCCAGATAAATACCCTCGTTTAGAAAAAGGTTTAGAAAAATACATGGTTTAGACAAGGCAGACAAAGATCTGGGAAGACCAATAGCCTGTATTTGTCAACATGCAATATAAAACATTTTTATATTTTAATTTTTAAGAATCTACAACAGTGATAGTGAACCTGTGGCATGCGTGCCACAGGTGGCACGCGGAACCATATCAATGGGCATGCAAGCTCAGCTCTGCCATCTGATTTTTGGGCCTTCTGGGCCTACCAGAAGTTGGCAAACGGGCTGTTTCTGGCCTCTGGGGAGGTGGAGGCGGCCGTTTTCACCCTCCCCAGGCTCCAAGAAAGCCTCTGGAGCCTGGGGAGGGCAAAAAACAGGCCTACCGGGTGCCACAGCGTGCCAAAAGTGGGGGGAGCCTGGGGAGTTGCGCACGCATTTGCGGGGGGTGGGGCACATTGAATTATGGGTGTGGGCACACACGCGTGTGACCCCCCCTCCCCGCGTTCCCCCCGCTTTTGGCACCTGATGGCAAAAAGGTTAGCCATCACTGATCTACAGGAATACTAAAAGACTCCTCAAATTGTTGGGACCACTAAAGTTTTGGCCTTGTATCGGTCTTTCTACACCCTCAAAGATGAAGACTTCCCTATAGAGAGGACAGTCATACCTGTTCTTCATGTTCTGTTTAACTCTTTCTTCTTTGTATTGTGACATCATCCAATCTTATTCTACTATTCTGCATCTGTAACTAGGCTCTGGTTACTTTCAAATGACCAGGTAAGAGAATTTATCCAACATCAATTCCTTTCTGTTTCGATTGCTCATTTGTTTTTATAAATTACAAGCTATAACTATTCAGATTCAACTCATCCCATGTTTACTTAACCAAACTTAATTTCAAAGTACTATCAGAAAGTAATAATTATCTCATTTCTTCCATTTCGCTTAATTGACCACATTTAAAGTTCAGGCTATAAGGGAGAGATGAGAGAGTAGGAAAATGAGAATGGAAAGTTAGGGAGAACAGCATTTTGGAAGAAACCGAAAGAAACGTTCATGCTTTGTGATAATTCCCACTGCATCCTACAAGTCTTATTTGCAAATTGACAGTTTACTAAGCTGGTCTGCATGCTCCTACTTAGCACACGGGATTAATTGGTTTACAATTTGTGGCTCTGTGATTCCAAATAAGAATTATGGAGGCGCCGACTAAAAATTTCCCAATAAATAAATTAGAAATAAAAGAACTGCTGTACAAGCTCTCTCTAGAGCTTTAGAAGGCGGGGAAGCATATGAAGGTGCTTACTTCTGATCATGCATAAGCCAGCAACCAATCCTTACATTCCTAAAACGCAGTCCAAAATCACTAACTGCCAACTTTCTCTTATAAGATTACTGGTGTTTTGGCCTACATATTTAGAACAATCTAGGAATAAGTAGACATTTTCCAGATCCGTATCAATATAACATGATAATATTGCCCCATGAATAAAACTTTCTGGATGAAAAAATAAATCAGCATGTTAAGAATGATCAGTCAGGTCTACTTTAATGCAGGGAGTTAGACCGTCAGTGTCCATATCTCTTCTTACAACCTCAAGTTGCCTTGATTTGTGACCTGCCACCCTGCTTAAGCAGGACACCCTACACCATTTCAGAAAAATATCATTGTTCAATTTTCATGGTTGGGAAAATCACCCTAAAGTACTTACTGCCAGTGACCTTGTGTATCATTTTAATACCCCATCAGGAATAGATCTGAGTCAGATGGCTATCAAAGGTAAGATATTAATTAAAATTTAGGAGGAGGCTCAATAGTTTGCCATAATAGTTATGTTCCCTCTATGCTCAACTGCAATATCCCCTAGATTTTGAGTTGGCATTCCGCAAACAAAGAACCATTATGTCTCAAAGATTCCACAGGTCCACTATTTCCTCATTTCTCTTTCCTACATGAGGGAGACACGAGGCTTTTGGGCAAAAGCATGAAATATTGACAATATTGAGGAAGAAGGGAAGATAGTGGACATCTTCCATGAAAATGACTCAATGCACAAGTGGGGAAGAATTTGATCTGGATGAATTTATTCTTAAAAAGTACAGAGTAGAGGATTTGTGCAATACTTTATAACTGTGAAAAAGGGATTAAAAAATTAACAAATTGCATAAATTTCCTGTTCAAGCAACTGATCTTCAAGTACCAGATGCTTGTAGATATCATTAATGATGGTTGATTCCACAAAGCTCTGCTTCAGAGTTTGCAGGAGGTATCTGTTTGTCGCATACAGTTTGGACTTTTTCTAAATATGATCCAACAAGGTAATGTTTAGTTGTCTACTCTTATAAAATATGCCAGCAGAGGCAAGCCAAATAAATCATTCTTATCATTTCTTCTACTCAAACATGACCAGAAATTTTGTTTTACCTTATTTATATTGAGTGTTGAGGAAGCACTTTCTTTAGGGGCAAACATAGTAAGTATTTAAATTAGAACATGAGAAATATAATTCACTAAGTAACGTATTTAGAATGAAAATAACAGCAAAAATAATTCCAGTTTACAGAATAAAGATGGGGATCTATTGATTTAAAAATAAAGTAAGACATCGTGTTCTTTAAGTCCCATTTAACTTCAGTCAAGGAAAAATAAAATTTGAAGGAAGGGTAGTTTCCTAGAATTGAGAGGCCCTGTTTCTTGAGATCACTAACGAAATAAATCTTTCTAGCAATGCACAATTAGAAATGCACAAACAGCACCTCTACTTCTTAAAAACAAAAACAACCCCCAATCCTTTCAGAGCAATTCTTTTTTGCTTTGTCCCGTTATTTATAAGAACAAATAACTGGAGAAAAATGGAAAGGATTTCATACTCATGATTGTAAAAACAAACAAAACAAAACAAAATTCTGCTGAAAAGTTAGATAGCATGTGTTCATACCATCTGCTATTCATTCTCATATAGCACCGTGTAGGTGGTTATTACAGTGTTAACTTTTGCAATCAAAATGTTCCAGAAAGTGTCAATATTAACAGTGTTGAAGGCATTAAGAGCATGTGAGGTAATACAGCACAAATTCAAAGGACCGAAAAATTTCCTGTCAACTAAGAAAACTATGCCACTGATCACAAGTCTTCCTCTTGGGTATATTTAATTTGTGAATATCTAACATATTACACATAGAGATGACATCTGTGTCATAAAATACCTCAAAGATATAATAAATCAAAGATAATAACAAATACTGCTGGCATAAATTAAAACTAACAAAGCATACCTAACATAAATTAAAACTAGCATACAAAGGAGAGAAAAATGGTAAAATAGTTTGGGGTAAGTATTGATTTTATCTTTTTTCAAGAACTTTATGTCTACTTCCAAACTTCCCTAATGTTATAATTCCTTAGAGTGAATAACTTTGGAAGATATTTACTTATTTATAGGGAGATTAAAAATGGATATTATGATATCATTCTTCAAGTATATGAAAAATTGTCATAAGAAAAAGGCCTTAATCTCAATCATCCCAAAATGTAGGGCACAGTATAATGGAAGTTAAAGGAGTGTTTCAATGGGCACAAAACAGAACAGAAAATTATCTCTAGGGACATTCACAATCTGTGTTGTGACCTGCCAAATATTCTCATTTGCTTGTATGAGGATAGTGCTAAAATTTGATCTCCTTAACTTTCATCTAAAAAAAGTAAAAAGTGCTACACAATTCTATATGATAAGGTAAAGGCTCCCCTGTACATGCGTGCTAGTTGTGTCCAGCTCTAGGGATGGTGCTCATTTCCGTTTCAAAGCCGAAGAGCCAGCACTGTCTGAAGACGTCTCCATGGTCATGGGGCTGGCATGACTCAACGCCAAAGGCGCACGGGGTGCTGTTACCTTCCCACCAAAGTGGTCCCTATTTTTCTATTTGCATTTTTTAAAAGAGCTTTTGAACTGCTAGGTTGGCAGAAGCTGGGACAAGTAACGGGAGCTCACCCCATTATGCAGCGCTAATGATTTGAACTGCTGAACTTTTGACTTTCTGATTGACAAGCTCAGCATCTTAGCCATTGAGCCACCACATCCCTACACAATTCTATACTCTATATTAAAAAATTTTTT
The DNA here is from genome assembly GCF_028640845.1 of Ahaetulla prasina. Classification (NCBI taxonomy): domain Eukaryota; kingdom Metazoa; phylum Chordata; class Lepidosauria; order Squamata; family Colubridae; genus Ahaetulla; species Ahaetulla prasina. Next base: position 17,639,262 of record NC_080546.1, read on the forward strand.
TCAGCGAATGGACTATCAGTATCAATAATTACTTACTAATTTTCCATTTTTACTCCTTTGAATTCAGAGAGTATCTAAGGTAGAATATTAATTTAGTAGAAAATGAGCAAATGTACATGTAGAATATTCACATTGCTGGCCTATGCGAATGTATCTCAACCCCAGCAACTTTCAAACTGACTTCAATTTCCAGAATTTAAGTGTAGGTATCTTAAAGTTGCTGAGAGTGACCACTGGTCTAGGTAAAGGTATTCCAGTCCTCTGTTCAATTATCCATGATTCAGATTAGGGACAATCCATACTACTGTTTAGATTGTGAGACAGGACAAGGAATAGTCGCGGCTAAATCAAATACGTCTAAATCTCTTCACCTACCTAACAACTAAATCGTGAGTATCATGATTTGTCAATCTGTGATTCATGATTACAAAATAGTCAGATGAGATTATAACAGACACCTCTAATGTTCACTGACCTCTCTTTCATTTTTGTTTTGATTTTGTTCTGATCTATCTATCTATCTATCTATCTATCTATCTATCTATCTATCTATCTATCTATCTATCTATCTATCTATCTATCTATCTATCTATCTATCTATCTATCAATCATATTCAGAAACTGGCCTTCTCCCTGAAAAAGCAACTATGGGTAGCGTATAAATTCTATCATCAATATCCCAAACAAGTAGCGATACATGTCAGAAGCAAGCTGTATTCCTTTCTCTCACTTCTAAAATGTCCTAAAGTGGAATTTGCATCAAGCAATGCAATGATTTCAAGAGATTAAGAGAACAATCATCCATTCTGTAGTCTTTCCAAATTCTTCAAAAAAATAAGAAAAAAAAATTCTCATATCATCCCTGACTGCTAAAACCACAGGGAAAGAACACAACTTTATTCAGATTACCTTTGAAAATATAACAAAAAAAAAATGGATCCTTTTTGGAGCAAAGCTAATTAGAATATATAAGGAAATAAACATGGCTGGAGAGATTCTTTAGATCTAAGGGAAGAGCATCTAATATACTATCAAACTGTAAAAAGAAAGTTATATCATCTGGTATATACCACCACCAATATCCACAGCAGCTGATGGGGCAGGTTTGCATATCAGCTAGTCTATTTGAGCCTGCTTTAGAATTCTGAACTGATACAAAAATAGCATGTGGAGACAACTTGGCATCAATTCCAAAAGGCTTTGGTCCAGATAGACAGATACATTGAACATTTCCACAGAGTCACAGAATATAAGAGTTGGAAAGGATCACGTACATCAGGGGTCTCCAACCTTGGCAACTTTAAGCCTGGCGGACTTCAACTCCCAGAATTCCCCAGCCAGCTTTGCTGGCTGGGGGGGTTCTGGGAGTTGAAGTCCGCCAGGCTTAAAGTTGCCAAGGTTGGAGACCCCTGACGTACATCATCCAACTCTCTACCCTTGCTAGCTGGGGAATTCTGGGAATTGAAGTCCAATCATCTTCAAGTTGCCAAAGTTGAAATACATAGCTCTTCCTAGTGAAAGGAACTGCTATTGATGAACAAACTTTTCAGTTCCACCCCCCACCCCCGATACCAAAATCCAAAAATGTAGTAATAAAATGTCCTTAAGCGCTTGAAAAAAAAAGTTGGCATTAGGTTCTCTAAAGAACCAAAATGTGTGGTAGCTATGTTCTTCCAATGTTTCCAATCACTGTTTTCAGTAGCATGACTTAAAGCACTCTGTGCCATTTAAATTAGTGGATACGAACAAAACAGTTTGCTAGGAAACCCCCCCCCCCACTAATTCATGTTCCTTTCCTTGTAAATATAATGTAAACAAATGAAAGTAATTCTATTCCCCCTTATTCCACAGCAGACAATAAAAGTATGTATTTGTTTATGCAATCAGAGTTAGAACTGCTAACACTAAATATCTCTGCCTTGCTACATAGGAAAATAAATCAGAACATTGGTTACACCCATTTATCTTGGGTGAATCAATGATTTTAAGATCCTTTAAAAAAATGGTGGGGAGAATTCTTTTTACTAAACCATATTATGCATGGGAATCGATTTCTAAAAGTTAGACAGTTAAGCAGGAATACAAAAATACCCACTTAAGCAAGCTTTCATTCCCTCAGACAATACCAGAGGTGGGTTTCAGCAGGTTTTGACCAGTTCTGGAGAACCGATAGCGGAAATTTTGAGTAGTTCAGAGAATCGGTAGCAAAAATTCTGACTGGCCCCACCCCCATCTATTCTCTGCCTCCCACATCCCAGCTGATCAGGAGGAAATGGGGATTTTGTAATAACTTTCCCCTGGAGTGGGGTGGGAATAGAGATTTTACAGTATCTTTCCCCTACCACGCCCACCAAGCCACACCCACAGAACTGGTAGTAAAAAAAATTGAAACCCACCACTGGCCAATATATGTGTATTATCTGAACCTAGGGACAAATATGCTCCCCATACAAGGACTCAGGGATTTATTAAGATATCTTTTAGCTGATTTGCCAGAAGGGAGACCTTTAAACTGCAAAATGTTAGCAATCAACTGAACGCGACAAGTACAGAGACAAAAACATTTCTTTTTCTTATGTTACGTTCCTAAAAAGAATGTCTAATGGCATCTTTTGCAGCAAAAGTTCAGCCCTTGTATTCAAACAGTTTATTAGTTTCTACAGATTAGCTTTGCCCAGGTCAGTGTTCTTCTTTACACGAGCAACTCAACAGACCGTGTGGATTGAGAAGCTACTGTTGAAGCTACATCTGAATGGTAACAGGCTGGGGAAAACTGTCACTTATCATCCCAGAAACAAGAGGGAAAGTCAAAGACAGAAGTAAAACATGCAGTCCTGCTGAAATAAGAACTGTCTCATTCATGCTCAGTAAGCAATCCTACCTTCCCAGTTGTCACTGCACAAAGTTGACAGGTCCAGACGAGGCACTTCTGATATGAAAGTGTCTTCCTGGCCATCTATTTCTTGGTTCCTCTGTAATTTGACTTCAGGAACGCCGGGATGTTCCTGGATCTTCATACTTGAGCTCTGCAACACATCCCCCCCAAAGCAAAGAAGTTTTTGCAAAATTCAGTATAAAACAGGAAGTACAGATGTAAATAATCACACACGCACAAAAACAGCCCTTTCCATTTCTACAGACTGAAAAATCGGAGTTTTTTAGTATTCCCCAATTACTCCCTTCAATGCTCATGGTTGACTTACATTAGTTAAAAAATAAAAAATCTAAACTTTTGCAAACCAAAAAACCTCCTTGACTAAAGAAAACAGAGAAAGGCGCTCAGAAGTCGCTCCCCTCCAACTGAGTAAGCAATCAGTAGAGTTTATACTTGAACGGCTTGAAAAGGCAAAGCAATGAAAACAAAGACGGCAGTTTTCCCTTAAAGTTCTGAAAAATGCATCACCTAAGAGGCTGCTGTTGCTAAGGCTACAGCGGTGTGACAAAACCTCTCTTGGAAATTGAGGATACTCCTGCCTTCCTTCTTCCCTGGAGGAAGCGGAGTTTTCTTGCTGCAGACAGCAGCGGAACGGAAGGTACACAAAGGCTCTCCAGCAAGCTGTGCTGTGGTATAGCTCTCCGAATAAATGCCAGCTGAGTTGGGCTAGCTTGGCTTGCCCGTCCTTGGCTTCCTGTGGTTGTTTTCTAGCTGGGTGTGGGGAAAGCAGGCCTATTTATGGAGGAGCTCTGGGATATTACGAGCCGCTGTTGCGCAAACTGAAATCATAACGGGCTTTGGCATTTAATAACTGGAAGGGGTAGGGGCCTGCAGAGTAAGCCACAGACCAGGAATGCTTTCCATTCCAACAAATCTTCATCACTCTCTCTTTCTCTCAATCCCCATGCTAAAAACTGCTGAGGAGACGATCTATATTGTGCGCTCAAAGAAAGAAATGAAAGCATTTTGCACCGTGCCCACTCACCAGATACCCGATATGTCCTGTGTGTCTGGACATTAAACTCTTTGCCCTCTTGTTCCTGGCTTTGTAAACTTCTCCTGTCTGACTTTATGTTTTGGACATCAAGAGCATGCGATTTTCATTGGCAAAATGCAGAGAAATTTAATGCAAAGGGACTATCAGAGGAACGTGCCTGATGTAGGCATACATATAAGATCTTTACTGGTAACTTGGGGAGAAAAGAGACAGGGACGGAAAAATGGCAAGAGAGACTTAGAGACCCCCACCCCACCACCTGAAATACGATTAGAAAGGGCAGAAACACTAGGGGAAGAGTTAAAAGCAAGTTAACAGACACTATTGTAAAAACATGAACAGCTCACAAAGGTACCAGCCGATTTTTAACTCTGATTTCTTTCTTTAGAACAGTCAGAATCTATTCGTATATCTGAAACTCTGTGCAACTCCCTGCAGTTCTTTTTTTCCAGAATCTGCAGTGGGAACTGTTAAAATTAATCCGCTCTGGAATTTGCCAATATGCTGAATTAAAAGGATGGTGGGAAATAAACTGCACTTTGCTCTGTGGATTGTAATGCAAATAATCAGCCCTGCTTTCAGATGGTTGCCTGGAAGTTCAAAAGCAAACGAAAACCAACAAATCTTGAGTAGCACAATTCTCTCTATATATATTTATTCAGCCGTTTTATGCTCCCTAGCCTATATATTTAGAAATGCAGGCTAAGTATAAAATGTTGTCCACCCATAGGGTTAGGGGTAAGGTTTCAGGATGCTGAAATAAAATCTAGATTTCACATTAGACCCATAAAACTACACAAGTTTAAGAAGGTTGCCAGAGCAGTCCAGCCTCCAGGAAAGTGACATACAATCAAACCGCAGAAATTCTAGAAATCTAAGGAATAATATATTTGTACGGCAGGCTTCATTCTGCCAAGCCAGCTCCAAGAAAAGAAATGAGAGAACAGATTCCACCCAGTATCCAAAATAGTCCCATTTTCTTTAGGGAAAACATATTCCAATCTCTAATTTCAAAGTCAACATCCTCACAAACAGCATAGCATTTCTTCCGTCTACACTTCTTCTGATAGGCACACATTGCACCATTAACCACGATTTATTTACGGGACCGTCTACTGCCAACGTCTATCCCCCAACGACCGGTGCGCTCTCACAGAGAGGGGCTCCTCAGGGTGCTGTCAGCCAAGCAATGTCGGCTGGCGGCCCCCAGGGGGAGGGCCTTCTCTGTGGGGGCTCCTACCCTATGGAACAAGCTTCCCTCTGGACTCCGACAAATACCTGACTTTAGGACCTTCTGCCGCGAACTTAAAACCTACTTATTTCGTCTTGCTGGACTCGCTTAAATTTTATATTATTAAATTGATTTATGGGTTTTAAATTTTTTAGTAAATTTTAGAGGGAATATTTTTATCTATAAGTAGCCAAATTAAATAGGTTTTTTAAGGGTTGTTTTTAGTTTTGTATTGTTGTTTTCTTTTTGTATTTTATTTGTGGCTGAGTCTTTTGGGAGAAGGGCGGTCTATAAATAAAAATAAAAATATTATTATTATTATTATTATTATTCAATGACCACAGTTGACTGAATTCTTACGATACAATAAACAAAACCTTAAGAACAAAATCTCCTGCTTTGTTAGAAGAAGCCAATTACCCACCTGGTCCAATAGAAGCCCAGAAACATAAACAGGATGTCCTCTTTCCATACGGCTCACTAGAAGCTTATGTTTAAAGAATGTTGCCTATAACCCCAGATGGAGTATTCAGTTATCAATAATCAGCCCATTCAAACTGTTAATTATCACCACCTCTGATAACATATAATGTTGAGTTTTGCAAAACCCAAAACCCAAAAAAGCCACACTATCTTATAGGATTCTCACCATAATTGAGTAAGCACCATCCAGGGAAAGCTATCACCTCTAGAAAGAAAATAAAAGAACAGAAACAGGGAAGGCAATATTTTTATTGTGCAACCAACTTTCACCATTCACAGAATATTACAGGGAACTAAAAGAAGATGTTGTGTTCCAAAAAAACTAAAAAAAATGCAGGAGAAACAGAGAATTCAACTTCTAGGACATTATTTGAAGGGACTAACGATCAAGTTTGCTAGAAATAAAAGGAAGGAATATAAAATTGGTTTACTTGACCAAGATTAAAATACTTATGTTAACCTTTAATGGACTTTTCATCACATCAGGACTGAAATGACAACGCTTTATGATCCAATTGTCATTCTCATCCTCTACGCAGTATCCCATTTCGGGCTCCTGGACTGCCCCATTTTCTGCTGCCTGCTTCAAGCAAGTCTTGTTTAATGATCAGTTGACTTTGGTCCATTTTCTAAGTTTATTTGATGTGTTTGATGAATATATGTAGGATCCACGGGGATTTGGCAGAGGAGATTGTACTGAAATTGGTGTCTGCTTTGATTGTTTCATGCCTAAATATAATCTCATGGCAGGTGTTTCTGAGTCTTCTCTCCATCCCCTGAACTTAGTGAGGAATAGTGTCATCTGGGCTCTCCTGGACCTTCCATATCATTTTCAACTTTCAATACCATAGCAAGCTCTTCACTAGCTCCCTTTTGAGCCAGAACCCAATTTAAACTATTCTTGCTTGTACTAAGTGACAAACTCCCCAGTATCTGCTTGCCCTCATTTCTACCTATGGTTCGCTAATTCTTTATGTTCCTTTCTCTAGGACATTCTTGGTTCCTTATTCCAGAGTCATTGTCTCCCAATACCAGGCTTTCAGAGATCTGGCCATCTTTGTGATACTATATAAAAGGAGGTTTAAAAGATCTTTATATTTAATTAGTGGCTAATGTAATCAGCGTGTTCCACTCTATCTGATAGTTCCAGGATAACACTTTCTTTAAATTATTATGGATACATATATAGTCAGTGCTAGCCCAGGATGCTATTTTAAGTGTGTTGCTTTCATGCTGGATGTTTTAATGTTAATTTTTGTTTATTGGATTCCGAGTTAATTTTATTGGATTGATCTACAATTCATTATTATGTTATTGTTGTACCTTGGTAAAGGACAAAATAAATAAACAATAACATTATTGCTAGCTTACTTCCTCTCAAGCTGAAACACTTGGCCTTTTAACTGTTATAAACCCACCTGATTGCACAACTTTTGATTTCCTTTTTTCTCAACTTAACACACACACACACACATATATATATACAGCATTTGCTACTCTACGAAATCAAGCGTAAAATAGATAAACGCGTTGCAACTTTTTTAAAAAAAAATATCAGTCATTCTTCTTGAGTGCCATACCTTTATCCAAATCATATAAAGCTAAGCAAACACAGCAATTCAAAACTAAATTTCAGAGTCCACTACAACATGTCCTGTTCCCTCTCGTCCTACTCTGCTGTGAAGGAAGAACACGACAGCTAAAGGAACATTTGAAGAACACGTTTTGTCATAGGGTATAAATGAACTTCCCTATCCTTTTCTCAAGACACACTGTACCAGGCCATTAATCTCCACTATGCTGTCAGCGCTGTAATTTAAAACTACCAAGGATTTTTCAAAGCCAGGCGATAAAATCAGATCAAGAGTGGTCTAGCTAACTCCTAGACACTAGGATCTGCCATTAATAAAAACTTGGATAGATCAATTGGGAACGTACATTCAGAACATTTTCTTCAGTAAAAAAAATCAAATATTTCTAAGGCAACATCCAAACGCTGTAATGAACACTCAATCAATCTTATGAGCACTGATCAATATTAAATCCAACTGGGATCTACCTCAGATTTATATACAAAACCGTGTTATTCCCTAGTAAATCTTGGTGCATTTTTGTTTCTGATGTCATTTAGCAAGGATTTTTGTTGTTGTTGTTGAATCCCTGTTTTTTTTTTCTTTTTTATCCTACAGGGCTGGTTATGGAGGATTATTTTTCATTCCTGCATCTTGCAATACAATGAATAATCCGTAAGACTTGCTGAAGATTCAGGATTTCTGCTTAGATTCAAAGAAGCTGCATTCCAAACACATATGGATGGTTCTCTGAACAAATGTATTTTTATTTTTTGCTTCTGATGCCACAATTCAAGCATGATGACATGCCTATCTGTGGTATCACCCTTCTCTATGCTTGTAAGAACAGAGAACAGAGTGGGAAGCTTATAGGAAGGCCAAGAATCTCTAGCGCTGAGAAATGATCTGGTCCTGCCAACAAATAAGGGGACATAGCTATTCTATTGGCATCCTTCAGTCTCAAAATACTATGATATCGTGCTCTGTAAACAGCATCTAGTGTGGCTAAAAAGGCCAATTCAAGAATGGCAATCCCTTCCACACTGAGGGCAGATACATTCTGTCCCCTGCCCAGCCCTCAGATTTTGCTGCTTCCGGGACTGCCTCTTTGCCTCAGCCTGCTGAACAAATGTCTCTTCGAACTGGAGAAGGCCATGCTGCGTCTTTAGCCTCCAAGCTGAACGATCGGAGGTCAAGGTTTCCCAGTTGTTAATGTCCATTCCCAGGGCCTTTAGGTCCCTCTTGCAGATATCCTTATATCGCAGCTGTGGTCTCCCTCTGAGGCGCTTTCCCTGCATTAATTCTCCATACATTCCATTGAGGACCTGTATACTGCACGAATCAAGAAGAGGGCCGTGAAAATATCTGCAGATCCCTCGCATCCTGGACATAAACTGTTTCAACTCCTACCCTCAAAACGACGCTATAGAGCACTGCACACCAGAACAACTAGACACAAGAACAGTTTTTCCCCGAAGGCCATCACTCTGCTAAACAAATAATTCCCTCAACAATGTCAAACTATTTACTAAATCTGCACTACTATTAATCTTCTCATCATTCCCATCACCAATCTCTTTCCATTTATGACTGTAACTTTGTTGCTGATAATCCTTATGATTTATATTGATATATTGACCATCGTTTGTGTTATAAATTTTGTACCTTGATGAACGTATCTTTTCTTTTATGTACACTGAGAGCATATGCACCAAGACAAATTCCTTGTGTGTCCAATCACACTTGGCCAATAAAAAATTCTATTCTATTCTATTCTATTCTATTCTATTCTATTCTATTCTATTCTATTCTATTCTATTCTATTCTATTCTATTCTATTCTATTCTATTCTATTCTATTCTATTCTATTCTACAGGAGATCTTTCAGAATCTGACCATCAGCCATTCTCACGACATGCCCAAGCCAGTGTAGACGTCACTGTTTCAGTACATGCTAGAAATTCCAGCACGTTCCAAGACTGCTATTTGGAACTTTGTCCTGCCAGGTGATGCCAAAAATACGTCGGAGACAGCGCATATGAAAGGTGTTCAACTTTTTCTCCTGCCGTGCGTAAAGTGTCCAAGGCTCACTGCAGTACAAGAGTGTGCTCAGGACGCAGGCTCTATAGACCTGGATGTTTGTATGTTCCGTCAGCTTCTTATTAAGCCATACTCTCTTTGTAAGTCTGGAAAATGTGGTGGCCGCTTTACCAGTACGTTTATTCAGCTCAATATTTAAACAGAGAGTATCAGAGATAGTTGAGCCGAGGTACACAAAGTCATGGACGACCTCTAGTTCTTGTGCAGAGATTGTAATACGGGGAGGTGAATCCACGTCCTGACCCATGACTTGCGTTTTTTTCAGGCTGATTGTTAGTCCAAAGTCTTGGCAGGCCTTGCTAAAACTGTCCATAAGTTGTTGAAGGTCTTCAGCAGAGTGAGCAGTGACAGCAGCATCGTCAGCGAAGAGGAAATCCCGTAAACATTTCAGATGGACTTTAGACTTTGCTCTCAATCTAGAGAGATTAAAGAGTTTTCCGTCTGATCTGATCTGGAGATAAATACCCTCTGCTGCAGTTCCAAAAGCATGTTCCAGCATGACGGCAAAAAAAGATCCCAAATAAAGTTGGCGCGAGGACACAGCCCTGCTTTACTCCACTTCGAATATCAAAGGAATCTGATGTTAAGCCATCAAAAACTACAGTGCCCTTCATTTCCTCATGAAAGGACCTGATGATGTTGAGGAGCTGAGGTGGACATCCAATCTTGGGTAGAATTTTATAAAGGTCGTCCCTGCTAACCAAGTCGAAAACCTTCGTAAGATCTATGAAGGCTACGAAAAGTGGCTGTCTTTGTTCCCTGCATTTCTCCTGCAATTGTCTAAGGGAAAATACCATGTCAGTAGTGGACCTGTTGGCTCGAAAGCCACACTGTGATTCTGGGTAAACTCTCTCTGCAAGCACCTGGAGCCTCTTCAGTACGACATGGGTAAGCAGCTTCCCTACAACACTAAGAAGAGAGATGTCTCGGTAGTTGTTACAGTTACCCCTGTCACCTTTGTTCTTGTACAGTGTGACGATATTTGCATCCTTCATGTCTTGTGGTACTCCACCTTCCCTCCAACAAAGACAGAAGATTTCATGCAGTTCAGTGGGGATGTTCTCTTTGCAGCACTTCAGATCTTCGGCAGGGATGTTATCTTTCCTGGGTGCCTTGCCAGAAGCAAGGGAGTCCAGGGCCATGTTTACTGTTGGTTCACTGTCAAGCTCCTCCAAGACAGGCAGGTATTCGATATTATTTAATGCATCTTCAGTTACCACACTTTCTCTGGAATATAACTCAGAATAGTGCTGCGCCCAGCGTGCCATCTGCTGTGCTCGGTCCTGGATAACCATGGTTGTCCCAAAGATGCTTTTTCTCTAAAAAGGCAACTGGACTTTTTTTTGTTTTTCCACTGAAAACGTCCCAAAGGTGCTTTTCAGGAGGCAACTGGGCTTTCTTGTTTTTCTTTTGAAGACGTTTTGCCTCTTATCCAAGAAGCTTCTTCAGCTCTGACAGGATAGTGGGGAATGGAAGGATATCCCCACTATCCCATCACGGCTGAAGAAGCTTCTTGGATGAGAAGCAAAACGTCTTCAAAAGAAAAACAAAAAAGCCCAGTTGCCTCCCGAAAAAGCACCTTTGGGACAACCATGACATGGATGACTAAGAAACTCTACAGACTTCCACTGAAAACATTTTACTTCACATCCAAGATTAACTGAGGAAGCTTCTTGGATGAGAAGTGAAATCTGAAAGCATACTAGTGTGTTCACAGAAATAAAGCTTATCTTATCATTAATTTTCTCCAGGTACTTCTATAACTAGTCAGCCAGTATCCTTTCCATTAACTTGCTGAAAAAGCAGGGGTGAAATCCAGCAGGTTCTGAAGAACTGGTAGTGGAAATTTTGAGCAGTTCGGTGAACTGGTAGCGGAAATTTTGAGTAGTTCGGAGAACCGGTAGCGGAAGTTTTGAGTAGTTCGGAAAACCGGCAAATACCACCTCTGGTTGGCCTCAGAGTGGGATGGGAATGGGGATTTTGCAGTATCTTTCCCCTGGAGTGGGGACGGAATCAAGATTTTGCAGAATCCTTCCCCTGCCATGCTCACCAAGCCACACCCACAGAACTGGTAGTAAAAAAATTTGGATTTCACCACTGCGAAAAAGCAATATTTACAACTGTCTGTAACTATCAATATCTTTAATTTTATATGTTTTCTAAGAAATCACCTCACTGCCTCTTTCAAGTTGTAATTCTTTTTAGAAGAAGACATCAATGGGTCTCCAAACCGGTCACGGTTTTCCTACTAGATCTTCTAGTCATACTTACACCCAAATTCCCTACTTACTGGCAAATGTCTTTCCGGCACTATACTATTCTTTTTAAGACTGTTAAAAGTTAAAGGTATGAGTATAAAGTAGCTTATTGATCAATATTAAAATTAGCCATTTATCTGCAATGTTCTGAAAATTCTTTATAAACTTTTTGCTGACGCCAAGATTGAAAAGTTTGTTTTATGGATTTGCTTATAACTAAGGGATGACAAATGGAATGAAATCTGTTTGTAACCCTATGGGATGAAGAGTTATAAAATTGTCCATATTTGTAACAATGATTAGAATTCATTTCTTTATTTCTTTTCTTTTTCTTTAACATATTCTTTCTTTTCTTTTTTCTTGTACTTTTTATTATTTCTTACTATTCTTTTTGCTTTAAGTTTCATTTGTATTAGTTGTTACTCTGAAATAAAAATCCTTAACAAAATAAGTAAAACTATCTGGATAGAATCTTAACATTTCTTGATTATGTATTACCCAAAACATGTAATTTTAGGGTTAATGTTATTGGGCAAAGCAACCAAAAGAGGTGCATTAAAACATGTGGGGAGACAAATAAAATACCTCTCTTTGAATCATTAAAGCACTCGTGACTTTTGCCAAGCACAGAGCAGTGATTGCTAACGTTTCTGGACTCAGTGCCCAAAATGTGTGCGTGAATGCGTGTGTGTGCCAGAACTCCCCAAATACAATGCGTGCGCAGCCTCCATGCAAGCACTGTGGCCCCCGCATGCGTCCCACCACCCCGCACATCCACACAGGCCCCCCGCACATGTGCGGTAAAGACCTGAAGACCAGATGGCCGGCAGGAGGCACCCGTGCATGCGTGAGAGAGATGAACTGGGGCAACGGCTCGCGTGCCCACAGAGAAAGTGCTGCGTTCCACCTCTGGCACCCGTGCCATAGGTTCGCCATCATGGCACTAGAGGCTCTGCATCTTTTTAGAATGCTTTGGACATTCCAGATTGTTTATCTTTCCTGGCAATGAAAACTTGCAAGAAAATACAAAGATTAGACATAGCAATCAATGATCCAAGAAACCTTTCCAGTAAAAGCATTTATTGAATGTCTCTAGCATTCTGCAATCATGAAAGGCAAGAGAATCCCTAGAAACCATATTTATTTATGCCTATGTAAACACTCAGTCAACCTTGGCTGATTTCAAAAAGCAAGGCTGTACAGCTTAGTGAAAAATTGCCAAGAAATCCAAGGACTGCAGACTAGACTGGGAAGTCAGAAAAGCATTCCAGAAGAAACAATTTACTGTTGCCTAGAAATCTACATGGGGTGTTCATGAATTTATCACAGATAAACTCAACTCAAAGGGGACAAGACTATATTTAACGATGGATTTGGCGATGGAATTAAAAAAATTAGGTAGAGCTATATTCTTGCTAAATATACAGTATCTTGACATAACCCTCCAATTGTAGCTATTCAACAGGGACCCATTTACATGGCTGCCCTGTGGAGAGGACATTTTTGGAAGGGGAAGAATACAAACACTCAGATCACAAACGTCTTTCTCCTATTGTATAATATAGACCCTCCCTGGCATACTGCAATCTCATTGGATCAAAACATCGGTTCCAATTTAACCCTGCCTAGTTATGCTTGTTTTACAAGCTATTATAAGCATGCCATAATTCTATATAACCAACAGCAACAGAATGTGAACTTAGCCACAGACTTCAGCTTTCCAAGATTTTTTTAAAAAAAAACTTTGCTAAAATATGTATTTTCATGATATGCTTTAAGACGTGTGTGTGTGTCCCCAACAGTCCACAGCGTGCCAGAAACTGGACCATGCAAACAAGCAAAGTCCCATCCATGGGATGCAGGTAGTACATGAAACCATGCCCCCTCTAGTCCATGGAAAAAATCTTTCTCCACAGAACCAGTCCCTGGTTCCCCAAAGGTTGGGAGCCATTGCTTTAAGAGGCAAAGACAAAATCTCCTAAATTCAGAGAAGATGTTTAAAAAGATTTTTGACATCCATAAGGCAAAATAAGATTCCTGTCCCCACTCTCAAGGTTTGTGGCTGTAAAATGAATTATGCAAAATAAAATCATCCAATGCAAATTAGCAAGATAAATACAGAGTCTTTATGTTTGCATGGCCAGCCAATTTGTTATTTCCTATCTGCTGTTTCATCTGTCTTAGAGCAGCTTCTTTGAAGAATAGATAACAACATCCTGAAGGATCTCTATCTGCTTCTGAGAAAATAATACACAAAAGATAATTTCTCTAAAGAAAGGAATGATCATGATAGAAAAGGAAAACAGAATTGTCAGGGAACTGTCACTCTACATATGGGTCTGCCCTCTCTTAACCTCTCATTCCCAAAGGGAAGGAATAAATTTCAGTTCACAAGCTAAACTATTGAGGGAAGAGAAATATATCCATCAAGATTACAGAAAAATGTATTGAAAAGGTAAAAAATTAGTGAACAGTACTAACAGTAATATTTCTGTGCTTCCGACACAGAAGCATTACTATTACTACTGTTCACTAATTTGCCGGTGACATCACCGTTGCCCAGGTAAGGGCTCTTTCCACACTCTTGTGAAGTTGCCCATCAAAGTAGCACCCACTAAATCCATCGATCCCCAACCTTTCTGGCTTGGTGGGGAGGGGGAGGGGAGAGAAGGGATAGCTCTGTGTGAGTGGTAGGCACGCATGCGCGAACATGCTCATACGAAGCTTTGCGCATCAACGTGAGTGCCCGCTGCTTGTGCAAGTAGAGCTGTGCTTGCTTGCCCACTACTCGCATGGCCCAGTTCCAAATGGGCTGCAGCCCATTAGTGGGCCATGGACCGAGCATTGGGGACCACCACTGCATTAATCTACTTGCGGTCACCTGCTCTCAAACTGTTGGATTGGTGGAAGCTGGAGCGTGGAATGGGAACTCACTCTGTCCTGTAGCAGCAACGAGTTCGAACATGAGACTACCAATCATCAGATTTAATCTCTCTCTGCCAAGAACTAAGTAAGGGACTCTGAGCAATCTTATTTTAAACTTTACCGCCCCACCCCTCTAATTTCCAGCAAGATTTTAACTGTATAGTTTTACTTCTACGGCTGGGGTAGAAATACGACGAAAAGTAAAGGGGACTCCAGGAGTGGACTCCAGGAGACTTGGCCAAGGTCTTAGATTCCCTTCCAAAAATCTGTTCTCCAATTTCCAAGTACAATCAGCTAAACTGGTTCATGACCATATCTAGATCAATGGTCTTCTTAAATGCTACTTACAGTATTTTCCAAGGAAGCTTCTTATATATAGTAATACTGTACTAAATACAATAATACTGTACTAAAATAAATTCACATTTTTAATACGTAAAAAGTATTCAAATATTTAATTTTGATGAATTAAAATTCATTTAAATCATGTCTGCACATCATTAAATGATTTTAATTACTATCAAAATTAAAATTCAGAATCATCTGTGTTTGGAAATCTATAAACTCAATAAATAAGTATGTTAATAATAAAAAATCTGGTATCTAAAAACCAAAGCCTACGATGTCCGAATGTTTCTAACAAAGGTACCTCTAATTAGGTTTCACATTCTGATTACTTTAACTTCATCTGAGTGTTTCCCCGAAAATAAGATCCTGTCTTATATTTTTTTGAATCCAAAAATAAGCGCTTGGCTCTTTTTTCGGGGAGGTCTTATTATTTTGGGGCGCGTAGAGCAAGATGGGGCTCCTCTTGCCGTCTTACCTGATTTCCAGCTCTATCTCCCTAACCAGAGGAAATGGCGGGGACCGGCTGCGCATGCGTTTAAATATTTTCGGTGAGGGCTTATTTAAGCACATGCACTCAAAAGCCTGATTGGGTTTTACTATCTGCGGAGATCTTATTTTTGGGAAACATAGTATTAATGTTATAAAGTAATAACGAAAGCACAAGTAACATCATTAATAATGGTGAAAGTAGTATGTTATTATTTTGCAAATGGTACAAATGGACACAAACCTGATTGTGCATTAACAAACCATCCTCATTTCTGCCGTCTTTGCTACAAAAAAGAAGAAGGGAATATTAAGGAACATGTCATAAAGGAAGCAACAAACCATTTTTTTAATAATCATAAAACCACATTTTTTTAAAAAAGCGGATGAAAATAAAAGTTAAAATTTCAAATCACACTTATAATTCCTTCTTTGAGACTTGCATAGAAAAGCCAAGAGATCAATCTACTATTAACAGGTGTGAAATACAGTATGAATACATAAAATAAAGCGTTCATTTTAACGTTGAAAGATTATAATGTTAGAACATCTTTTCCTGAAAAATAGCAGCATTTTCAAAGTAGGACATATGCAGGCATAGGAAATCTAGTTAGCTCTCCACCCCTATGTAAAGAAACTAGTTTCAAAGTATAATTGGATTCTCTAGTATAAACTGACATTTAAATTTTTTTAATTTTAAGACAGAATAAATTCTAAGCAAGTCATTCTGGTTGGATTCTCTAGTATAGACCTTAACTGACATTTAAAAATATTTAATTTTAAGACAGAGTAAATTCTAACCAAGTCACCTTTCTTCAGAAAACACCTCCATTTCATCTGGTCCTCTTCCATCTTCGTGTCTCAAGGAACCAAAAGTTTCCATTGCCTGTCAAACATTAAGACAATTGCTAAGAATGATCATTTTAAACATCTCTCAAAACCTCCAAACGTAATTTCAACTGTCAGTGCACCGGAAGGACACAGGTGTGTTCCATCCATATTGAGAAATGCTATTTATTATACAGACAGTGAAATAGAAAGGGACTACGAAAGATATAGTAGCAAGTGGTCTACTCAGGGGTGGGCTGCTGGGGGTTTGCAGGAGTTTGGGAGAACCTCTAGCTAAGATTCCGTGCAGTTCAGAGAACCCCCAAATCCCACTCCTGGGTGGCTCCGCCCATCCTGCCCCGCCCCTTCCAGGAGTCCCCATGCAGCCTGTTTTAGATGCAGGTAAATGCAAGGCATGTGCAGAAGCTCGGGGAGTGTCGTGTCCCACTCCTCCTCTGACGGCCGGGTCAGGGAAGTCCATCTCAAGCGTGCCTCTGCAGCTCTGCCAAAGTCCTATCAGAGTCCTCAGAGCAGGCAGGAATCCAAGGTGTGACTTCAGCAATCCAGATTAGACTTTGCCTGACTCAGAGAATGCCAGAAAGCAGATCCTTTATATAGCCCATGAGGTGTGGCTCCATGACTCAGCACTTATCCAGGCCTGCCCCTCCCTTCCTTTTGCTGACGTCGCCTCTCCACTCTCCGGAAGCGTGGATCTATCCATTGTATCGTTTCGTCTCCAGCTGTTGGTAATCCCAGCTCGTGGCTGGCTTCAGGCGCACATGCTATTGGAGGGAGGTTTGTTTGTTCGGTTTGTCCAGGCATGGTGCCAGGGCTGGGGGCTGGAGGCATGCCAGGACATTCTTCTGTACTATCAGCGTCCGGCAGGAGATAAGAAGGGCCCGGCTGCGGCGGGGGGAGCGAGCGAGGCACAACAGGGAGGGTGAAAAACAGGTCTACCGGAAGACGCCCTCCGGAGCCTGGGGAGGCCGTTTTCACCCTCCCGGAAGCTCGAAGAAAGCCTCCGGAACCCAGGGAGGGCAAAAATGCCCCCCCTGCTGTGGTGCAGGAGGCTGGCTAAGCTACACCCACCATGGCCACACCCACCCAGCAACTGGGCAGAGAACCCCTTGTTAAAAATTTTGAAGCCCATCCCTGGGTCTACTGATTCAGAAATGGTGAACTGTCACACTGCTGTGCAATGGGTGATCATGAATTACAGTTTACTACTCCCACGGAAGGGAATTCTGGGGAATTAGAATTAGTGGGAATCCATAGAAAGGTTGAATTCCAAATGTGCAATATTATAAGCCTCCTCTGAAATACCTCTGCTATCTCAAGTGTTTCTCAAGGTTGTTCTTGACTTATGACCACAATTAAGCCCAAAATTTCTGTTGCTAAGTGAGACAGTTCTTAAATAAATCACTGCAGTTGTTAAGTTAGTAACATAGTTAAGTAAATCTAGCTTTCCTTGCCAAAAAGTCAAAAAAGGTGACCACATGACCCCAGGACATGCAACTGTCATAAATATGAGTTAGTTGCCAAGCAGCTATATTTTGATCACGTGACCATGGAGATGTGCACGCTTGTAAGTGTGAAAAATGGGCGTAAGTCACTTTTTCACTGCCAATGTAACTTCGGTCACTAAATAGGTAAAGGTTCCCCTTGCATATATGGGCTAGTCATTCTCGACTCTAGGGGGCGGTGTTCATCTCTGTTTCAAAGCCGAAGAGAGTGCTGTCCGAAGATGTCTCTGTAGTCATGTGGCCGGCATGACTAAACACCAAAGGCACATGGAACGCTGTTACCTTCCCACAAAGGTGGTCCCTATTTTTCTACTTGCATTTTTGACGTATTTTTGACTGCTAGAAGCTGGACAAGTAATGGGAACTCACCCCGTTACACGGCACTAAGGATTCGAACTGCTGAACTGCCGACCTTTCGATCGACAAGCTCAACATCTTAGCCACTGAGCCACCACATCCTGGCATCACTAAATAGACTGTTGTAGGTTGAAGACTACCTGTATACATTGGCAGCTTTGGTTTCCTATGAAAATGGTTGGTTTGATACTTGATCTGTTGAGCAAAGTCACAAGTCTAGTTCATGTACAGTGCACACCCATAATCTATTTGTTAGAATATTCTTCCTTCTGGGAGAAGAAACACTTCTACCTTCCTGGCCTTCAAAACTATTCGTTCCAAAGGGCATCTGAGTGCTCCGATAAAATAATTTCCTTCAAACAGATTCACTTGGTTGGATTATTACTTTATTGCCTTTAAAGATTGGAAACAAGCTTTGTGGGAAAATGGATAGCCTATATATAATTGTATGCATACATGCACGAACGTATCTGTAAATAAATAAAACTATGACATAAAACCAAAACAGCTGGTTTCACACAGTGTTAAGCTGAAAGCAAACAATGACATGTGCACAGGTAGTCCTCAATTTACGACCACAATTGAGCCCAACATTTCTATTATTAAGCAAGACATTTGTTAAGTGAATTTTGCCCCATTTTACAATCTTTCTTGCCACAGTTGTTAAGTGAATCACTGCAGCTGATATGTTAGTAACCTGGTTGTTAAGTGAATCTGGCTTCCCCCATTGACTTTACTTGTCAGAAAGTCGCAAAAGAGGATCAAATGATCTTGGGATGCAGCAACAATCATAAATATAAGCCAGTTGCCAAGCATCTGAATTTTGATCGCATGATCATGGGGATGCTGGAAATGTCATAACTGTGAAAAGCGGTCATAAGTCACTGTTTTCAATGCTGTGGTAACTTTGAACGGTCACTAAGCGAATTGTAGTAAGTCTAGGACCACTTATACTGACATTCTTCTCACTGGTTGTTCATTACAGTACATGTAGTCCTCAATTTATAACTGATCATCCAATTGTTGAAAGTTACCACGGACTTTTAAAAAGCTACTAATCACCTGTCCTCAAAGTTACAACAGCCTTCCCCCCTCCGTGGTCAGGTGACGGTATTTCAGGTGCTTGCCAATCCGGCTCACATTTACGACCGGTTGCAGTGTGCCGTAATGAATTGACAGTGATTCTTGCTATGGTTAGCATCTGGCCCACTTTTAAGTGCTACTTGTCACCTACAAAGCCTTATAATGGGTGGCACCAGGGTGTATTGGGGACCGCTTTTCCAAGTTGCATTCTACCCATCTATTGTAAATATTGAGAGTCCTAGTCCAATATAAGATTTAGAGTCTGTGAGGTAGGTGGCACACTCTGTAATAGAATCACCTTTTGAAAATTTCTGTCCACAGAAATATATTTACCCCTATCCATGCTTTTGTTTTGGACCTGAAGATCTTAATTCAGTGGATCTTTGCCTACAGTAAGATCACAGGTGACCACTGGTTTTACTATTATGATTATAGTTATTAAACCAAAAGTCTAGGGGTTGTATATTTTTCATGGTTTTCCTTTTTTTCTCCTGTTATATGGCTCTAGAGCTGTGATGACAAACCTATGGTATGCGTTCCAGAGGTGGCACGCAGCACCCTCTCTGTGGGCACACAAGCTGTGGCCCAGCTCAGCTTTGCCGTGCATGCCTCCAGCTGATCGTTATACCTCTGCCGCGCATGCGCCGGGTGCATGCGGAGGGCGCACATGCATAATATTTGGGGGTTCAGGTGTACACGTGTGCATTCAGGGGGGTGCAGACCCACTTTGGGCACTTAGTCCGGAAAAGTTTAGCCATCACTATTCTAGAGTCTTCCAAATGAGGCAGAATACAAATATCCCAAAAATAAATACATAAATATGTTTCATTGTAGAGACTTCTCTTTTGCTCGGAAGGAATGGTTGATGATTTTCCTGATTTTTGACAGCCAATTCTGGATTACTGAGTAATACGATGGGCATTTAAACTTACTCCTGAATGCAGGAGTACTGCATTTCCACTGAATGCAGCTGTTACTTGCAAACTTCAGACTTGGGGGCCATTTTTAATGCTACACTCAAATGGCTTTCAGAACCATTCAGCAAGAATAATCATCAAGACCACTTGAAATTCAGATGACGCCATGAGTTGGGCATCCATGGATAATACAGGGTCACCCAAGTCACAATGTGACATTTGAAAGCTTGGCTTTCATAATTTTGCTTACCAAAGAACTCTCTTGGTTGTCGTTAAACTCAGTTAGTTTGGTGCTGGATTTCTGACGCTTTGGTTTACTTCTTTCGCCAATGTAACCAGAATTGTTCTCATGGCATTTTTCCTGTATATTAAATGCTTCCTGAGCATTTAATATACACTCCTCAATGCTACTGAATCCAGAAGGAATATTCTCTTTATTGATGACCTCCCTATATAGGAAGAGGAAGAAAAAAAAGATGGCAGATTTCCAGATCATTTCTAGTGACTCATAAACACAACCCAAGCAATTATTTTAACTTTGCAAGTTCTAGAAAGATATTTACACTCTACAGTTCCTCAGTTATGTTATAGCCTTACAACTCCTGGCATTTTCTTCAAAGAATCTGTAGAGTCTATCTCTAGGGCGTTACAAGGGGTCCAAGCGACAGATCTGGAATTTTGAAAATCTACTATAAACCTTCACAAAATCCCTATCATGGCTGAAAAGTGCTTGTTCACAAATACGAAACTGTCGAGACTCTTCTCTGCCAAGTCTTCTAGTTCACCTAATAATGGGCATATGGCAATGTTTTTCAACTTCACAGCTTTAAGATTGGGCCTTGGTAGCTAGGGAATTCTGGGAGTTGAAGTCCGCCCATCTTAAAACTGCCAAGGCTGAAAAATACTGGCATATACTGAAAGTAAATATGAGGTTAGAGCCTGGCACTTTATTATATGATGTGTACGCTTTTTATTTATTGGTTAAAAAAAGTTTAAACATTAAAGGTCACTGGGATTGGTACAAAGAGGAGTATCATAGAAGCTTATTTACCTATCCCATATCTAGCATAAAGGCAAATGCTGCAGCAATGTAATTGAAGTGAAGCAGACTGAACAATGCTGGATGGGATACTACCTGGAATTCCATAGGTAAAGGTTGACATATAAATGAGAGTGAAGAGTATGACTTCCAAGAGGAAATGTAGTATTGGGAATACATGGCAGGATGCAGGATTTCCCATAGAGTCCTAGTGTCAAGTACTTAAAAGAAAATCAGTCTAATGAAAGGCATTCTAAGCAACATTCATTTCTGATTATGTAGATCTGGCCTGCAGGACTGCCCTGGGAACAGCAAAGAACACACCTGCATTGTCTGTCAGTGAAAACAGCCATTGCGAGCTCAGTTTTCAGCTGCGACAGCCTCATGCAACCTTCTGCCGGCGAAAACGGAGCTCAGGATGGTCCTCCAGAGCTGCATTTTTGCTTGGGCCACCAGAGGCGCCCCCAACACGAGTGACGTCGAGCTGACCCTGCCCACCCCGGCTATGCCCCCCCCAAGCCCCCCCAGGTCAAACACAACCTTGATGTGGCCCTCAATGAAATCGAGTTTGACACCCCTCGTCTAGACGAATCTGACAGGGAAATCAGAATATTTGGGAAAATTTCCATCAAACAGATATATATATATAAGCTCTAAGATTTATATTTCTTCTTTTCGGTCAACGATGCAGCAGAAATAGAGGAACAGCTTCACAGGAAATTCTCTCACAAGCTTTTCTAATTTATACAGATTACCATTCAAACACATAAAACGTTTATGGAATCAGACATCATGTATGCCTAGATCTAATTCAATAAAAACTTAGCCACAAACCCTCTCGGTTGTAAACTTGTAATTGTTTATTTAAAAAAAAACACCTGCTACTCAAGTAGTCAGTTAAAGTTTGAGTAACTTTTAAAATTATGAGTTATTTCACAAGATAAAAAGTTTCAAGTGTATACAGAAGTTTATTCCTTTAGACTGAAAAACTGACATAAAACATTGTCTGCAAAATGTTTACTTTCTGTCAAATCTTTTCAATAAAAATTTAAAAAGTGAGGAGAAAGAACTGTGATGATTCCAACATCTTTCCATAATTATCTAGGAACAGGAAGGCAAGGGAGATAATAATTTGAATATGTAGAATATTAACTCTGGAATGCAACAGGCTTCTTGGCAACCTAAGGGAGTGGGGGACCATTTTTTTGCAATTATCTAACAATTGCTATCAGACAATTCTAAAACTGTCTCATAGGAGAAGAAGAAAAGAGAAGAAAAAAGCATACCTATCTCTGGTTTTTCGGCCTTCATCTTGTTCTTTATGATGTCGCCTGCGCTGCCCAGTAGATACACCAGAAGATGTTAATGATGTTCCAGATTCAGATTCTTCAGAACTTTGACCACTAGAGCCATGAACATCAAAAAGATGTTGTTCAACAGCTGTCCGGATAGTCTTTTCTAAGAATCTATCAAAACAAGATAAGTTGTACGCACATACATATACACAGGTATTACTATATTTTTTAAAAAAGTAATAATGAATTCCCAATGTGAACCATTCAATATTTTTAAACATTTATAAGTGCATGCCTCAAAAATGATTTGCAAGAAGTGTTTCAAATATGGCTTAAGTTCTATTGTTAAGTTCTACTTATTTATTAAAAGAGACCAACTTTTTTTCAGACTTCTGCATAAAAACAGAAAGGAAGGGATTTCTGCTTTAAGAGTTGTCCTAGTCTGAATGAAAGGATTCCATAAAACAGTAGCATTTGTTTTTTCCTGGTGAATTTATTATTTTGCTTGGTTAGATTCATTAATTCATTTGTTCCATAAAAACGTTTTTGTATTTTTGTATCTCTTAATGTTAAGAGATTAAGAAGGTTATTTATCCAATTTGCTAGCACTTCCTATCCAGTTTGATTAAAATACAGGTAGGATAAATATGTTTGATTAAAAATTAATTAGATGAAGAAAAGAGGACAGGAAAAAACCCCATGATGAATAAAAACATAAAGGAGAAATTTCTTTTAGAAATATGAGATCTGTTCCATAGAGCTATGTCCCAATTCAAAATTGGATGCTGCTTATAATGTCTTTCATTTTGCTGTGTCCTTGACAAAACAATTTACACAATAAAGTATGTTTTTCAGACACTGAGATACTACCTTCCCCTCACCATTTTTTTTATTAGATCTGTACACTTTCTCTTCCTTTAAGTAAACAGCTGTGGTTTGTATCTGTATGAAGAGTGCACAGACTTGATTAATAAACATATTTGTAGTCATTTTTTTCCGTGAGGCACAGGGCAGGGCTCCCTTTCAGAGTCCCATGTTTATTTGTGTTGTTGGAAAAAGGGACACTGCCTCAGTGGTGAAATCCAATTTTTTTTACTACCAGTTCTGTGGGCATGGCTTGATGGACATGGCAGGAGAAGGACACTGCAAAATCCCCATTCCCTCCCCACTCCTAGGGGAAGGATATTGCAAAATCTCAATTCCCACCCTACTCTGGGGCCAGTCAGAGGTGGTATTTACTGGTTCTCTGAACTACTCAAAATTTCTGCTACCAGTTCTCCAGAACCTGCTGGATTTCACCCTTGCACTGCCTCAAGTTCATCCAGAAAAATGTATGGCTAAGTGGAGAGCAAAACCTAGTTCTTTTGAATCCACTCTTCAGGGAGTCAAGCAGTCCAATCTTCTGACTTTCAGTGCTTATATAGGAAATTTCTGTGGCCCACTTATTTTATTAACGCTATATTGATAATTGCTACTGTAAACATACAATTCTCTGCCTCCATCAAAATAATCTACCTTTTTCTTCTTTACCTACTGTGTGTTTTTAATATATAGCTCCCTCTAGTGACAAAAAAAATCTTGTAGCATTTGCTTTAAACAAAAATATTCTGGCAGACCAACAAGTGGAAGAGAGTAAAGGTCTTTTATTGAGTGAGTTTTGGGGGGTAGGGACAGTGTCTCTCTTTTTATTTCTAGGGGTAAAAGGGGTTCCTTGAGTTTTTGAGTATTTAAAGAGGGGAAAAAAGTCCGGGGGGGGGGAATATTTTTTTCGTATTTTGTTTCTTTTGAGAGATGCAGTTGAAAGGAGTCTGAAGACTGACATGCAACCTTTCTGAACCTAAGCAACCTGAGACTGGGCCTTACCTGTGTGAAAGAAATCTTGAGTGTACAATAAATATGAAACAAGATCACTAAGGGGCCGTGGTGGCTCAAGGCTATAAGAAGCCTGTTATTAAAACCAGCTGCCTGCAATTACTGCAGGTTCAAGCCCCACCAGGTCCAAGGTTGACTCAGCCTTCCATCCTTTATAAGGTAGGTAAAATGAGGACCCAGATTGTTGGGGGGGCAATAAGTTGACTTTGTAAAAATATACAAATAGAATGAGACTATTGCCTTATACACTGTAAGCCGCCCTGAGTCTTCGGAGAAGGGCGGGATATAAATGTAAACAAAAAAAAAAAAACTTAATTGGCTTGAAACAAGACCAGGTCAAATTGGCTCGAAGTCATCTTAAAATATACTCTTCCTTTAAGAAACTGCACCTGCGATGGTTTTGATACCCTGCATTTTGTTCTGGGAAGTCGGGGTGGGGGTGGGGGTAAGGGGAGGGAATTGGGGGTTTGGTAGAGATGGAGTGATGGTTAATGTACAGGGATTATTGAAGATGTATAAATATAATTAATGCAGGGTCGGGTCTCCCCAGTTACCATTTTAGAACGGTGGGGAGGAGAAAAGAGAGTAGGAGGTAGGAAAGAGGAGAAGAGGAAGGAAGAGGGGTAGAGGGAGAAGGAAGGTGTAGGGTGGAGGGAGGAGAGGATGTAGATAAGAGAAGGAGAGGAAGGTCTGGAAAGTAGAAGAAGGTAGAAGAGGGAAGAGTGTTAAAAAGGGGGGTGGTGACTGGGCAAGCCCGACTAATTGTATATAACTGTACATTGGATGAATTATTTGATATGATTGTAAAAATAAAACTTTTTATAAAAAAAAAAAAGAAACTGTCAAACTGGCTACAGGTAGGCCTCAACTTACGACCACAACTGAGCCCAAAATTTCCTAAGCAAGACAGTTGTCATGTGAGTTCTGCCTCACTTTATGACCTTTTTTACCACAATTATTAAGTGAAACACTGCTGCTGTTAAGTTAGTAATGTAGTTGTCAAGTGAATTTTGCTTCCAAATTGACTCTACTTGTCAAATGGACCCAAAAGGCGATCATATGATCCTGGGACCCTGCAACTGTCGTATATACATGCCAGTTGCCAAGTGTCCAAATTCCGATCACATGACCACGTGGATGTTGCAATTGTTGTAAGTATGAAAAATGATTACCGTATATACTCGAATATAAGCCGATCCGAGTATAAGCCGAGGTCCCCAATTTTACCCCAAAAACTGGGGTAAACTGGGGACTCGAGTATAAGCCGAGGGTGGGAAATGAGGCATCTACCGGTTGGGGAAACCCTCCCTCCCTCAGCTGAGAAGGCTGGCGGCTCCCCCGCCCCGCCCTCTCACTGCACCGGCAGGGCTTCCCCGCGCCGTCCGGTAAAATGTGAAAAAAAGAAAAAAAAACAACTCGAGTATAAGCCGTATATACTCGAGTATAAGCCGAGGGGCTTAAAAAAAAAAAACTCGAGTATAAGCCGTATAGACCCGAGTATAAGCCGAGGGGACGTTTTTCAGCACAAAAAACGTGCTGAAAAACTCGGCTTATACTCGAGTATATACGGTATAATGTAAGTCACTTTTATCAGTGCTGTTGTAACTTTAAATTGTCACTAATTGAATGGTTAGAAGTCGAGCACTACCTGTACATATTATCCCTACAGGGAGGTTATTACATTCAATTAGAACAGAGGTGTCAAACTCAAGGCCCCGGGTGCCAGATCTGGCTTGCGGAGTGTTTAGATCTGGCCCGCGGGGCTGCCGTGAAAACAGTGAAGGACTGGCCCGCAGTGCCTCTGCCAGCGAAAACGGAGATCAGGAGAGCTGTGTACAGGAGACCATCGCAGGTGAAACTGAACTCGGGAGCCTGTTTTCGCTGACAGAGTGCTCAGGCTATCACAAGCACTCCCAACATGAGTGACGTCGAGCTCGCCACGCCCACCCCGGCCCCTC
This sequence comes from Ahaetulla prasina, assembly GCF_028640845.1. Taxonomy (NCBI): domain Eukaryota; kingdom Metazoa; phylum Chordata; class Lepidosauria; order Squamata; family Colubridae; genus Ahaetulla; species Ahaetulla prasina. Next base: position 17,665,468 of record NC_080546.1, read on the forward strand.
ACGCTCAAACACAATACTGATGGGGCGGCCCTCAATGAAATTGAGCTTGACACCCCTGAATTAGGAACATCCACATCATCTAGCATTTTTTTAGAAAGATCATTGCAGCACCCTGTTTAGGAATCATCCTGTTTAGGAATCATTAACAGACACCCAAGATACATTTTTTCCCATTAGGTGGCTGTACACAAAAAGGTTTCAACTGAAACCATTCAAACTACACAATCACAATCTTATCTTCTATTATGTCTACCACTAGTGCTATCAAGGATGTTTTACGTTTGCCACACGTACACACAAATCACAAGATACTTAATGAGGAAAAACAAGAACTAAAGAACAGAGTGACAAAAGAGAAAACATTACTTACTCTCCAGTAGCAGGGATGCTGTTGACTTGTGACACGTGAGCACTGTATAAAAAGACGTTAAAAATTGGGTGTTATTTCTGAAGAATATTAAGAAAAAATGGTTCAAAAGTTCATTTAAGTGCTAAGTGACAGATTTAAAGACACAGATTTACTGAAAATTAAGCAATTGGTTCCAAACAATAGCGCATATGCACTGAAATGTGTTTAGATGTTCAAACCTATCATTCAACTCTTTAAGATGAGTAACAGAATCTTTTTTTTAAAAAAATTACAGATCTGTATTGAAACAACCATGATGACAGAACATATATGAGAATTATGACTTTCTGGGAATAATGATTTCCCCATTGTTTCCAGCAAAGCAATTGGCAACAATCCCAAACCTCTGAGACAGATGTAAGTATATATACAGCAAATGAAGAAATGCTGGCCAGTCTCATATATTTTGCACAAAATTTAAACACATACTTTAAAAACCTATCAGTAATATGTGAAGTAATTGATTTAAAAGAAAGGAACATAAATCAAACTCAATGTAGCCGAGTCCATCATATTTGATCAGCAAGAGTTTTTCCCCCATAGCTAATGAAAGCCAAATAGGAAAAACCATGATGTAAAAAATATATTTGGAGCTGTTTTCAATTCTTCTGCCTCACACAGACTCATTAGTTATTGTCAAGCCCCTGAAATGTTACTACAAATAGTCAGGGCAACATGTCATAATTTCTCCCTGATTTAATGATGGAAGCAGATGTGCTAGGAAGCCTTGAGGATTCATGGCCAAAGATTATGTCTTTAAACCATAAGGCAAGATTATATTTGAGACTGGGACAATCCCCTTTCCTGGCCAGCCTTTGATGACTCAGCTTTGCAGATAAGAGAGTCATATGATATGTTTCTGAGGGCAATATTTAATAAATGATGTTTCTGTGAAGCATAAAAAACAGTTTATTATCTTTATTTTATTAGTTACGATAGCTGGCTAACTTACCTGCCTACAAATCAAGGCAACATCACTAAAGGAAGGACTAAGTGAATGCTATTCTGTGAAATGTGTAACCCATACCATGCCAAGAGAACAAGAAATTACCAGTCACAATTCTGTTACAGGTAGTCCTTGACTTACAACTTGTTAAGGAACAAGTTACATAATTTTTTTAATTACCTATTATGTAATATGATACAATTACATAATAAAAGTATTTTACAAATTTACTGTAAATTTGTAAGTAAGACCAGAATGCAATGAGAGTGAAGTAGGTATAATAGCCATAATTTTATATTTAAGTCAAAAAGATGAAAGGTTTTGTAGCAATGATTACGAGATGTCAGAGGTCTATTAAATGCAGGTAGTCCTCAACTTACAACAGTTCATTTAATGACTGTTCAAAATTACAATGGCAATGAAAAAAGTGACTTATTACTGTTTTTCACAGTTACAACCTTTGCAACATCCCCACAATCACCGTGATCAAAATTCGGATGCTTGGCAACTGATTCATATTTCTTTACAGCTGTTGTAAGTACAATTGTAGATTTAGCTCCTTCTTTAAAGTTACCTCACTACTCTCTTCTTTTTATAATCTATCCTATCTAATATATAATTTATCCTATCTCCATTGCTCTTAAGTTCATTTTTTCCCCTTTCGTGCAAAAAGTTCATAACGGGAGACATCTGTTTCCAAGATGGAATTTACAGGTAAAGAAACTGATGGAGTACAGATTTCAAGTAAAGGGCAAGGAGGGAAAAACTTAAGTGTAGATTTGCCCTATCTTCAGGGTGGATTTGCCCTATCTTTAGGCAGAGTGAGGCGGTCAACTTAGGCTACGTATGTTGGGAGGCCTTAGGTGGCCTCCCTTCCTTGGAATCAGTGCAACTTTTGGGTCATTGCCAAGTTCTCAGAAGATTCAATGGTCAGTCCAGTTGTCTTTTGTTATGTAATGTTTTATAAATGGGCATGGGGGGTAGCTTCATGCAACAAGATGTCTCAGGTTAGTACTGTTTTTTCTCTTATACTATTTTTCCAGTCTAAAATGCATCCTTCTGAAAGAGGTTTTATCAGGGAATTGTGCAGCTGGTGTCCAAATTAAGTCAAGAGACACAAACTTGTAGTTTTATATAAATATATTTTACATCTAAATATACACCAAACAAAATTTTCAGGCAAACAGCAGCAGCATCAGGTAAAACCCGCGGCGTCACGTTGCTGTCACGTGATGGTTCACATTTTTTTCCCTTTGAGAGCTGGGGTGGGCGTGGCGTGTGACACATCCGGCCCACCAGTTTGACACCCCCTGAGGTAAATCACAGAGCATACAGTACACACAGAAGAAAAAAGGCAGAAAAGAAAGGGAAACTCCCCTCTACACCCACAGGAACCAATCACAGCGCAGATTGCCTCACGCAGGAGCCAGTAGTCAACCAATCAACCATAACTATGTGTTCTGGCTCACTGCACAACCCCACTGCTCCAACTACTAAATTTAAATATCTTAACAAGCTTCATTTCAAAATAGCCTGTTTGTTTCCAGCAAGAAATAAACCTAGGGCTCATATTAGTATCGTCTTATGTAATTGACACACTATCTTTCTGATGTAGTCCCAAGGTGGACTACTTTTAAAACAGTAAATATACAAAAAGCAAAATAAGAAACAAGATTCAACCTTTTTCACAACATCTGAAACAGAGTAGTAACTGCTATGTATTGAGAGACCAGCAACAGATCATCATTTTTCACCACTTATTTTTTCTGTTTTGGAACCTTCTACTTACTCATGGTAAAAATATTGGAAGGAGACATTTCCACATAGTCCTGGCTAGAGTTGAAGGGTGCGGTTTAAATTGCATAACAAGTAAATAAACATTTCAGTGTAGCCTCAGAGAAATATATCTGATATCTGCTATCAAATATATTACCATAGTGATAGCCTTCTACCTGGTGGACTTTCTGGCACAATTCAACAAATTCATGGAGAATAAGAACACCAATGGCTACTATTCAATATTACTGTACTATCTTATCAATTACCTCTGGATAGGAGACAGCGTGTGTCTGGATAACACCACTTGCAAAGGAACATGTGGTGAAGAATGTTACTTAAATCTTGTCCAGCTTGTGAATTTTTAGTTGGACACTTAGCTGGGATCTAGCCAGCATTTTTCTTCATAAACAAGAAAAGGTTGCATCAAAGGACTCACCTCTATGTTATTTAAACAATTCCTTTGGCATTGGATGATTTAATAAAAATTAACCTATTGCCAAATTCTATCTGTTCCCTCTCCACAAAGCATCTGTATGAAGAGCAACACTGAATGCAACTTTTCTTCAGTCCCAACGTTTTATCGGGGCAAGCAAAACATTTTTCCCTGGGCTCCGCCTGGTTAAATGCATAATCTATTGACACTCGATGTTCATATTGTTTTGAAATATGCCCTGTTTACCTAATCAATGTGGTGCCAGCAGTATTCACCTGATCACGTGAAAGGCAAGGCACAGAACATTTTTCATATGTAGATAGTGAAGGTGCTTCTGGTAGACAGTGCCAAGTGCAAATAAATCACCCTTCTTCCACTGTTAAAAGGTAAAGGTTCCTGTCACACATATGTGATAGTCATTCCCGACTCTAGGGGGCGGTACTCATCTCCGTTTCAAAGCCAAAGAGCCAGCGCTGTCTGAAGACATCTCTGTGGTCATGTGGCCGACATGACTAAATGCCAAAGGCGCACAGAATGCTGTTACCTTCCCACCAAAGGTGATCCCTATTTTTCTACTTGCATTTTTTACCTGCTTTCGAACTGCTAGGTTGACAGAAGCTGGGACAAGTAACAGGAGTTCACCCCATTACGCAGCACTAGGGATTCGAACCATTGAACTGCCGACCTTTCGATCGACAAGCTCAGCGTCTTAGCCAGTGAGCTACCGCATCCCTTTTTCTTCCACTGTTAGCCAAGTAGAATGATAACTCGTGCCAGCAGAGAGGGACTGCTTTGGATTTTGTTGTTCAAAGAATTCTGACAATTGGGATACAGAAGAAGAGCCTTCTCTGCTGCAGCACCTGGCCTTTTGAACATCTTACCCTCCAAGGTAAGATTTGACCTCACCCTCATTTCCTGCCACAAGAGCCTGAAAGCCTGACTTTGCTGGTTGGCACGGGAATCCAATGTTGGAGTATCACACTGGAGGTGACTGCTGGATTGATGGCAGACTCCACCTGCCTTCTGGACTCACTGCTCTTCACCTGTCCATCTTTTTGTTATCATACTGATGTATTGTGTTCTTTTTCATGTTTTATTGCTCTATTATTTTACTTTTTGTTCAGTTTACACTCTTTTCATTTCTTCCTTTTTATTGTTGTACGCCAGGGTTGTCAAATTGGTAGCCTGTGGGCCGGATGTGTCACGTGCAGGCCATGCCCACCCCAGCTCCGTGAAGGGGAAAAAAGTCACGAAACGGCAACATGACGCGGTGAGTTTGACACCTGTGTTATAGGCTGCCTAGAGCAGCCGTAGAGATAGGCAAATAAATTTAAATTTAACAAATAAACTTTAAATGTTATAACTTTCCATGTGACATTGCAGTTTGCTGTGTCCATTTCCCACTGTCTTCTGACTGTACCAGAATCCTTAATATTATTCTTCAGTCTTTAAGATGTAAAACAACTACAACTAAGTGGACATTAATAAGATTGTTTGCAGTGGTCTCATTTCTTCTGTCATGTATTTTATTTTTTAATCATTCTTATTAGGTAAAAGTAGTACACTTCCCCAAATGTGGTATCTAACAGGATTAATAATGGAAACATAATCAGTGTTTTATATCACTGCAATGGTTCTGATGAGGGTTTCCTGTCACTGTTTTTCCATGGTGATTAGTGATACTCAATTTTTTTTCTTCAAAGTTACCATGACAGGTATACAGAACTATATAAGCTATATGATATCAATTTATCCAAGCTGAAAAAGCATGTATTTTGGTACTTCACGTAAGTGTCCAGAAAAATGTTTAAAGCATTTTAAAGGGATGCTTAACATGAACATCTGGTGCTATCATACTGCCCACTGAAAACGCTCTTATATGTGCTTTTCTGTAATTGTCTCACTTATCCTATTCAGCATGCCCATTATAAAATATCTCTGCAAAGATTGAATTTTGCAATTTTGGGATGGACTGTTATGATCTTCTCAAAAAGCATTTCCAAGCAATGCAGGGGATACCTAGACAGATTAATCTTTAGGACTAATCTAACCCAGATATCATCTTGTCACAGAAGGCTTTGCTGAGGATGTGCTTGCTCTTTGACTTAGTGACTTTCTTATTTTCAGCTTGTTGTTGGGCAAACTTTTCTCATAAAGGGACAAACTAACCTAGGAGCTGGAAAAGGAGCTGGAACATCTGGAATGGTTTTGCTGGGGAAGACTGCAAGAGGCCAACCAAAGAGTTGGCTAAGAAGGTGGCTTCAATCCAGGGGTGAAATGCTCCCGGTTCGGACCTGATCGGCCGATCCAGTAGCGATGGCGGCGAGTGGTTCGGAGAACTGGTAGCAAAAATCCCTGCCCCTCCGTCCATGCCCACCCAATCGCCTGGTCACCCGCTTGCCACTTCTTTTAAAGAATGCTTTTAAAAGGTAAAAAAAGGGCTCTGACGATCACAGCTGAGCCGCGCAATCGTCAGAGCCTTTTTTTTACTTTTAAAAGCATTTTTTTACAACCTATACAACCTATTAAATGCTTTTAAAAGTAAAAAAAAAAGATTGCACACCACAGCTGATCACCCCCCCCCGTGCTGTTCTATCTACCCATGCCTCCTTTTGGTATGCACTGTGCGCACACCTCGCATTTGGTGCATGGTGCGCACTGTGCATGCACATGTGCAGTGAGCGAATTGGTAGTAAACCGGTTCAGATTTCCCCACTGCTTCAATCAGGTTAAATTCCATAAACAATCAGGTATGGCAAAGATGAGCACTTGACAGGAAGATGAAGACATGAAACTAGGAGAGAAAATCTGCAAATTTGTGTAAAGTATGGCTTAAATTTGCCTCGATAATTTAAATTAGCCAAAAAGTTCCTGTCTGGCAAGATCCATACCATCTCAACAGGGATAGAGAAAAAACTACAAGCAAAACTAAATGTAATTCCAAATGAGGCAAATTTGCAGCCGTACTGTTCTTAATACGATGCACGTTGTTTACTCAGTCTGTTTGGGTGGGGAACAAGGGAATACAACAGGAACACTTTCAAGCCCCTGTGCTCCTCAAAGACTCTGCAACATTTGCAGCACAGATTTTAAAAGGAGAGAGGGAAAATATATACACAATGTTCCCGCTAATTGGCAAGCCTAAGGCATTGTGAGGTCCTTGGAATCCGGACAAGTCTCTACTGCATCCACCCAGTATGTTACATAACTGTCTGCTCTCAATCACTGTACTTTGTGTACTGCATAAGTTGCAGCCCACATCCTTCATATGTTTACATTTGTTGCTCTGTTGTTATATCACACAAATAAGTCTACAGTGAGTTGAATTTGGGCGTCAGGAAATTCACAAAACAGTAAGGGGAACAAAGGAAAATAAACAGCTGACTGGCACTGTGGTTATCTGGGCTGCAAAGATCTACAAGACCACCAGGTGACAAGGAAAGCAACTTGCTTTTTGCTGCCATCTATCGCCCAGCTGGTTTTTTGCGAGCCAGAACAGCAGCTCTAAACAAAACAGATGCTGGCATCAAAAATACCCAAGCCATTCCTCTTTAATTTTTGTAATGAGGTTGCAAAGGCAAAGGCTGGAAATCACTTAAATATGAACATCCACTTGTCATCACAAGAGCATAAAAGGGATGAAGTATCAACCACTGGCCAGCCTTCATTGTCTCTTCCTGCCAAACTTATTTCTCCTAGCAATCTAGCCCAAAAGCCACATATTTCTATTCTTAAACACTAAAATGGGAGTGAAGTCCAATTAAACTAAGATATCCTTACACAGTCCTACAAGTTAGCAATAACAACAACCAGCATCAACCTTTCCCACTGTGGTCCAATCAATAAACCATTATGAAGAAACCATGGCTTACTGCAGGGCAAATGCAGTTTGCATGTTGTGGGTGGATATCTATCTGTTGTAGATCTATAGATTCTCTTAAATCATTGTCTAAGAAGAAAATATTTTTGGGAAAAACCTTTGCAACTGGCTAGTAACAGTCCTCTGCAGCTTTTTCTTATGAATCAAGCGTCCAAACAGAATATAAATAAAAAATATATATAAATACCTCAGATAGAATGGTGATAAAGGCCTTTCATCCTCTTGGGAACTAAAAACAAAATAAAATATCTTTGTCATTAGCATGTTCATTTCTATTTCTTTTTTTGCAAGCTAATTAGTATAACAGCAACCAGATCAGAAGAAAGGAAGAGAGCCCAAAGACCGTATGCTGATTTGTGATATTAAAGCCAACAGCTTGTTAAGAGAGAGGAGCAAATTAAATATTAAATTGTGTTCTTTAAGGTGGAACCACAAATACCTGCAATGGAAGAATGGAGGCTGAAATTAATGGAGCTGGCACAGATAGAAAAAGCAACTGGCCTTGATTAAAAAAAGAATATTTTTGTCTAACTTTATTTCTACTTAGAAACCGCTTTTGAATTTTTAGCTTGAAACCGAAAGAAATGAAACTTTAAACCCTGGGATTTTATGATTAGATTTGTTTATGATTACATAAATACTGCGTATTATGGTTTATTCCAGTTCAGGGTCACTGTATATTATACTAGATGGTTAACTTTCCTCCATCAATTTATCTCTTAAAAATTGCAATTCCATTGCAAGGAAAATTATAAATGCCACCACATGAAGAAACTGGGGTGGGTTTCAAAACCTGTTGCTACCGATTGTGCTTCTGCGTATGCACAGAAGTGTCCAGGCATGTGGGCGGAGCCTCCTGCCCCCGGTTCGCCCGATCTGGGGTGAACCAGTAGCAACCCACGACTGGAAGAAACTCACTGAGATTAAAATGCTATTATTTAGCTGCTGACTGTGTTCAGGTATGCTCCAGTAACTAAAATCACTTCTAAAGTGAGATGCTCTGTTTCATTTTTCCATCTCTATCTCCTATATCCGTGATGGCGAACCTATGGCATGTGTGCCACAGGTGGCACATGAGCCGTATTAGTGGGCACCCGAGCTCAGCTCTGCCAGCTGATTTTTGGGCCTTCTGGGCCTATCAGAAGTTGGCAAACCGGCTGTTTCCGGCCTCTGGGGGTTGGAGAAGGCCGTTTTTGCCCTCCCCAGGCTCCAAGAAAGCCTCTGGAGCCTGGGAAGGGCAAAAAACAGGCCTACCAGGTGCCATCGTGTGCCAAAAGCGGGGGGAGTGCGGGGGGTTGCACACACATGTGCGGGGCACACTGAATTATGGGTGTGGACACACATGCATGTGACACACACACCCGCGCTCCCTCCACTTTTGGCACGTGATGGTAAAAGAAATACAGACATTTTATGATGGGCTAGTTCCATTGTTGCCGATTTTTCTAGTCTTTGATGGATATGAGGTTTGCTGGTTTGTTCAACACTCAATGATTAGCCACAAGGACATCTTATTAATGCCCATGACAAAAACCTATTGTACTCAATGAGATTCCTGCTACATAAATGGCTTGTTAACAGGCTGACTGACTTTTCTGACAGAACTGTGAAAATGATCCGAGTACCTGCTATGAAAAAGTGAGTTTTTAACTTAAAGCAGCTGTCCACAGGCCTTCCTAAAACGAGTTTCAACATATGGCCAACCACAGAAAAAAGATAGGAGATGTTTTCAAGGAAGCCTTTTTTGAGAGCTGAAGGTGCTGAATCTGGGGGAAAATAAGCTCACATAAAGATAGGTATCAGTGAGCTAAGTGTAATCATTATCTGCTGCAAAAATCTTTTCAAGCCATTTCATGGATCAGCTTTACCATTACGGCTAAAGATAAAAGTAAAGGTTTCCCCTATCTAGTCATATCCAACTATAGGGGCAGTGTTCATCTCTCTTAGCCGAGAGAGCCAGCCAATGACTTCCGTGATCATGTGGTCAGCATGATTATATGCCAAGGTGCACAGAACACTGTTACCTTCCCATTGAAATTGTACCTATTTATCTACTTGCATTTGCATGCTTTCGAACTGCTAGGTGGGCAGGAGCTGTGCCAAGTAACCAGAGCTCACCCCGTCATTAGGTGCTTGGGTATTGAACCCAAGCTGTCAGATTTCCAGCTGAGAAGCTCAGTGTGTTTAACCACGGAACCATCATATCACCTGTCATTACTGCTACAAGGATCCAAATCATACTTACACTGGACTTCAAGTTAAAGAGATGCTTCTAAGCACTTGTTAAGGTTCAGAATATTTTACCTCTCAGGTTGACATTCTGTTACCCTAATGCTACAGTAAAGTAATTTCCATTCATTTCTTCCAAGAAATTCTAAGGTTGTGTGAGAGCTTCAGGAACAGTTAAATATTGACTTAACTATAAGGGTGAAAAATCCGTATAGTCTACAAAAGTCTTCTAAGGGCAGAAAGTTCAAAGCCTTCTAGCCAAGACCAAGGTTTAAAAACGGATCTGCTACCACATTCACATAGTCGTAGAGTTTCCAGAGAGTTTATGGACCATGACATCCTGATTAAATATTTGGGTACTAAAATCAATTATTTTTGGTTGCTGTGCTATATTTAATTCTTTCTACTTTGACCTTAGATTAAAATACCCCAGATAAAACTGATTTCCAGGAACACTGAGAAAAAATAAAATAAAAACACTACTGACAAGCGGCCAAATTTCTACATGCAGAATGGGCACCTCAGCTTGCAGATGGGGAGGGGGAAACTATCATTTTTGTTATTCCCCAGTTGAACAGAAACTTTGTGCAATCAGTTGTTTGCCAGATGTTCTGCTTCCTTATTTGCATCGATTCTTAAGACTAAACATTTAAAACTAAGTTCGCCTCCTAGCAAGCTGAAGTAGCACAGATCATTCATGCTATTGCACATGTAAGCCATTTCTAGACATCATCTGTGCCCCAAAACACACACAAACTATTTTCTTAGATCTTAAGGTGTCAGGAGCTATGATGTTTTCCCCTGTAGACTTGAACTGCATTGCCGCTTTGCACATCAGGTTAAAAGCGAGCGTGTTGATTTTAGCTTAATCTGAAGGCAAACTTTGTTTTGTTGATCTTATTTTCTCCTTATCAGTTGGATACCTTGGCAAACCTTTTTTGTAAAACCCTTTTTGCAAACAGATAATTATTATGCCTGGGCTTTTTCAGAACGACTTAAAAACACGGATCTAAAATATTTGGTATATCCTTGAGTTACAATAATGCAGTGCTTCTCAATTATTTTCTGTCATGGCCCCCTAGGAAGAAGAAAACATTTTTCGCGCCCCCCGCGCGACTGTAAAACACGGGGCTTAGCTTGTTATGACAGTGTTTGCCGAGGTCAAACGCGCCCCCCTTTATGGAGCCTCACGCCCCCCCTGGGGGGCGCGCCCCACTATTTGAGAAGCACTGCAATAATGCAAGTAGTCCTCAACTTACGGCTGCAATTGAGCCCAAAATTTATGTTGTTAAGTGAGACATTTGTGAGCTTTGCCCCATTTTATGATATTTCTTGTCACAGTTAAGTGAATCACTGCAGTTCATAAGTTAGTATTGTGGTTGTTAAGTGAATCTGGCTTTCCCATTGACTTGGCTTGTCTGAAGGTCTCAAAACAGGATCACATGAACCTGGGACACTACAACCACCATAAATGTGAGTCAGTAGCTAAGCATCCTAATGTTGATCACATGACCACGGGGGATGCTGCAAAGGTTATAAGTGTGAAAAACAATCATAAGTCACTTTTTTCAATGCTGTTGTAACTTTGAACGGTCACTAAATGTACTGTTGTAAGTCAAGGGCTACCTCTACCTTAGCAAGTCTCTCTCTCTCTCTTTTTTTTTTTTTTTAGATTGAAAAATGGGAGTGGGAAGAACTTATATAAACCCATAATTGAAAATTATTTTGAAAGTTAGATCAAGTCCCTGTTAGGAGAAGAACGCTTTCATTTTTGTTCAGCTAAACATCCTCTGATAGGATTCAGAAAATGTTCCCTTCTCAACCTTTAAGCTTTAAGATGTGTGGACTTCAACTCCCAGAATTCCCCAGTCAGCATGCTTTATTCTAAAATCCAAGAATTCTAAGCTTCTTGGATGAGAAGCAAAACATCTTCAAAGAAAAATCAGAAAGTCCAGTTGCCTTTTGAAAAAGCACCTTTGGGACATTGTTTTGGATACTTCATTCTCCAGAGCAACTCAGAAAAGCAAGGTATATTCTAGGGTTAAGGTTAGGGTTACTCAACACACAGGCCACTCATAGGCAATTTGCCCTGGTTATTGCACTACGATTTTAATTTTGTTTGCTGATATGTTTATAGTATGCTATATCCTTTTTCTTGATTGTCCTTAGCTGCCCAGAGTGTACATATCAGATGGTATGTAAACATACGGTTTGTAAATAAATAAATAAATAATGACATTGTGAGCTGAGGCTGCCTCTCATTGTCCAAGGCTTTTCAGGGAATTGGTGGACAATTGGCAAGTAACAACAGCGGAAGTCTGGACTTTATTTCTTAATATCAGAAGGACAATCAAAAATTTGCAGACAAACATCTGCCTACAAACCTTAACAACCGGTACAAAAATGCCATAACACCATGTTTACGACTTTCTCCCCAAAACTTACACTTGCACATTTACTTGTAGCTGCTAATCCTGTTCTCAAGATAATATTGGAACTAGAAGGTCACACGGTTTAACCATTAGTTACTGGATAACTAGACTGCAAGTTATCTAAAAGGTCATAAAAAGCATTCTAATTAAGATAAATGCTTTATTTACGGGAGACCTGAAATCAACTCTTTCTTTTTTTTTAATCACAAGATGATGCTCCTAATGTGTTTACGTGGTGAGAGTTGTCCAGCTTCTGTTGCTTTCCTGGAGAGATGGATCCTGCTAATCAGCTTCTACCGTTTCACTTCTTAAAGAATTACAACCCAAAGGAGAACTGTAGTAGACAACTTGGAAAAGACACATCTGGTTATTAGCTGCCGTTTGGCAAGTCTCCCTGGATGGGTAAGACAAAAAAATGGCTCAAAGGATGGAATGACTGATGCTGTGTTTCAGCCAAGCTGCACCCTTCCTTTGAATTCAACAGTAGCATGTTAATACAGACCAAACCTTATGTTGCATAAGAGGGTATGAGTTAGGTTACCAAGCAAGCCACAGATAGTTACCACAGAACTATTTCTAAAAACATGATTGAGTGCCAACAGCCTATGGCTTTAAGTACTTCAGCAAGACAGCCAAGTTTTTTTTTTTCAAACAAAACCAAACCAAATAAAACAACCTCACTCTGCATCCTGACAATATGTATTCAAACTTGAATGCTATTTTCATCAAGACGTAAGTCTGAACAGAACCTGATAACTATGCCTGTTGGGGTCGTGGTGGTGGTGGTTATTTCTTAAGGTAAAGGTTTCGTTTGACAAGTCATGTCCGACTCTTGGGGGGCAGTGCTCAACTCTGTTTCTTAGCCAAGGGAGCCGGGAGTCTGAAGATGCTTTCGTGGTTAGGTGGCCAGCATGACTATAGGCCAGGTGCACAGAATGCTGTTAGCTTCCCACTGAAGTGGTACCCATTTATCTATTTACATTTGCATGCTTTGGAGCTGTTAGGTTGGCAGGAGCTGCGGTAACGGGAACTCATCCCGTCATGCAGCGTTTGACTCTTGAACCCAGCTTCTGCAACCTCTGACCCACCATGCCCTTGGGTAACTTCTTAGTCACCTGGAAATAATTGTTTATTCACCCTAAGTGACCCAGTGAGCTGTTTTTAAACTAATGTAAAACAACAACAAACCAGCTCTAAAGATTTGCCATATTCTGGATGCTAGTCTCAGATTTTAAGAAATCAGAAAAAAAAAGTTGCATTGCACATAAGCGAGCAAGCCCTTTTCACACTGATTAGTATTGTCCTATGGGGAGGAAAAAGCTTTGCAAATGGTAAGTTTACTTCATTAACACTGCTTTTTTGTCAAAAAGCACTTGAGCTTTGAACTCAGATTGTCAGCTTTCCAGCTGACAAGGTCAGTCTTTAACCATCCTGCTATATGGCATATCTAATAAAATTATTTTTGAAATTCACATTATTTTATCTTTATCATGCCATACATTTCCTTGCCATCCAAACCTCAGATTATGAACTTCTAGCTCTAAATGTCTCTGCTTTCTCAGAGACATCTATGGTTTCATCCAAAATAAACAGCAAGCAGTGAAATAGAATTGCAAATCCAGCTAACCCAACCCTCCTCATTCCAATATTATAGAAAGAAGAGTATTAGAATTAATAGGTTAGAATTGTAAAACGGTCAGAGTCATTTGGCTGAGATCAGTGCCTATAAAAATCAAATAAATAATGATGTAGCTTTAGAGAGAGGGGCTAAAATATAATTGTATTTATAACTGCTGTGAAGCATATATAAGAAGCCACTGCTTTGTATCTTTTTTCTATTCCTTAACTTCTTTTTATTTTTGCTTTCTCTTTGCTTTATTTCTTTTTCTCAGTTATATTAATTTGTAGGTGTTTGTATCTTCTTTTAAAAAGGTTTCAGGAACTATTATATAATTAAAAAAATCCAGAGAAGTGAAGTTCAAAGTATTTGTTATTGGGCTTATCTGGAAGAAACAGGTATAAATAATCAATCTGCAATCCTGGTTAAAAACAAGTGACTATAATGATACCAGAAGACCAATTTCCTGTGCCCTCTGTATATACACCACTTTTCTAAGTGAAGGGCCATTAAAGAACTGATGGGAGATTACGTATCAGTTTAATTGGTCACAAGTCAAAAAAATCAACTCCGTGACCAATCCAGTCAGTGTAAAATGGGCCTGAAGCTATTTAGATTATCTTGTGTTCCAACTTAATTATTTGCAGGTGGCCATAAAAAAACCTACTTGGTCACGTAGGCTGTTTCATAGTGTTTCTGGCTTTGCTAACAGTTGCTAGAAGAATGCTGTTAGATGCTCTGGACGACTCGGCTCCAAATGACTCCAATGAAACAAAACTTTACAAAACTTTGATGATTAGGGCCATAGGTAAACATTTTGATTTTAAGTCATTGACAAGCAATGACTTAAAATAGTTTGAGCCATTTCATGCCTGGGGAAATCTGTGTATGTGTGTGTGTGTGTGAGAGAGAGAGAGGGGTGGGGGTGGGAGGGAGAGAGAAAGAGAGAAAATGAGTGAGAATATAAGAGAGCGAGCAAGAGCATTAATGTTTTTAAAATGTGCTAAGCCAGGGCATATTCTACTATTTTTATGTATTTTCTGCCTCAAAAAGATTTGGGAACTGTAAGGCAAATTTCAGAAATGTACTCACTCTGGCCTTCCATACACAAAAAGGAGAAAGAGAGGCCACCTCCAGCATATGTGAGAGCTTTGATCTGCTGTGGTTAGGGAGTATCAAATGGTGGGATCCAGAAGGTAGCAGCTTATAAAGCTTGCATTTATGTTTTCTATTAGCAACTCATACCAGGTCACATCTTCAATCACATCTCTATCGAATCCTACTTCTTTCCTCAATTCAGCTGACTCAGTGAGTCATCTGCCTATACATGGATGGCAACTTCCACCAACCCTAATAGCATGGCTTATTGCATGTTGGCGAAGGATGATGGGAAGCAAGAAAAGCTCTGAAATCTTGAACAACCAATGGAAAAGGACCTATGAATTGGCTGAAAAGACCCCACTTTGAAATCAGGGTTAACTAAATATGCCTTATGGGCATAGGTATGGAGGGGAAGATTGTAGTATGACATAAGAGGTGAAGACCAAAACATTTGATGGAACTTCCTTCAGGAAATCCATTTTTACCCTAAGGAAAAGGTAAAGGTTCCCTTCACTAGTCATTCCTGATTCTAGGGAGCGGTGCTCATCTCCATTTCAAAGCCAAAGAGCCAGCGCTGTCCGAAGATGTCTCCGTGGTCATGTGGCTGGCATGGCTCAACGCCAAAGGCACACGGAACGCTGTTATCTTCCCACCAAAGGTAGTCCCCATTTTTCTACTTGCATTTTTAACGTGCTTTCAAAGGTTGGCAGAAGCTGGGATAAGTAACGGGAGCTCACCCCATTACGCAGCACTAGGGATTCAAACCGCTGAACTGCCAACCTTTCAGTTGACAAGCTCAATGTCTTAGTCACTGAGCCACCGCGTCCCTATTTTTTACCTACACAATTTTTACCCTACACAAGGAAATAATAAACTGAAGAGCCAATTTGGTGTGATGGTTAAGGTGCAGGCCTAGAAACAAGGAGGCAGTGAATTCTAATCTTGCTTTAAGCATCAAAGCCAGCTGGGTGACTTCGGGCCAGTTACTCTCTCAACCCATCTCACAAGGTTGTTATTGTGGAGTAAACAGAAGGACGAGGAAGGAGTGTTATGTACGTTCGCTGTCCTGAGTTACTTATAAAGTAATAAAGGCAGGATAAAAACCTAATAAATACATGATACTTCAATTGTATTGTATAAATGAATGATTAACCATTGGACCTAACTAATAATAATGACAGCAAACATTCCCTTTCATACACAGTAATCTGTTAGCATTATAAAAGCAATTATGCTATGTTTACCATCATGAGTTTCAAAGCATGACTGATGTTATAGCCAAGCCAAGTTTGATAAGAGTAAGAATATTTTCCTCAGAAGAAAAAAAAAGAAGAAACCATATGCTGAACTCTTTCTGAGTCTGTTTTGCCATAACAACTTACTCCTTTTCTCATCAGTTCCTTAAGATAAACGATAAGCCTCTGGAGGATTTCAGGAGGGCACTATTTCAATCTGCAAACAGGGTGATTAAATTTTCTGCTATACAAAAGAATTCCCTTGCACAATGCACATAATTTTACCTACTTAAATTTATTAGCTGCTGGAATCTGCCAAGGAAAAGATTAAATCAGAAAAATCAACCCGGAATATTAGTTTACTGTGGGACAGATTTTTCATTAAGTGAATTTTCACCTATGTTTTGAAACATTTCTGTCTTGGCGCTAGGCCAGAAGTTTCCAAACTTGGCAACTTTAAGAACCTGGACTTCAGATCCCAGAATTCCTCAGCCAGCCATGCTGAGGGAGTTGAGGTCCATGCTTCAATAGAGGAATTCTGGGAGTTGATGTCCATCGCTGCTAAATTTGGAGACCCCTGCCACTAGGTCATAGATTCCTCCACTGCAGAGATCAAAAAGCTTCAGATATGGATGGTCTTCAAACATCTAGAACCACCAATGGGGAATGGATGGCATGACCTACAAGATCAACCTCATCTGAAAGGGGGAAGATCTATAGTTTGTGAGAATTCAGATAAATTTGGGAGAGCAATCGGTTTCTGAAATATGAAATATGAATAATTCTGCACCATATTGTCCCTCAGCTCAAATATAGTAAATGTCAAAGTTAATAGTAGTTAATAATAAACTAAAAGTTAATTTAAGAGAGTTTTATAAGAAATATCCATTTACAAAACAAAACAGGAAGACTACTTTTTGAGCCCATGGCACTCCCACACTGACCTCTAAGCTAAACATTTCACTTCCCAAAACAAAAAACAGTAAATGAAGATTTTTCAGCACAGAAAAGCTACTAATGTATTTCATATATTTTCAGATAAGTTTTCAAATGAAGGCTGATAAACAGGCACTTTGTCTACACTGGTCAGGATTGTCAAGCAATTAAAAAGAAAGATGTTTTGCACAAAACAAAGTTATTCATTTAAAAAACCAACCAACCAACCAAATTAATACAGTCAAAATGAAAGTTTTTGGAGAATATGATTATTGCAAAGCAAAATCTGGTTTGTTGGTCAATCCCTGATTTTTTCTTACTGCTCTAAAGGAAAGGTACGCAGGCAATTTTTAATGTATTTTTTTCTTACGGTAACATTAAAAAGCTCAAAAAATTATGTAAGAAGCAATATTAATATTACATCACTTTCTTCAGATTATAATCTTTATGTGTCATATTTAAACAAGGCAAAGGAACATGCTCTAATAAATATGCTTGGAAATTCAGCCAGGTCAACACATTAAGCAATTATTAATGTGTTTACAAACTTGTAAAATATCTTTTAAACTATCTTTTTAAGTAGTTTATTATACTATATTCTATTTTGTACAAACTTTACTCTCAATTTCAACTACATGTAAGAGAAGAAACTATTGTCCTGAGTTAAATAATCACAAATAACCTCAAGGCAACTTAGAGAAGAAACAGTTGGCAAGGAAGATCAACAGAGTAATATTTCATAGAGCAAACACTTGTTCCTAGCCGCCTGCTCTGCTTGCAGTATAATGTTACATCGTAATAAATTGCATTTCACTCTTGGACATGTGTACTGAACACTGCTTAATTAAAAGATAATTTATTTCTATCTAACTGTATCTAACCCTGAAGGAGAAAAGACCTATGGGCATCTTTGTGGAAAAAGAAACAAAAAAGGAGAAAAATGTGCATTCTTTGCTCCTTGTAAAAACTGTTTTTCTTCCCCAAACATAAAACTCTGTATTTAGGTTCGTACAAACGCACACTAGTGCTATCTATAGTAATCTAGAATTAAGGTGAATTTTCCTGACAGTGAGAACTATGGAAGGGCTTGCCTGCAGAAGCTGTGAATGCTCCATCACTGGAGGCTGTTGAGAAGAGATTTGGACAATAACTTGTCTGGAATGGCGTAGGGTCTCCTGCCTGAGCAGAGGGTTGGACTAGAAGACCTCCAAGGTCTCTTCCAACTCTGTTATTTTGTTAAATACCATTTATATCTATTAATAGGAAAAGCCAATCGACTATATTTCTGCAAGTCCAGTAAAGAGGCAGGAAATAAGAAACAACCCATAACAACAGGAGAAGCAAAACATCTGTAACAACAAGCCTCAATACAACACGACCTTGTCTAGGAGCCAATTCCATTTAGCATACAGTAATATAGGACACCGGTACACCATCAAATCAACACATATCAAAGCGACATCGAGAAAATGAACGCTTTTCCTAGAAAAACGGGACGTTCCATTTTACCGTTCGAACTCCCACCAAAGCTTTTTTTTTTTTTTTGGTCCGAAAAACTTATTTCAGAGCTGAAGCAGCTTCTCGCACGAGAAGCGAAACGTCTTCAAAGAAAAAACCAGAAAGTCCAGTTGCCTTAGCACCTTTGGGACTTTTTTTGTTTTGTTCCAAAAACAGAACGATTTCATTTTTTGCTAAAGATAAGAAAGTGTGTGGGGGTGGGTGGGTTTGATCGATAGCCGAGGCTTTACACAGTATAGAGCAGGGGTCTCCAACCTTGGCCACTTAAAGCCTGGAGGACTTCAACTCCCAGAATTCTGGGAGCTGAAGTCCTCCAGGCTTAAAGTGGCCAAGGTTGGAGACCCCTGGTATAGAGAAAATATTTTTGCAGGCAGCTTGGCGCGACAGCTTTGCACCCACACTCCCTTCAAAACAGACAACAAACCCAAGTTAAGGCTCTTTTTCCCCCCTCCTTCTTTACCTTTGCAGAGAGACGATCTCCAAAGCCATGCCGGAAAAAAGTGTCCCGCGAGAGCGAGCGAGCGAGCTGGTGCTTGGGAGCTTTTCGATTCCTTCCGCCTCTTGCAGCGGGACCGGGCTTCTCCTCCACCACACCCCTCTCGCACGATTGTCTTTGCCCCGCAGGCACCAGCCGCCTGTCAAGCCTCTTGACTTCCCTTGCAAAAAAAAAAAAAACCTCCCTTGGCTTCGCCTTCCTGCTCCAGTGATCGGCTTGCCAGTTTCCGGCGCGCACGGCTCGACTGGGCAGCTGTCTGTCTGTCTTGCACGCGAGCGCGGAGAAGGCGCCAGGTCCCAGCCGGCAGGAGGGCTTTCCCCCTTTTCTGGCCGCGGAGATGCCGCGCTCTCCCCCCGCCTCCCTCCCTCTTTGAACTTTTGTTCCCGAGGAACCACCAGCAGCTCCAGCCTCCTGCAGCCAATTAAGTGCCGCAACCGGGAACAGCCGGTTCAGCCGATCCGCTCCCCGAGTAACTTGAAACTTTTTCCTTCGCCCGCTTGTCCATGCGACCAATCATGGATTGCGGGGCGCCGAAGCTGGAGAGGCAGGCGGGACGGATCCTCTCCGCCTTCCTTCAGCCTTCAACGCGCTTTTGGAGGCGTGGGGACTGCAGACGCCAGCCTCCCCCGGGCGCAGCCGAGGGTTGATTTGCAACCAGGCGCCCGCTGCGGTTTCAGTCGGTGCTTCCTTTAACCCGCGTCGCTTTAACTTGGAGAACTCAAGGCGGCGTGTGTGTGTGTGTCACACACGTGCGTGGATGGTTGCCAGGTCCATCCCTGGGCTATGAAACAGCCTGGCCCAAGGGAGGCCGATTAAGGGTGATCTAAGTCCGGCTCTCTCGTCCCCCACCGAATCATTAAGCACTCTGCCCCGCTTTCCGAAATCGTGGGTAGCTCGCTTCCTTGTGGGCAGTGGATTATGGTTACTGTAGTTCAACAACCCCCACTCTCAGGAGGGCGCAGCCATGCCGGGGGAAGAGGGCATTGGTCTGCACAGCAATGAGAAGCTGGGGCGCGAGGAGCATAGATTCATAAGGTTGGAAAGGCACCTTTGAGGGACATAAGGGACGTGGTAGCTCAATGGCTAAGACGCTGAGCTCGTAGTAGTTCAGCAGTTCGAATCCCTAATAATGGGGTGAGCTCCCGTTATTTGTCCCAGCGTCTACCCACCTAGCAGTTCAAAAGCACGTTAAAAAATGCAAGTAGAAAAATAGGGACCACCTTTGGTGGGAAGGTAACAGAGTTCCGTGCGCCTTTGGCGTTGAGTCATGCCGGCCACATGACCACGGAGACGAATTCGGACAGCACTGGCTCTTCGGCTTTGAAACGGAGATGAGCACCGCTCCCTAGAGTCGGGAATGACTAGCACAGATGTGCGAGGGGAACCTTTACCAACCCCCTGCTTCGAGCAGGAGACTCTTAAAACAAGGGTCTGGTTCTACCGTTTGTTCTGTGCAAGGGGCTTTCCTCGGTATAGGGAAAAATCTTTGCTGCCCAAAAGAGCTTTTTCTGCCATGGGAAGGACTAGGTGGCTCAGTCGATCAGAAAGATCGGCGGTTCGAATCCCTAGTACGGGTCTCCTGCGTGAGCAGGGGGTTGGACTAGATAACCCCCAAGGTCCCTTCCAACTCCGTTACTGTTACACTGTGGTTCACACGGGGGGAGGGGGGAGAAAGACAGCCCGCTCAGCTGCGTTTGGATTGAGGGTCGCCTCGGCGCATAAGGGGCTGCGGGCAGCTGGTCTGCCTGCTGCAGGGCGACGGGAGGGGTGGGGTGGGGAAGAAATCTCCTGCCCTCCTCCTGGAAATGATTGATTCACGCTAAAGAGGGCAGAAAATGGAACACCCCCCCCCTTCAATCCTGCCGCCTTGGGTCCAAAGCTTTTAGTTATAACCGCTTTTGGCTGGAGGAAAGCATCTCACACGCTTCCCATTCAAACATGAGGCTTTCCGCGCCGCGGGACTTTGCCACAAGGCAATTGACATCACGTCAAGCACGTTGCTCTCATTCACTGGCGGGGAGGAGGGAGGGAGGGAGAGAGGCCGGAGGAAACAGACGTGACCAGGACACGCATCACACATACAGCCTGTCCCTTCGCCTTCTGCCAAGCCGCGCCTTTGCGCTTTAGGTAGCAAGCGGTGCTTTGCGACGCTCCTGCTTAAAAAAAGCCACATTTTAAACTTTCCAACTTTCCTTCCCTAGCAACCAAAACTAGCTGGATAAAGACAATTTAAAAAAAAATCTAATTCATGAT
The DNA here is from genome assembly GCF_028640845.1 of Ahaetulla prasina. Classification (NCBI taxonomy): domain Eukaryota; kingdom Metazoa; phylum Chordata; class Lepidosauria; order Squamata; family Colubridae; genus Ahaetulla; species Ahaetulla prasina. Next base: position 17,686,733 of record NC_080546.1, read on the forward strand.
ACAATCCGGCTTCGCGCCCATATTAAAATAAACCATTCAATTACCTGTTGGTTTTACGCATTTTTGATTACTATTTCCCCTTTTATATCCTTTGTCGTTAATTTTCTATGGAAATATTGTGATTTTTTCTGGGTTTTGCAGAGGACTGCAAACAGAATAAGTAAACCCAAGATAAAAAAAATCTAATTATAGATATTTTATAAACCTAAATAAAATTTGAGCATTCAAAATTGTAGATTTTTTGAACACGCGCATATACTCCAAAACAAGCACTGTTAACAGGCCAAATAAATTTTATTTTATGTATTAATTTTCATGCCACTTTTAATACTTCGTAAGTAACTCAAGGCTTAACGCTCTACTCTTTCCTCCTATTTTCCTCACAACAACAATCTTGTGAGGTGGGTTGGGCTGAGAGAGTGACTGGCCCAAAGTCACCCAGTCTGCTGAAGGGGAACTAAAATTCAGTCTCCTAGTTTCTAGCCAGCACCTTAACTACTACAGCAAAGTCACTCTATTGCCCTTTGTGAAATGATTTCACTATCTGAGCATTGGGCAAGACATATCTAGTGCAGGTTTAGATTCTGTGTTTGCCAACAGGAGAAAAACTTCAACCTTGTACAGGTAGTCCTTGGTTGAAGCACCTGGAGGTTCAAAGACGCTCTTAAACAGGGCTGCCAAACTCAAGGCTCACGGGCCAGATGTGGCCCACGCAGCCACCCTGGAAACAGCGAAGGACTGGCCCGCGGTGCGTCTGCCAATGAAACAGAGCTAGGGAGAGCTGTGTACGGTCCTCTCAGGCTTTGTTTTCGGCTGTGGCGGCCTCCTGCAGCCCTCTGCCAACGTGTGTGGTCCCACCCTCGGCTCCATTTTTGCTGGCAGAGGGCTCAGGAAGCCTTCATGACTGAAAATGGAGCTTGGGAACCCATTTTCATTGGCAGAGTGCTCAGGCCGCCAGGGGCCGCCAACACGAGTGATGTCAAGCTGGCCCCACCCACCCTAGCCACACCCACTCTGCCCCCGTCCCTGCTAACCACAACCCTGATGCTAACCACAACCCTGATGCAGCCCTCAATAAAATCGAGTTTGACACCCCTGCTCTAAAAGGATGCAAATGGCCAGCTGTCTGAAAGCAATATAAATTCTTCCATTCCCCACTATCCAGACTGAGCTGAAGAATCTCTTGGATGAGAAGCAAAATGTCTTCAAAGGAAAAACAAGAAAGTCCAGTTGCCTCCTGAAAAAGCACCTTTGGGACAACCATGATCTGGATCAGGGGTCTCCAAGCTTGGTCACTTTAAGACTTGTGGACTACAACTCCCAGAGTTCCTCAGCCAGCTTTGCTGGCTGAGGAACTCTGGGAGTTGAAGTCCACAAGTGTTAAAGTGACCAAGCTTGGAAACCCCTGACCTGGATGACTAAGAATCTCTACAGACTTTTAGTTCATTTAGTGACCATTCAAAGTTACAATGGCATTGAAAAAAGTGACTTATGACTGTTTTTCACACCAAACAACCGTTGCAGCACCATGGTCATGTGATCAAAATTCAGATGCTTGGCAACTGACTCGTATTTATGACAGTTGAAGTGCCCCATGGTCACCTTTTGCGACCTCCTGACAAGCAAAGCCAATGAGGAAGCCAGATTCACTTAATAACCGTGTTAATAACTTAACAACTGCAGAGATTGGCTTAACTGTGGCAAGGAAGGTCGTAAAAGATGGCAAACGTCTTGCTTAGCAACAGAAATTTTGGGCTCAGTTGAAGGCCATAAGTCAAGGACTCCTTGACTTTGCCATTTGATATGGGATAAATATGGGAAATGTGCAAAGGCTTGCTTTTAGCTATCCCTTTCAGTAAATTATTTCCTCCTTAAGTCTAAGTTCGTGTTTTATGTTTAGCAACGGTTTGTTCAACAATAGCTTAATAAATAATTCCTGACAATGGGAGTCACATACACCACTAAACAAAATATTCCTGCCACAAGACACACATCCTGGTACACAATAAATCAGTCAACTGATCTCCAACCATACTATGGCTCAGAGGACTGGGAAAATCCAGTGAGTCAACTATTATTTTTGTACGTGTGTAGAATCTTAGCAGTTGCTACATTTGCTTGCAGGCATCCTCAGTTTAAAATCTGCTTGTTAGATTTTATAGGTCTACATGCATTCTTAGAAAAATTAAGATCCCCATATTTTGAAGGAGGAAAAGAAAGTGGAATTGCTCCACTAGGACCAACAGCCCAGATGGCAGATGCAGTCACATTAACAGGGGCCTCTCCCTTGAGTTTGAGAGTTCTATGAAACTTATAAAGAATTCATATTTTCATATTATTTAACTTCCTAAAATATAGTAGTCCTTGATTTACAACCATAATTGATACCTAAATTATGACTGTAAGTCATGGTGGTAATTAAGCAGGTTACCATGTGGCCATGACTGATTTTATGACATTTTTGCGGCAGTTATTAAGCAAATATTGCAGTCATTATGCAAACATTGCGGTCATTAAATAAACCCATTATATTACATGGGCTTTTTTTTTTGCTGGAAATCAAAAGTAAACACAAGTTTCCAGCAAAAAATTGCAGCCATGCAATTGTGAGAGCCACAAAAACAGATCAGTTATCAAGTACTCAAAATGAAATCATGTGATGGCAAACCTGTCAGAACTTCCAACTGGGTCATAAGTAGTTCTGCAGAGATCCATCGTAATTTCGAATAATCACTAAGTAACCAGTTATAAATTGAGAACTACCAGGGGTGGTATTCACTTACCTTCGCTACCGGTTCGCAAATGTAAGCATGCACGCTTCTTCCATGCATGCGCAGAGCCCTGTGCGCATGCACAGAGAGTCAAAAACAGAACACGATGACGTCCAGGCGGGTGGGTGGAGCCTCCATCCGCTGGCGTTACCGGACCACGCGATCCGGATAGAGCCGGCTGAATTTCATCACTGAGAACTACTGGTATGTTTTTATGCAATATTTATGCTTGTTAATGGCCTATAGATATGAGAACATGCTGGAAATTAATTTTAAAAGAGGTAAGGATAAAGCAGGGGTGGGGAACGATGCTGACTCAGGAATTCTGGGAGTTGAAGTTCATAAGTCTTAAAGGAGCCATCGTTCCTGACTCCTGGGATGAAGGTTCCTGGTGAACAGATAGACATGTTTGTTATTGGCAACAATACAAAGGTTATCTGCCACAGGCTTCTTTGCAGTTGTTCATTTTAGAGGACAACCCTGATATTTCCTAATGGCCTCTCATTTGAATTATAGTCCTACCTAATGATCATTTAGAGCAGGGGTCTCCAACTTTGGCAACTTTAAGCCTGGAGGACTTCAACTCCCAGAATTCCCCAGCCAGCTTTGCTGGCTGGGGGATTCTGGGAGTTGAAGTCCGCCAGGCTTAGGGTTACCAAGGTTGGAGACCCCTGATTTAGAGAGAATGTGAGAACATGTCACATTTAGGATCTTAAAGTTGCATTGCTGGAAACCATACTTATAGCCATTGATACCCAGATATTTACAGTCATACTTTAACCTCAAAAATGTGCCCAATGAGCAAGCAATCATTAATCTAACTAATATATAGCTATCACTTATTGAATATATCTGTAGTCATATGGCTGTGCGTGTATCTGTGAATATGTTTTTCTTTCTTACTAGTTTTCTTTTTTACGACGTGTATTTTTAACTGAATGTAACTGAGCACATTTTTATTTATACTGATTTGTATACTGCTGGTGACAAGGAAGGCCCTGCTAATGATTTATATTTTCACTACATATCAATAAAGACTGGTTTATAAAATGATTGTGTGGCCCTGAAAAATAGGCCTTCCTACCCATCTGCAACCGCTGAAGTTATCACTCAAAATTATATCAATCCAGATTAAGACTGGAGACGAAAGGTCACTTTATTAAACTAACAAGTATCATCTTCTACAATAATAAGGAATCAGATAGGCAAGTTTGCTTTCTTGTCTCCCCCCCCCCCCATATCCATTAAAGCATATTAAGTTCTTAAAAATGTAAGCACCTTTATTGCCAAATTTGTTATATTAAGCAAACCTTTTATCTCTCCAATCTTGGAATTTGCTCTACGTGGCAATATTTTAAGACAGAACTTGAACGTTTACTTTTCTTTATTGCACAAGCCTCAGTGTACCCAGAACGAGCCAGTCATCAGGTTTTATCAACAAAAAAAAAGAATGAAAGGAGGGAATTTTCCATCTAATCAAAAACAGATCAAACACTGAAAGCTTATCTGCAGCTTTTGTCGCCGAGTCATCTATCCATTATAAAAAGCCGTGAGATCTAAAAATGACAGGGTATTAAATATCACAGAAATCTTTAAAGGAAACTCGTCTTCTTATTTTTCTAGTTTATTCTTTCACACAAATGCTAAGATTTGGATTCTTTTTATGGAATCCCAGAAATCAGGTTCCAATTGTGCGGAATCGAGAGCACTGGGTCAAAAGACCAAGGAACAACCTGGTTTGTTTGCTCTGGGTTTAATGTAATGCTTGGATCCACCCATTATGGTTTGGTATTACGGGTGAATCGGGCTAATTTTTCACTCTGATTTATATCACCCATTTCTTTTTTCTGTCTATAATATCTGACAAGAAGGAAAACGTGATTTATTGAAATCCGTTATAGGTTAACCAGGAGTTTCTGCAGGAGATGATCAACAAGTCAAAAAGATGATCACAATTTTATAAATGAAATTCCTCACCTCCATTGGTATGCATGTTATGACACAGGTAAAAAGGTCCAGAAAAAGAATCTTTTCTGCCCTGGCTTCTACCCTCCGGAGCAAGGGTGTCAAATTGGATTTGTCTGAGAGCTGGATCAGCGTAATAGTTCTCCTCCGCGGGCTGGCTGGGAGGGGGAAGAGGGACGGATGCCTCCAGCACCCTGCCAGCCAAAATGGGGAGCAGAGGGGCCATGCACATCCTCTCGCACCCCATTTTGGCCAGCAAAGTGCTGCAGGAGACCATCCAGGCTAAAAACAGGCCATGTGCAAACCCCCCCCCCCCGCATCCCATTTTGGCTGCCAGAGGCATCGTGGGCCGGTGCTTTGCTATTTCCAGGCCGGCCCCATGGGCCAGATTTAAGCATCCAGAGGGCCGGAGCTGGCCTTGGAGCCTTGAGTTTGACACCCCTGCTCTGAAACATCGTGCTTCCCTCTCATGACATCTGCACCCACATATTTGTACTGAAGTGTATAACTAGTATGACACCCCAATGGGAGAACGTCATTCTGGAGGTAGTTGGTTAACAGAGTAATAAAAGGCCCTCACCTGCTAGAACTGTGTATCTGGCTGCCTTCCTTCCCATCTTTGTCAATTTTAAATCAATAATAATGGTTCTATTTATTGTTTTAATTTTGAATGTTTCATGCTGGTTTTTTAATGAGTGTAAGCTGCCTAGAGTCGCCTCCAGGCTAGATGGCTGGTATTTAAGATAGATAGATAGATAGATAGATAGATAGATAGATAGATAGATAGATAGATAGATAGATAGATAGATAGATAGATGGATAGATGATGGATGGATGGATGAATGGGGTTTCGATTGTGAGGCTGTCACTTCTATTTTTTTAAACGGTCCTGTTAAAACTGAAGATTGGAAATAATAATCTGATCTTGATATTTGCCTAACTAGACGGAAATCAAATTTTTTACCATATAGTAAAGTTTCACATTTCCTATGTCTACAGAAGAATGAAGAGAGAAATTGCATAATTTTCCATTATGTCTGAACTACAAGTGGAAGCTCAGGTTTCTAAAGCTCAAATTAATAACTGTAATAAGAGGAATAGCCTATTTCAGAAACTTTGCAGCATGCTTTCATTTATGTACTTATCTAAATACCTTTGCCAATTCCATTATATTTGATTAAGAAGTGAATTAATTAATAGCTCATAACTGTAACCTGGTATATATACCACTATGTAATATTACAAATAGAATTCTTAATTGGCCAAGTGTGATTGGACACACAAGGAATTTGTCTTTGGTGCGTAAGTTCTCAGTGTACATAAGGAGAATAAAATACATTCATCAAAAATAAAAAGATACAACACTTAGTGATAGTCAAGGTTACTAATAAGCTATCAAATCATACTAGGAAACAAATAAAAACAATATAAATTAAAAGATACAAGCAACATGGTTATAGTCATAAGGGGGAAGAGATAGATACTAGAAAGGAAGAGAAGAAAGTAAGAAAGAAAGTTACTATTTGTTGGTTTGCAACTCAGGAACAATTGTATTTTCCTATCTAAATCTCTGAGAGAGATGATGGCAAATGACATTTTGGTTTTTACAAAGTATGAATCTTACAGTACAAATGTAAGAAACACAATCTCAAATTTGTATTAAAAATGTCTTTTAAAATATGGGGGGGGGGAAGAGGAGGAAATGTATTGTCTCAATTAAGAAATTATTTTGGTACGGAAATGCTTGAGAAAACTCTTGTAAGGATATGTGGATAGGGCCACTATATAATTTAATGGATAGAGAACACTAGATCAGGGCTCTCCAAGCTTGGCCATTTTAAGACTTGTGGATTTTAACTCCCAGAACTCTGAGAGTTGAAGTCCACAAATCTTAAAGTGGCCAAGCTTGGAGACCCCTGGACTAGATTTAATTGAATCAGAAAGTCAACAATTCCCTAATGAAGCCAACACTGTAGCTTCCCAGCTATTGCCTCTTCTAAACTTCCTGTGATAATTTATAAATGATTTATGATGATTTATAAATCTGAAAATTAAAAAAAACACAATTCAACTTGATTGATTATTAAACGCCAATTTGAGGTTTATTAATGTAAAATTTTTAGTAGAGAAATCTGTAGGATCCAATCTGGATCTATCATTTAAACTTCTGAGGTTCAGAGATTTAATCTTCTCAGCTTTCAGACTTGTGCTGGAATCCATCCTCAGGGAAAATACTACGCACAAAATAGCCCAGAGCACACACATAGAGAAGATGGGCTCCAGCAAGAATCCGAAAGCTCGGAACACTAAACCTCTGATTCCAGTGACCGACCCAGATTGGATCCTGCAACATAATCCTGGGAAACGTATATTTGCCTTTATTCGCGGTATAAATTTATGCTTCTAAACTAGCTTTGATTCAAAACCATACATCCTGCAGGGCCTTTTACACCAACCACCCACCCTCCCACTGTCTATATTTCATGACTAGAAAATCACAAGGTTGCAACCTTCCAAATCAATGGAAAAAAAAGGACTGTAAATGTTGACAGATGCCAGCCTCCCTTATGAATTTATCCAAAGAAAATTATTAGTCATCTGCATATAAGTAGGTCAGGAGTTCAGTTGAACTAAATCACTAAAAAAAGTAGGATGACAATTAAATCAGAACACCTAGAACAGATTTTCTTTTGAATAATGTTCTTTAAGTTCAAATGCAATAATTGTTAACATTTTTAGAGTCTGGAGTATCATCCTTATTTCAAAAAGAATGTCTATATCTCCACTGATTTCAACCAGCAATTGCAATAGTTAGATTTTACTTTTATTTATACAAGAATTTACGACTGCTGTGTTGTACCTTAAACTACATTTGATGACTTTTATTTAGTCATTCCTTACATTCTCTGTTTTTCTGCACTGATTTATAACAGCATGGTCAGGGGTGGGCTGCTGGGGGTTCGCGAGAACCTCTAGCTAAGATTCTGTGCATTTTGGAGAACCCCAAATCCCTCTTCTGGCTGACCCACCCCACCCTGTCCCTCCCAGGACTCCCCACGTGGCCCGTTTTGATTGCAGGTAAGTGCAGGGCGTGCGTGGAGGCTCGGAGAAGGCAAAAAATGGGCCTACTGGAAGTTTGGGAAGGCCAGAAGCGGGCCCATTGCTGGCCTCCAGAGCCTGGGGAGGCCGTTTTTGTGCATGCGCATGCACGGGGGGCAGGGTACATGCATGGCGGGTGGGATGCATGTGTGGAGGCTGTGCACATTGCATTTTGGGGGTTCGTATGTGCTTTGGGCATTTGGTCTGGAAAAGATTAGCCATCATTGTCCTAGGAAGTGGACTAACAAACTCGATTTTTCTAGGCTTTTGTGGAAACACATTTAAACATTCAAAACTATGCCATTGAGAAAAAAAATATAGAATATAGTTCTTTCTTCTCCTGTGGTATCTCAACACAGGTATTTATATTAGAAATAAAATGCACACATTTTCATTTTCAGAGTCTGTAACCTGAAGTTAAAGTAACCTCAATAATTTATTGATAGGCAGTGCAACATCCAAGGATCCCAGAACGCTGTCAGAACTGAAGAGATTCCCCTAACGCCTCACCTTTTTAAATAAAAAGGCCACATGATCACAAAATCTTGGCTGAGAATATTTGACTCTCAAGAGGATGAAGCGTAAATCTGCCAAAATGTCACGAACCTTTAGCAGCCTCATATAAGTGCGTATGAAAATCTTTCGAGATTTGAGCTAGCTTTTCGAGGGGGACAGAGGCTCAAAACTTTGGTTCAAAGGTGGTAATTTTTTTGTGTGCTTTTGGGTCAATCCTAGGTATCTCACACAATATATTACACCTGCACTGTTAACTAAATATACCAATGATTTGGCTCAGATTTCCCAGCAATAGGATAGGATAGGACAGGACAGGACAGGACAGGACAGGACAGGACAGGACAGGACAGGACAGGACAGGACAAGACAGAATAGAATAGAATTCTTTATTAGCCAAGTATGATTGGACATACAAGGAACTTGTCTTTGGTGCATATGTTCTCAGTGTACATAAAAAGACAAGATACACTTGTCAAGAATCACAAGGACCCAACACCCAGTGACATTCATACGTTACAATAAGCAATCAAATCATACTAGGAAACAATATCAATATAAATCGCAAGAATATAAGCAACAAGTTACAGTCATGCAGTCACAAGTGGCAACAAGATGCACAACCAGGGTTTAAACCAATAACATTTCAGATACAAGGTACCTGTTTTATTAGTGAGGTACAGCCCCATCCATGTTATTCAGAAATTAAACTGTATCTTTGTGTAGAAGTACAGAGAACAGAGAACGTCTGTCAGTTAAGCATTAAGGTTCCCATCTTTTCCTTACATTGTAAAATTATGAAAAATCACATGCATATGTCTTTCCCTACTTTGACCTGGTAACTAGGGGTGACGAACAGGAACACAGGATATGACAGTGTGACACATCATGTCCTGTTGACAAGTGAGGGAGAAAGAGCAGAGTTGCTGGGTCTGATGGCAGCTGATAATATAGGCTGTTAAGTATAGGACTTGTCCTTTGTACAGGTACAAATAAGACAAAACACGTCCAGGTATCATGTTGGATCAGAGTCATCTTTTAAAGCAGGGGTCTCCAACTCGATTTCATTGAGAGCCGCATCAGGGTTGTATTTGACCTTGGGAGGGGGGGAGGGGCATGGGTGGGGTGGGTGGGCACGGTCAGCTCGACGTCACTTGTGTCTTGGGGGGGGGGCGCCTGTGGTGGCCAAGTGCTAAAACAGGACTTCCCTCAGACCCTCCCTCTCATTATAATCTTCCTTCCTTCCTTCCTTCCTTCCTTCCTTCCTTCCTTCCTTCCTTCCTTCCTTCCTTCCTTCCTTCCTTCCTTCCTTCCTTCCTCTTCTTCTTTTTCCTTTCTTCTTCATTCTCCTTCCTTCCCCCTTCCCTTTTTTTTCCTTCCTTGCTCTTTTCCCATTTTTCCATTCAAATGCAAAAGGGGAAATATTTTTCCTTTTGTTTTGTTTTTAGTTTGTTTTGCTAGCCCTCTGCCAGTGAAAACAGAGCGGGGTGGGTGGGTGGGGTGGGGGGCATGCGCAGCTCCCCTAAGCCCCATTTTTTGCCCATGATGGCCTCCTGCAGCCCTCTGCCAGCAAAAATGGAGTGAATGTGTGTGTGTGTGTGTGTGTGTGTGTGTGTGTGTGTGTGGGTGCGCGCGCCTTAGGCATAAAAGCCTGCTGGGTCACTTTGGGCCAGCTCTTTCATCCCAAATTACCTCACACAGGTGTTGTTGTGAGACAAATGGAAGGAGTATTAGGTATGTCCGTGGCTTTGAGTTACTTAGAAATAAAGGTGAAATAAAATCCGAATAAATAAATGAATAAAAATAAGGAAGACTTAGCTGTTTTTAAGTTAGTGTTCTGGCCACATGGAGTTACATGTGTTCTAGAGTAAGGCAGGGCCACAATTGAGAAGGGACTCTTCCATCAGTCAGGAAATTGACTAGAAAAATGTATAATCATTGTCTCCAGAATGAACAGGTGGAAGTTACCCACTTTAGAGTTGTCTGTCTGTGTTATAGAAAACAGGATAACCAGTGACAGACTCTTCTTTTAAAGAGAGTAACTACTCAGGATAAAGTGGGGGCAGGGCCGGGACAGGGGTGGGGAGAAGGGAAAAAGAGACATGAAACTTTCTCCAAAGTTTGCTGCTTTATGATATCGTTGGAGACCCGGCAGCTTTTATTCCTTGCAAAGTTATGCAAGTTTCAAAAATCAAGAACTGTATTTTACTGAATATTAATTCAATTATCTTTGGTACAGTGTAGTAAGATGCTTCACACACACCATTAATACAGAGTTAACTGCTTTTTTGTCTTCTCTTTGTTAGCAACTCTTTCATCTTCTCAATTTGGAAAATAACCCTTAATAACTTTTTCATTGTTTGGAGCATGTGATAAAAGAATTCAATTACAGGTTGTTGACTGAACATGTTAAAACTGCTTTAAAAACATCAAACCAATGTAATTCTGTAGTGCAACCACACCAGAGATGCTACACAAATTCTGCATCCAATTTACACAAAGGATGGCGGGTGTGTGTGTGTTGGGAGGAAATTGGCAATGAGGACTGATAATGAATTCAAACCGGGGAAAAGTTGTAGTGGCAAGATTAAATTTTAATGATACAGAAGCTAAGGATCAGAAGAACATGCACCTTTCTTTATAAATTTATAGTTTGTCTTGCCCACTTGAGAAACTACCCTCCTTGCCAGTTAATAAGTAATCATCTCATGACCCAAAACAATTTAATTGAAGTGTTCTTTCTATTCATGCTTTAGGCTGTCATTGCGTTAGTTTTTCCAAGCTGACTCACTTTAAATTTTGAGTACATTTAGCTCCACCCTCCCATGCAATCAATCCCATTCTTTATTCCATCGTGGGACACTGGCACCATGAATAATGTTACATAACTTGAGTTTTTGAAAAAAATACATATTTTTCAAAATCCTCAGACAACAAAGTCTCCTGTGATACATATTTGAGGGATTGGCTCCAGTCCAACATTTTTTTTTAATGATTAAGAAAAAAGACTTAAACGTTTGGTGTTGTTTTTCTTCCTCTTTGATGCAGTTTTTTTTAGCAGCACAAAATCTGAGCATTACCAATTTAAAAAAAGTTCAACTTTCATGCACCAACTTGCAAAGTCAGGATTATGGGAGAAAAAAAATATCAGAATCATGTACTAATATTGCTTAGGGCTCAGTAAACAATTGCAATGTATGGCTGTGAAAGTTGGACCATAAGAAAGGCTTAGTGCCAAAGGATTGAGGCCTTTGAACTCTGGTGCTGGAGAAGACTCCTGCGAGTCCCTTGGACTGCAAGGCGAACAAACCAGTCAGTCCTAGAGGAGATCAACCCTGACTGCTCTTTAGAAGGCCAGATCCTGAAGATGAAACTCAAATACTTTGGCCACCTAATGAGAAGGAAGGACTCACTGGAGAAGAGCCTAATGCTGGGATCGACTGAGGGTAAACAAAGAAGGGGACAATGGAGAACGAGGTGGCTGGATGGAGTCACTGAAGCAGTAAGTTTGAGCTTAAATGGACTCCAGAGGATGGTAGAGAATAGGAAGGCCTGGAGGAACGTTGTCCATGGGGTTGCGATGGGTTGGACACGACTTCGCAACTAACAACAACAACAACAATAAACAATGCATTTGGAATAAAATATAATTGGTGGTTTATATCTACTGTTGTGCATTGCCTTGAGTCACCTTTGGTAAGCTGGGTGGCTGTATAAATTTGATTAATAAATATCTGTAACTATTCCTCAGATAGTCCTTGACTTACAACTGATTATTTAGTGAGCGTTCGAAGTTACAACGGTACTGGAAAAAAGTGACTTATGACTGTTTTTCACAATTACAAATGTTGCAACTTCACCAAGGTTACGTGATCAAAATTTAGATGTTTTGGAGCTGACTCATATTTATGACGGTTGCAGCATCCTAGGGTTATGTGATCTCCTTTTGCGGTCTTGTCAATGAGAAAGCCAGATTCACTGAACAACATGTTATTAAAAACTGCAATGATTCCCTTAACAAACGTGGCAAGAAAGGTCGTAAAATGGGGCAAAATTCACTTAACAATTGTTTCGCTTAGTAACAGTTATTTTGAGCTGAATTGTAGTCATAAATTAATAATTACCTGTATACCAATCCCTTCGATTCTGAGTCACACTCTCTTCACTTCCTATGAACAAGTCTGAGGAAGATAAGTCCTGCCAAATGTTTATAAATAAGGTACAACAATATATATACATCTCCACTCTGCTTACGACAGTCCTATAGAAACATGTGACTAAATTCTTCCCTCTTAGAATATGAAGTAATACATGTTATACTAGGACAGGGGTGTCAAACTTGAGGACCGAGGGCCGGATGTGGCCTGTGGGGTGCTTAGATTCGGCCCGTGGGGCTACCCTGGAAACAGCGAAGGACCGGCCTGCGGTGCCTCTGCCAGCCAAAATGGAGATTGCGAGGGCCATGTGAGGCCCTCCCGAGCTCCGTTTTTGCTGGCAGAGGGATGCAGGATGTTGTCCCGGCTGAAAACGGAGCTCTGGAGGCCCATTTTTCCTGCCAGAGCACTTGGGCTGCCACAGGCGCCCCGACACGAGTGACATCATGCTGGCCATGACCACCCTGGCCCGCCAAGGTCAAACACAACCCTGATGCTGCCCTCAATGAAATCGAGTTTGACACTCCTGTACTAGGAAATGTAATGTGGGCACCAAGTCTTACTTGGGACATGTTCAGGCATACCCTAAAGGTGACACAACATGCTTTCCTTGGCAGATGCCATAGGTGTATGTACAGCCAAGTAATCACGAATCAGCATATTAACATCTCTGGCAGAATACACTGAGAGTACGTAAGAACTTGCTTATTTTATCAGTCTTAAACCATGAACTCTGCGTTAGCCAACTCTAGACAGAGCAGGCAGGCGACAACAATTTTGAGGTCACAACAAACTGTGCACTGAAGGCTAATTTGTGTATCACGCACACATTCGACAGAAAGGGCTGGATCCTGATTTAATTCCATTTGATATCAATGTGGATACTACATTTCCCCCAAAATAAGACCCTGTCTTATATTTTTTGAATCCCGAAATAAGCGCTCGGCCTTATTTTCGGGGAGGTCTTATTATTTTGAGGCCTGTGGAGCAAGACGGGGCTCCTCTTGCCGTCTTACCTGTTTTCCAGCTCTGTCTCCTTAATCCTAACCAGAGGAAATGGCAGGGACCGGTTGTGCATGCACTTAAATATTTTTGGGAAGGGCTTATTTTCGGGTGGTGGTGGTGGTGGTGTTATTTTAGCGCATCCGCTCAAAAGCCCAATTGGGTTTATTATCAGGGGATGTCTTATTTTTGGGGAAACGGGTAGTCATTACTGATCAGAACTAAACATTCAAAAGGATAGTGACTTTTTAGTAGAAGTCTTTCTTAATTTAGTAAGCTATTATTCGTCTATAATGGGGTACACTGATTTGGCAATTTTTTGGATCCAATTGATTTATGTTTTTTTTTTAACTTTTAGAAGTACTGTAAAGAAAGCAGGCACTATGCCTTTGTATTTTTTTATTATTATTATGAAATGGTTAATGCTAAATGTATGAACAACGTTCAGGATATCACTGAGCACTGAGAATAATGAGATTTGATCAAAAATATCTTTAAACACACAAGCATAGGGATGGAGTGAAATTGAACCCAACTCTTGTCACAACTGAAGCCATGCACTGTGCAGAATTAAAAAACTAAAACATCCAATACCACAAACGCTGAACTACTAATTTGCTGAGAAAACCAGTCCTCGACTTATAACAGTTCATTTAGTGACCATTTGAAGTTACAACGGCACTGAAAAAAGTGACTTACCACCGTTTTTCACACAACTGTTGCAGCACCCCCGTGGTCCCGTAATCAAAATTCAGACACTTGGCATCCAACTCATATTTATGACTGTTACAGTGTCTTGGGATCATATGATCTCTTTTTGCGACCTTCTAACAAGCAAAATCAAAGAGGAAAGCCAGATTCACTTAACAGCTTTGTTACCAACTTAACAACTGTAGTGATTCACTTAACAACGGTGGCAAGAGAGGTTTTAAAATGGGCCAAAATTCACTTAACAAATGTTTCGCCCTAGCAACTGAAACTTTGAACTCAATTGTGGTAGTAAGTCGAGGACTACCTGTGTTTTTAATTTCTGATCTAATCCTGTCCCCAGAAAGGATGGCTAAGAAAACCTTGTTAAGAAAATTATAGCAATGAGAACAATTTTTAAAAAGCCAGCTATCAATCAATTAATCAGAAATCAGTGTAGGCTGTTCTTAAGAGTTCAATTTAATATATTTTAAGTGACAAGTCCTATTTTAATGTATGGAGCAAAAAGTGCAAGATTCATCCTTTCAGGATCCTTTGGCTTAAATGTCACAGGATCTGATAGATTTCCATTAGGGTTACCTTATAAACAGCTGTATTACTTTGAATCCCAAACTTAACCCATAAAGCAGCCCTGGAAGATATTATAGTAAATGATACTGAAGGCTGCACAGTGGTTCTCAACCTGTGGGTTGGGACCCCGTTGGGGGTCGAATGACAATTTGCCAGGGGTCGCCCAACACCATCGGAAATATGGGAAGTATACTTGCGAGTCGAAGAATCGCGCTCCAATGGTTGACTCCACAAGCCAGCTGCAGGCTCTTCAAATCGCTAGCCGAATTCGGCTTCAGGCGTGATGAATTAAAAAAGAGAGAAATCTTTGCTCTGATGTCTCCCTCTCAAGCCAGCTGCAATCACTCCCGATCGCTAGCCTAATCTGGCTTCATGCGCGATAAATTTAATAGGGGAGGAGTCTCTGCTTTAACGCCTCTGTCCTCAAGGCAATCGCAAGCAGTTCAGATCGCTAGCCAATACGGCTTCAAGCGCGATAAATTCAAAACAAAAATAATTTTATGGTTGGGGTCACCACATCGTGGGGAATTGTATTAAAGGGGTCGCAGCACTATAAAGGTTGAGAACCACTGTTAAGGGATTGGAGAGACTCAGTGAATTTCTTTGTCTCTTTCTCAACAGATCTATCACAAGAACCAAAGCAGCTTCAATGTCAAATGCCAGCTTCCTGGAAATAAATGGGCCAAAAGATTTTGTCTAACAGCTTCTGAACTTGAATTCCATCACTGCATACTTAAATAGACAAAACTGGCATAGCAATATTCTAACCATCCACCGACTTTCTGCGCTGTAGGTTACCCGATCATCATAAATGATAGATGTCTTACTGCAGATCAACCTGACATTTAGAGACATTGCTACTTAAGGAACAAGTTACATAAAAAATGTTTATTAGATATTATGTAATATGTTATAATTACATAATAAAAGTATTTAGGTTACGAATTTACTGTATATTTGTAAGACCAGAATGCAATGAGACTGAAGCAGGTATAAGAGCCATAATTTTATATTTAAGTCAAAAATATGAAAGGTTTTGTAGCAATGATTACGAGAAGTCAGGTCTATCAAGTGCAGGTAGTCCTCAACTTACAACAGTTCATTTAGTGACCGTTCAAAGTTACAGCGGCACTGAAAATAGGTGACTTATGACCATTTTTCACACTTACAACCTTTGTAGCATCCCCACGATCATGTGATCAAAATTCAAACGCTTGGCAACTGGTTCATACTTATGACTGTTGCTGTGTCCCATGTGATCACTTGCTGCAACCTTTGGATAAGCAAAATCCATGGAAAAGCCAGATTCACTTAACAACCGTGTTACTAATTTATCAACTGAGAGATTCACTTAACAACTGTGGCAAGAAAGGTCGTAAAATGGGGCAAGACTCACTTAACAACATATTTTTTGTGGTCGTTAGTCGAGGACTACCTGTATAGCATAACAATGCAAACTTCTAGTGTATACAGAGAAAGGGAAAAGTCACTTCGAATGGGTCTGGAAATGATTCCTGCAGGGACAGCAGAAAATACGGTGTTTTAGATATTTTAGAGTACAATTTTTAAAATTGCCAGTGGCTATGCTGGCTAGGATTCCTGGCAGCCCTGCAGCACTCACGTCCAGAAAAGAGAGAAAGCTAGCTTGCAAAACCACCAATTAATAAGTGATTCTAATTCTTCAGTAAATGACCAAATTGAACAAATTATATACACGTGTGTGTGTGTATGTACGTATGTATGATTGGCATTGTGTTCTATTGGCATTTACCACCATTATTTGTACAATTATAAAACAGATCACAATAGTGCATACACATCTATGATTTGCAGTGGCAGCAGCAACAACTACAACGAGATGCTACGTGATACAGATACCCACGCTTTAGGAGAAGAAACAGATTAACAGAGTTGGAAGGGACCTTGTAGGTCATCTAGTCCAACCCCCTCCCGCCCCCGTCCAAGCAGGAGACCCTACTTATGATTTATATTGATATATTGATCATCAATTGTGTTGTAAATGTTGTACCTTGATGAACGTATCTTTTCTTTTATGTACACTGAGAGCATATGCACCAAGACAAATTCCTTGTGTGTCCAATCACACTTGGCCAATAAAAAATTCTATTCTATTCTATTCTATTCTATTCTATTCTATTCTATTCTATTCTATTCTATTCTATTCTATTCTATTCTATTCTAAACCATTTCTGACAAATGGCAGTCCAATCTCTTCTTGAAAGCCTCCAGTGATGAAGTTCCCACAACCTCCGAAGGCAAGCTGTTCAATGGGTTGATTGTTCTGACTGTCAGAAAATTTCTCCTTATTTCTAGGTTGAATCTCTCCTTAATCAATTTTAACCCATTATTCCTTGTCTGACCTTTGGGTGCCTTGGAAAATAGCTTGACCTCTTCCTCTCTGTGGCAGCCCCTCAAATATTGGAAGACTGCTATCATGTCTTCCCTGGTCCTTCTCTTCACTAGACTAGCCCTGCCCAGTTCCTGTAACCGTTCATTGTATGTTTTAGTCTCCAGTCCTCTAATCATCTACCATCATAAGACTTGGCGTTCCAAGGTTATTCACTACAGTGGAATAAATGCTAAGTAAGGTACATGCCACATTCAATCTGATATTAGCTGTGTTGGCTGGGAAGATAGGCACGGCAGTCATAACAAAACTAAAGCGGACAGAGCTGGGAAAGGTCACATTAAGGGGAAAAAGGAATCATCATGTAGACTACCCAGCTTATGGTGCTTTAGTTTTGTAGGCAATTATGGTATCCTTAAATCATAAAAAATAGAATGACAAATAGAAATAATAATTCTGGATAACTTGCCTATACGTAGGATCTAACTTGTTTCCAAACTACAGATTTTCTAAGGGGTCCTTGGTGCTCTCTGAGCTTGCTCATTTTCTTGTAGACATTTCATTACCCCAACTAGGTAACATCATCAGTTCTAATCTAATACTGATGATGTTACTAGTTAGGGTAATGAAACATCTGCAAGAAAACAAGCAACCTCAGAGAGCATCAAGGACCCTCATTTCAACCCTCAGCTACAAATATTCTTCTTTCTTTCTAGATTTACAGATACCAAAAAAGCTGAGAAAGCAGTTTCTTCTTTCATCAGTTCTATTCCTAGCAAATCTTAAGAACAATAGCAATAGGAAAATTTGTCTTGACTACCATGGAGACAAAAATAACATGTTCCTGGAAACAAAGAATACTACTTTACAAGGAGGAAGCCAAGATATTTTGTGTTTTGTTTAAAATTTATTCCTAAAACAAACGCAGTGCAGTATCTTTTCCAAAAATATATTTCATATAAGTAAAGAAGCAAAAACAGTCCTGGGAAGCATAAAATTTGGTTCTGATTTATGTTTTTGTTCTTTAATTCAATAGATTTGATTTCTGAATATACTCCTCTTCCGTTTTTAGGCTCAAAGGGGATTTGAGTTTGCTGGTGGTCTTTGTGATAAGTAACTCATGGCTACAGAAATACAGATAGTCCTCAAGGTACAATAGTTAACCAAGTGATTGTCCAAAGTTACAACAGCACTGAAAAAGTAACTTATGACCATATAGAACAGGGGTGTCCAAACTTGGTCCCTTTAAGACTTTTGGACTTCAACTCCCAGAGTCCCTCAGCCAGCAAAGCTGGCTGAGGAACTCTGGGAGTTGAAGTCCAAAAGTCTTAAAGGGACCAAGTTTGGACACCCCTGATATAGAACCTTTACAGCATCCCCATGGTCACGTGATCAAAAATTCAGACCTTGGCAACTGACTCATATTTATGACTATTTGCAGTATCCTGGGATCGCGTGATTACCTTTTGCAATCTTCCAACAAGCAAAATCAATGTGGAAGCCAGATTCTCTTAACAACCGTTTTAATAACTTAACAGCTGCAGTGATCCACTTAACAACGGTGGCAAGAAAGGTCGTAAAATGGGGCAAAAATGACTGAACACGTCTTGCTCAGCAGGAGAAAGTTTGGGCTCAAATGCGGTCGGAAGTCTAAGGTTACCTATTTACTTTTTCTGGCATGCACTTCACACGGGAAGTATTGGTGGTACACCATGGCTGATATACCACGATTTAGGCTTAGACTTGTGTGAAATTGAGAAGGGCACCTTGCTTTGATCAGGTTTCTCCAGGTAATCCTTCAAGGTAGCCCTAAGTGCTGCCTGGAACCAACACGCAACACGCAACTCCACACTAGCCACTTCAGTGAACATGGAGAGAACATTTCCCCCGCAGCCAGATACCGACTTCAGCACTTTTCATCTGCTGCCTCAGCACTTTTGATCAGACAGTGTGTCTTCTATGACACGGCACTACCTCAAAACTTCTCCAGCACCTGGAATCAGGGCTACCGTACTCTACAAAGCGCCCCCTCCACTTTTCATTCTACTTTGCTACAATACAAATCTTTTCTGGTTCGTTCAGGATCTTTGGTTTCAATGACATTCTAATTTAGTCTAGCTTGCCTTTTTGCCGGCATCTTCATTTACCTCTTTTGGGGACATCGACCAATTTTTTTTAAAATTACGGGCTTCAAGTGGGAAAAGCTCTACATTTTTGCTTCCTTGGCAGACTTTTAAGATTTATCTGCTTATTTTCTGGCAGATAAAGCAGGTCATAGGGAGGAATTGTTAATGTTAAGGTTTTTTTCTCCTCCCCCCACCCCCCGCATCTCACATTACAAGTGCTGAAACAGAGCCAAGATAAAAGCACGTTCCAGTATCATCTTGTTTAATTAAGAACGCATCTAACGATCGGAAGCATTCCTTTAATTTACTCAAGTCTTACTAACGCTAATGCCGAAAAGAATTATTATCTATTTCACGAAATCTAATTGGTCACAGACATAGCTGCGGTGCGTTATCAACTGCTCTAATTTTTCCTGAAGATCCTTAACTTGGATCACAACCCCCAAAAAATCACACACATCTGCTGGCATGATTTCTAATAGTCCTGTTAGCACTGCAGAGTTGCTGGCATGCCCGTAAGCAAAAGCAGCGTTTTGCTATTAATAATAAACAAAACGAGTGTCTAATTGAAGGTAGCCATGACTGGCTGCTCAGCATTTAAGATTTCTTACAGCACTTGGCATTCTACTGCAGTGCTCTTAAGCTGCGGCTTTGTGTACCCACAAACACAATAACGCTCCCACGAAGATGATCTGGAAACTAAGCTTGCCTCTGATGCAGAAAGAAGAGACAGACACTAACCTGGTGAAGAACGCACCACTGCTTAGGAAGGAGATTTCATCCGCTAACTCCATCTCCTTGGGACGCAAACTATCCGTTAAATGGATGCTAACCCGTGGAATTCCATCTGACAGTCTCGGCTGCAGCATTAAAGGCGTCAGAGATCGTCTTTCTGGTTTGGACTTTACGATCTAGAAAAAAAGCAAATCAAAGAAAACGCGCCACTGTTAAGGGACAGAGGAATTTTTCCCAGCTCATTTTTGAGCACAGGTAGGGTGGATTTTTATTTTTTTTTAAATCCCAGCAAAGAATGACTCAGCAATCCCCCCCCGCCCCCCACAACACGCACACACCTTCTGTTATAAGGTAAGCATAAAAGCAGACAGCCACAGCAAGGTACATCTAACGAAGTCTTACATTGCATTGAAGTGTTACAAAAACAAAACAAAAACCAACAAGCTGGAAATGTGATTAAATAAATAGCTTCAGAGAAAAGTGTGCTACGCATGTTTGTGTGTGTTCTCTTTCCCATTATCTTCTACCTTGTGTTAAACTCCCCAAATAAAGGATAAGATGATGATTTATTTGATAGAAAGAGTGCTAGACTGCTATTACTGAAATAACAACACACGATTAGAGGTGTTATTATGTACATTATGTAAGTGGAGTTAATAGCTGCCTAATGACTCAACTAAATTTGTTGTATTCTTCCTGGTAATACTGTAAATCTGGTTGACATCTGAATATCACACAGAAATATAACTGAATTTATAAATGTATTTAAATTGTTTTAATGTTTATATGTTATTTTAATTGTAAGCCGTCTCAGCGAAACGGGCAGCATAGAAGTTGAATAATAAACAAATGTTTTATTTGTGCTTGCTTACTTTACTTTAAAAAGGGACGCGGTAGCTCAGGGGCTAGGACGTTGAGCTTGTCAATCGAAAGGTCATCAGCTCGGCGGTTCGAATCCGTAGTTTTAGTCTCAGCTGCTACGCGTTATACTTCTTGTGAACTCTTGCGCCTGCGAGGTGCCCCCGCCTCGCAGGAATGGCCCTCCTCACTACCGAGGGCCGGCCTCTATGACGGGTCTTGGGACCCACAGAGGTGGCATGCGAAAAAGAAGAGCTTGTGGGGTTTTTTAGAGAGGGAATTTTTAAGGGGTGGGAGGGTAAGGGCGGGTAATGGGGGTAACCCGTCGGGTAGGGGGCCAGTTCCTGCACATCCTCGCGGCGGTTTTTCTTTATTAGGTTCGGAGGTTAGGGGGGAGGAGTGTGTTCCTATCTGTGAGGGTGGTTCTATCGACACGGTAAGTGGGAGAGGCAGGTATGGCGGAAGCGAGGGGTCATATCAAGTTCCGGGAGCGCGTGCTCGATGTCTGAAAGCGATCACGCGCTCCGACCCCTTGGACTTCTCCCGTTCCCTGGATGGTCTGGATCCTCAGAGCTTGGGCCTTCGGTTGATGTTGTGCAATGCTCGGCCCGTGGTGAACAAAGCCCCCCTTGTTTGTGACCTTATACAGGGGGGTTCCGCGGACCTTATGGGCATTACGGAGACCTGGTTGGGCCCAGAAGGGGGCGTCCCCCTTGTTGAGATGTGCCCACCAGGTTTCCGTGCATTCCATCAGCCGAGGGCTCAGGGTAGGGGTGGGGGGGTGGCGGTTGTGATTAGAGAGAGTCTAGAGCCGAGGGAGACCACTGTACCTCAGATTGCCGGGTGCGAATCCCTCTTTGTGAGATGGGGGCGTAGGTGTCAGATGGGTTTGCTGATCACGTACCTGGCTCCTTGCTGCGTGACAGCTGCCCTGCCCGAGCTCCTGGAGATACTGGCCGGGGTGGCAGTTGAGACCCCCAGACTTTTAGTCATGGGGGACTTTAACTTGCCATCTTCCGGCTCGTCATCAACGGCAGCTCGGGAGTTCACGGCTTCCATGACGGCCTTGGACCTGACCCAAGTAGTTGATGGCCCTACTCACATTGGGGGTGGCACTTTGGACCTGATTTTTCTCTCTGGTCAGTGGTTGAGAGATCTGGACCTAAAGGAAATAGTCACTGAACCTTTGTCATGGTCAGATCACTCTCTTCTTCGCCTGGACTTTCTGACCGCCATTCACCACCGCAGGGAGACGGAGCTGATACGTTGGTTCCGTCCCAGGCGCCTGATGGACCCGGATGGGTTCCGGACGGAGCTTGGGCCATTTCCTGAGGGTCTGGCTCACGGCTCGGCTGAGGAACTGGTTGCGGCCTGGGAACGGGCCGCGGCGGGGGCCTTAGACCGTGTCGTGCCTTTGCGGCCTCTGACCCAGCGCAGGTCCCAACCGGCTCCTTGGTTCTCCGAGGAGCTGAGAGGGATGAGCGCGGAGAAGATGCCTAGAGAGTTCCTGGAGGTCTAGCCGCTCGAAGCTGATCGGACACTAGTGAAGTCCTATACTAGGACTTACCTAGTGGCATTGAGGAAGCGGCGTAGCTCGCCTCCTCCCTCATTGCATCGGCAGATAACCGCCCAGCCGCCCTGTTTGGGTGACTCGCTCCCTCCTACACCAGGGGAGCGGGATGACCCGTTGCAGGGGCGTGCTGAGAGTTTAACGGTTATCTATCGATAAAATCGTTCAACCGGGATGGTCTGGACCAAGATTGCGGTGATGCGGGTGAGATGCTCGAGGGTGGTCTTGGCGATATTGTTTGGGATGAGTTTGACCCTGTGGCTCCCGAGGACATGGACAGGTTGTTGGGTAGGCTGAATGCCACCACGTGTTTACTGGACCCGTGCCCCTCCTGGCTGGTGCTGGCCACTCAGGAGGTGACACGAGGCTGGCTCAGGCGATTCGACCGCTTCTTTGGTGGAGGTGTCTTCCGGCCGCCTTGAAAGAGGCGGTGGTGAGGCCCTCCTTAAGAAGCCTTCCCTGGACCCGGCTGTTTTAGGTAATTATCATCGGTCTCCAACCTTCGCTGCGAAGGTTGTAGAAATATGGTGGCATATCAGTTTCCCTTGCACCTGGATGAAACTGTCTATCTAGACCCGTTCAGTCCGGTTTCCGGCCCGGTTACAGCACGGAGACGGCTTTGGTCGCGTTGGTGGATGATCTCTGGAGGGCCAGGATAGGGGTTGTTCCTCTGCCCTGGTCCTATTAGACCTCTCAGCGGCTTTCGATACCATCGACCATGGTATCCTGCTGCGCGGTTGGAGGGATTGGGAGTGGGAGGCACCGTTTATCGGTGGTTCTCCTCCTATCTCTCCGACCGGTCGCAGTCGGTGTTGACAGGGGCAGAGGTCGGCCCGGGCGCCTCACTTGTGGTGTGCCGCAGGGGTCGATCCTCTCGCCTTCTGTTTAACATCTACATGAAGCCGCTGGGTGAGATCATCAGTGGTTTCGTGTGAAGTACCAGCTGTATGCGGATGACACCCAGCTGTACTTTTCTACACCGGACCACCCCAACGGTTATCGAAGTGCTGTCCCGGTGTCTGGAGGCCATACGGGTCTGGATGGGGAGAAACAGGCTCAAGCTCAATCCCGCCAAGACAGAGTGGCTGTGGATGCCGGCATCCCGGTACAGTCAGCTAAATCCGCGGCTGGCCATCGGTGGCGGGGCATTGGCCCCGATGGAAGGTCCGCAACAGGCGTCCTCCTGGATGACCGGCTGTCTCTAGAAGATCACTTGACAGCCGCCCCCAGGAGAGCGTTCTACCAGGTTCACCTGGTACGCCAGTTGCGCCCCTTTCTGGAAGGGATGCCCTATGCACGGTCACTCACGCACTCGTGACGTCTCGCCTGGATTACTGCAATGCTCTCTACATGGGGCTCCCCTTGAAGGGCATCCGGAGGCTACAGTTAGTCCAGAATGCGGCTGCGCGGGTGATAGATGGAGCCCCTCGTGGCTCCCGCATAACACCCATCCTGCGCAGACTGCACTGGCTACCTGTGGCCTTCCGGGTGCGCTTCAAGGTGTTGGTGACCACCTTTAAAGCGCTCCATGGCATTGGGCCGGGTTATTTACGGGACCGCCTACTGCTATCGAATACCTCTCACCGACCCGGGCGCTCTCACAGAGGGTCTCCTCAGGGTGCCGTCAGCGAGGCAATGTCGCCTGGCGACGCCCAGGGGAAGGGCCTTCTCTGTGGGGGCTCCCACCCTCTGGAACGAACTACCCCCCGGACTTCGTCAGCTTCCGGACCTTCGGACCTTCCGCCGCGGGCTTAAAACATACTTATTTAATTGTGCAGGACTGAGCTAAATTTTATACTTATGGGTTTTAATTGGGTTTTAATTGGGTTTTAATTGGGTTTTATTTTTATATTTTAATCAACGGGCTATTAGAATAAGTTTTTTAGCTATTTTTAATTACTTTTATATTGTATTTATATGTTTTTAAAGTGCCTGTGAACCGCCCTGAGTCCTTCGGGAGATAGGGCGGTATATAAATATGATTAAATAAATAAAATAAAAATAAATAGTGCTGCCGTGTAACGGGGTGAGCTCCCGTTACTTGTCCCAGCTTCTGCCAACCTAGCAGTTTCGAAAGCACGTAAAAATGCAAGTAGAAAAAAATAGGGACCACCTTTGGTGGGAAAGTAACAGCGTTCCGTGCGCCTTTGGCATTGAGTCATGCTGGCCACATGACCACGGAGATGTCTTCGGACAGCGCTGGCTCTTCGGCTTTGAAACTGAGATGAGCACTGCCCCCTAGAGTCGGCAACGACCAGCACGTATGTGCGAGGGGAACCTTTACCTTTACTTTACTTACTTTAAAAGCAACCTCTATTATTATGCAAGAAGAAATACTAGAACACCCTTTCCTCCAATTCATCATCATCATCATCATCATCATCATCATCACCATCATAACTGCCCTTTCCTGCAATTCATAAATATACAGAAACTGGGTAGCCTGGCTGAAAACATTTGTTTCCAGTTTGGAGCACAAGAACATAACCAAAAGCTTATGTTATAGAATCGTTACAGGACATTATGTAAGGAAACCATCTTATTAAAGCAGCTCGCCCTTGTTTCATGTCAACTTGAAATGATGTTTCTGTTTAAGGAGTTGCTTCTTGGTCCAATTACACCCCAGACTGTATAGATATAATTTATATGACTGGTTGCTTAATTACCATTCAATTCTAATAGATCCCCGAAAAGGTACTAACCATCCAGTTCCAAATTTCCAACTACCGCCCCCAACCCCAGTGTACCACATTACAGTCCCCAAAACGCCAAGTCCCTCGCTGAAAACACACCACACTTTTGTGTTATTCAACCTTGGAAAGTTTAAGATGTGCGGAGTTTAACTCTCAGAATTCTCCAGACAGCATGAGCTGGTTGGGGAATTTTAGGAACTGAAGTCCACTTCTGAAAGTTGCCACGGTTGAATAACACTGCTTTAGACACACCTTGGCCTCTACAGTTACATGTATAAAGTAATTTATTACTTGGCAGAGCCGGTCAGCAAATAGAGAGATTTGCCCCAACTTCAGTTTCTTATTGATGCAGCAAGATCTGTTCAAGTTATGTAACACTGTATTGCTAACTAGGGCATACAAAACCTTTGCCGGACCAATTCTTCAATACAGCTTGTCCATCTGGAACCCACACTAACATTAGCATTAACATTAACATTAACATGATTGAGCGGGTCCAGAGGTATTTCACGAAAAGAGTACTCCACTTCTCTGCTCACAACAGAATCCCTTATGCCACCAGGCTTGAAATTCTGGGTTTGGACAATCTGGAACTGCGCCACTTGCGGTCCGACCTAAGCATAGCACACAAAATTGTCTGCTACATTGTCTTACCAGTCAATGACGTCTTCAGCTTCAACCACAATATTACACGGGCAAACAATCAATACAAACTCAAGGTAAATCGCTCCAAACTCGATTGCAGAAAATATGACAGAGTGGTCAATGCCTGGAATGCTCTACCCGACTCCCTTGTTACAGCCTCAAATCCTCCCAGCTTCAACCACGAACTGTCTACCGTGGACCTCACCCCAATCCTAAGAGGTCCATAAAGGGGACGTGCCTACCGTCCCTGTCCTACTGTCCCCATTTATCTGTACTTACTTCCCATCTTTACGTTTATACCTATACCTGCTATCTTGTACATGACTGACAAACAAAATAAAAAAAATAAAAATGTCAGCTTCCAAAAATTTATTTCAGTAAAATGGTTGTCCCAAGCTGAATTCTTCTTGAAATGACCTTTCCAGGTAGAGACATTTTAAATATAATCTAGAAAAAGCACAGAGGTGCTTTTATATTACTACCTTTTGGTTGATCTGAAAAAAGTGAACTCTGCATTTGTGGGGAAATACTACTGAAAATTAAAAAAAAAAATACTGTCAGGAATACATTTTTGGGAGCATCAATAAAAATGGGGCGCCCATTCTAATTTCACATCCTTTTCTTTCTCTCTTCCTTTAATTTTTTTTTAATCCCAAAAGCAGATTGAAGCAAAAGATAGATCTTATTAAAGAATTCAATGAGCTCTTGCAAAGAAGTCTTTGCAAAGATGCTGAGACACTAGAAAGAGTGCAGAGAGGAACAACAAAGATGATTAGGGGACTGGAGGCTAAAATATATGAAGAACGGTTGCAGGAACTGGGTATGTCTAGTTTAATAAAAAGAAGGACTAGGGGAGACATGATAGCAATATTCCAATATCTCAGGGGTTGCCACAAAGAAGAGGGAGACGGGCTGTTCTCCAAAGCACCTGAGGGTAGAACAAGAAGCAATGGGTGGAAACTGATCAAGGAAAGAAGCAACTTAGAACTAAGGAGAAATTTCCTGACAGTTAGAACAATTAATAAGTGGAACGACTTGCCTGCAGAAGTTGTGAATGCTCCAACACTGGAAATTTTTAAGAAAATGTTGGATATCCATCTGTCTGAAATGGTGTAGGGTTTCCTGCCTGGGCAGGGGGTTGGACTAGAAGGCCTCCAAGGTCCCTTCCAACTCTGTTGTTATTATTATTATAGTCCAATGGCTGTCTGAAATAAGCAGGAGAACCAGATTTGACCTAGGAGATCAGGTTTCTATAGAGTCATACAGGGAGTCCTTGAACTTACAACAGTTTGTTTAGTTACCGTTTGAAATTACAAGAGCACTGAAAAAAATTGCTTGTGATGATTTTTCACTTACAGATCACTGTGGCATCTCCATGGTCATGTCATCAAAATTCAGCACTTGGCAACTGACTCATATTTATGATGGTTGCAGTGTCTTGGGGTCACGTACAATGGTGGAATTCAAAATTTTTTATTACCGGTTCTGTGGGCGTGGCTTGGCGGGCATGGCTTGGTGGGCATGGCAGGGGAAGGATACGGCAAAATCCCCATTTCCTCCCGATCAGCTGGGACTCAGGAGGCAGAGAATAGATGGGGGCAGGGCCAATCAGAGGTGGTACCGTATATACTCGAATATAAGCCGATCCGAGTATAAGCCGAGGTCCCCAATTTTACCCCAAAAACTGGGGTAAACTGGGGACTCGAGTATAAGCCGAGGGTGGGAAATGAGGCACCTACCGGTTGGGGAAAGCCTCCTCCCTCAGCTGAGAAGGCTGGCTCCCGCCCGCCCTCTCACTGCACCGGCAGGGCTTCCGTCCGGTAAAATGTGAAAAAAAGAAAAAAAAAAACTCGAGTATAAGCCGTATATACTCGAGTATAAGCCGAGGGGCTTAAAAAAAAAAAAAACCTCGAGTATAAGCCGTATAGACCCGAGTATAAGCCGAGGGGACGTTTTTCAGCACAAAAAACGTGCTGAAAAACTCGGCTTATACTCGAGTATATACGGTATTTACCGGTTCTCTGAACTACTCAAAATTTCCGCTGCCGGTTCTCCAGAACTGGTCAGAACCTGCTGAAACCCACCTCTGATCATGTAATAGCCTTCTGTAACCTTCTGACTAGCAAAGTCAATGGGGAGTCAGATTCATTTAATAACCACGTTACTAACTTAACAACTGCAGTGATTCACTGAACAACTATGTCAAGAAAAGTCATAAAAGGGGGCAAAATTCACGTAGCAAAATGTCTCACTTAGCCACAGAAATTTTGGGCTCGATTGTAGTCATAAGTTGAGGACTACCTGCAATTAATTGTGCTGAGAATCTACTGAGACTTCTCACCATCTTCCAACCAATTCAGCCTCTGGTTTTAACAGGGTTAGCTTGAACAAAAAGGGTTAGCTTGAGCACCAAGAGAAGAGAAACTAAAGTTCTAAACCAGGGGTGTCCAAACTTGGTCCCTTTAAGACTTTTGGACTTCAACTCCCAGAGTTCCTCAGCCAGCTTTGCTGGCTGAGGGACTCTGGGAGTTGAAGTCCAAAAGTCTTAAAGGGACCAAGTTTGGACACCCCTGTTCTAAACCTTCATGCCTAGCCATGACGATATTCTATAATCTTATCAATGGCGGCTGGAAGCAGAAAGTCTTTTTATCTTTCTGTAATCAGTATAAATACTCCAAGACTGGTAGTTTTTAAGAAGAGATTGGATAACCATTTATCTGACATGCTATAAGGTTTCTTGCCTAAGCAGGGGGTTGGACTAGAAGAGGTCCCTTCCAACTCTGTTATTCTATTCTATTCAATATCGAATCTATTTTCAATAGGAAACAACTGCGGCAAGAAAGGTCACAAAATGGGGCAAAACTCGCTTAACCAATGTCTCACTTAGCAACAGATATTTTGGGCTCAACTTTAGGGGCCTCTGTGGCTCAGACTGGTAAGACAGTCTGTTATTAACAGCAGCTGCTTGCAATTACTGCAGGTTCAAGCCCCACCAGGCCCAAGGTTGACTCAGCCTTCCATCCTTTATAAGGTAGGTAAAATGAGGACCCAGATTGTTGGGGGCAATAAGTTGACTTTGTATATAATATACAAATGGATGAAGACTATTGCTTAACACAATGTAAGCCGCCCTGTGTCTTCGGAGAAGGGCGGGATATAAATGCAAAAAAACAACAACAAAAAAAACAAAACTGCGGTCGTAAGTCCAGGACTACCTGTAGACTGAATGCAGAACTATAGTTATGACTAAAAGGGCAATTGCAGTCTGTATCAATGTAACTGATACTGAATCATCCCTTTTTTTCCATTTGTGTGGGGCCAGTTGACACCTTAAAGGACCCATGACTGACGATTAAAGCTGCATTATAAAAACGTTTCCAAGCTTTTAGGCACTGCTCCAGCCACAGTGTTAATTTGTAGTCTATTTTGGAAAGAAGAGGGAACCCAGAGTATTGAGTTTATGTAATCTCGGGCCTATTAACAGGCCTCCTGAGGAAATATTTTGGCAACTGCACTGCTAAGACACATGAGCCCTGAAGCTGACATACAGAGACCTACCGTAGCAGTTGGACAACTTTAAGAAATTCTCACTGCCTTGTTTGTTTTCTCAAGGGGTGTGTGTGGCTCAAAGTAACAGTGGGAAACAAAAACAAAAAAAACCCATCCCAAAACAACAGCACAGCCTGCAGAAGTTCACCCACAGAGTATGTAAATAAGGCCAACTTTTGTTAGCATCTGAGGCCTGCCTAAATAAATGAATAAATCCATCTACCCACCCACAAGAACCCACCCACAAGAACAGCAAAATTATAGGCAGTCCTTGATTTACAACAAGTCAATGGGAAAGCTGGCAGGGTATGTTGAAAACTGCTGCTGCTGCCTGTCCTTTCACCATGGAGGGGCTGCCTGAAAGAGCTGCCTGCCTAAGGCAGCTGAATTCCTTTGGCAGGCTGCAGAAACAGAGCTGAAAACCTGAAGACTTCAGGTCCATTCCTGCACCCTGTCAAAGGAATGCCTGTCTGTGCATGGAAGGCACTTGAATTCCTTCAACTAGAGACAAGTGGAAGCCAAAATCCAAGCAGCGAGTAGAGAGACGGTATGGTAAGAAGTGCGTGGTGCCTCAGATGGGTGAAGGAGGCCCGGTGATGGCTACTGACGAGTGTCTCTCCCGTCAATGGCTAAAAATCCTGTTTGTATTTCAGTATTTTCAACTCCTGAATGGATGGTGCTTCCTAGGGGTTTTCCCACCCTCCTGAGGCACCCGGCACTCCTTACCTGGCACTCTGTCCGCTTAATGACCCACAAGATTGCTAAACAACTACAACTGAGAGTACCAGGGTCATTGGAGAAGCGGTCGCATGGCCGTCTCTCTTAATGGCTACTTTGCTCAAAGACCAAGATTTCAGCCCCAATAGTGACCGTAAAGTGATACCACGTACATTGTATTAAGTATTAAATTAATACTAATTTAATAAGATTTGGGAACAATTCATGAGATCCCAAAGGACTTCCCAAATTCCCAAATTATTTCACAAATGAGTGCAGCAACGTCTCAAAGAAAAGGAGTTAACAAGCTTATAGAAAAAGAGAGAGAAGAGTATTGTAGCCCACTAGTAAAAGGCAAAGGTAGCATCTTCTCTCAACCTTCAATACAAGACAATGAAAAGATTACCGTATTTTTCGGAGCATAAGATGCATCTTTTTTCCCTCTAAAAGGGGGTGAAAATTTGGGTGTATCTTGAATGTAGACCCGCCCACCCACTGGCCCCCACCCTTTGGCCTCTGCCTCCCAGCAATTTACCTCCTTACAGCAAGCAGCAAGAAGAAACGGCCCCATTCCGGCTTCAGCAGAGCCTAATTAGCACAAGTTGATTGTCTGTTGGATTGGCCTCCCGACTCCCAGCTGTTTCAGGTTGCAGGGATTGCCATTGCCTATTGCTGCACGGGACTCTGTTGCTTGCTGCAAGGAGGTAAATTGCTGGGAGCAGATTTTTTTTTCTTGTGCTAATCAAGCTATGCTGAAAACGAAAATGAAAGTAAAGCAGGCTGTTTGCTGCAACGAGGCAAAATTGCTGGAAGGCAGAGGCAGATTTCTTTTTCTTATTTTCCTCACCAAAAAAGGTAGGTGCAACTTATAGTCCAGAGCGTCTTATACTCTGAAAAATATGATAAGTAAAGTCATTGCAGGGACAGAATGATTGAAGTGCTCTCTTAAAAATCAACCAGAGTAGCTCCAAAAATTAACAAGAATCCACAGAACCACATTTTCAGAGTCTTTGTAGGAAAAAGAAGCTACAGGTAGTCCCAACTTGTGACCACAATTGAGCCCAGAGTTTATGCTGCTAAGTGAGCAATTTGTTAAGTGAGTTCTGCCCCATTTTAAGACTTTTCTTGCCACATTTGTTAAGTGAACCACTGCAGTTGTTAAATTAGTAACCTGGTTGTTAAGTGAATCTGGCTTTCCAATGGACTGTTCTTGCCGGAAGTTTGCAAAAGATGATCATATGACTTTGGGATACTTGCAATCGTCATAAATATGAACCAGTTTTCAAGCATCCAAATGCGAATCATGTGACCATGATGCTGCAACATGATGCTGCAACAATCGTAAGTGTGAAAAGTGGCCATAAGGCACTTTTTTCCAGTGATGTTATAACTCTGAACGGTCACTAAAACGAATTGCTGTAAGTTGAGGATTAACTGTATTTTGATTTACGGATCTCTCCTGTTGAGCTGTCAGGTAGTGTCGTGTCCCACTCCTCCGCTGACGGCCGGGTCAGGGAAATCCGAATCAGGCTTGCCTCTGCAGCTCTGCCCAAAGTCCTAGCAAAGTCCTCAGAGCAGGCAGGAGACCAGTAAGTGACTTCAGCAAGATAAGTTCGACTTTTGCCTGACTCAGAGACTGCCAGAAAGCAGATCCTTTATATAGGCCATGGGGTGTGGCTCCATGACTCAGCACTCATTAAGGCCTGCCCCTCCCTTCCTTCTGTTGCCTCCGCCTATCCAATCTTCTGATGCGAGGGTCACTCCAATCAGCTGTTGGAAATAAACCCTCCTCAGGCTCACATGCTGTGGAGGAGGGGGAGGGGTCTAGCTGCTCCGTTTGCCTGGGCATGGAGTCAGGGCTGGGGCCGAGAGGTGCTCCTTCTTCTGCAGTTTGTCTGGGCATGGAGCCAGGACTGGGGCCGGGAGGCATACATTCCTCCGTGTTCGGGAGCAGATAAGAAGGCCCCGGCTGCTCTGAGGGCGGGCAAGACACAACAGGTAGCATATCAAAATGATTTTCTGAACCCTCCTCTCCCTTTCCTGATTTTAATTTCTTGTTTTGTGTGACAGGAAAAATCCACACACACCATTTTGTCAGGTGTCAATAAGCCAAATATATTTCAATAGCAAGCATGGCTGATACAAGAACAGTTTATCTTTGTCCACTCTAACAACTACTGTATGTTACCAGGCCAGATTATTTTTCTACAGCAATAAATCCAAAACATTTGTCACTAAGGTCATTTTTATTAGTGCTCCTGCTGCTGCTATGATAACTACTACAATTACAACTAGTAGTGTTACAACAATTACTAATATCACCATACCATATAGATCTTGAGTACTATGTGCATTGTGACCCAATGACAGAAATAATTATACAGAGCTTCTTATAGTAGAGATTTCTTGGGTCACATGCTTGCACTTTCACACAACTTTTTTAAATATGCTGATCATATCCATCATTGTTTCCCCAAAGCAGGGGTGAAATCCAGCAGGTTCTGACAGGTTCTGGAGAACCGGTAGCGGAAATTTTGAGTAGCTCAGAGAACCGGCAAATACCACCTCTGGCTGGCTCCAGAGTGGGAAGGGAATGGGGATTTTGCAGTATTCTTCTCCTGGAGTGGGGAGGGAATGGAGATTTTGCAGTATCCTTCCCCTGGAGTGGGGAGGGAATGGAGATTTTTTTTTTTGTTTACATTTATATCCCGCCCTTCTCTGAAGACTCAGGGCGGCTTACAGTGTGTAAGGCAATAGTCTCATTCTATTTGTATATTTACAAGGTCAACTTATTGCCCCCCCAACAATCTGGGTCCTCATTTTACCTACCTTATAAAGGATGGAAGGCTGAGTCAACCTTGGACCTGGTGGGGCTTGAACCTGCAGTAATTGCAGGCAGCTGTGTTTAATAACAGGCTTCTTACAGCGTGAGCCACACCGCGGCCCTTTATATTTTGCAGTATACTTCTCCTGGAGTGGGGAGGGAATGGGGATTTTGCAGTATACTTCCCCTGCCACGCCCACAAAGCCATGCCCACAAAGCCACACCATGCCCACAAAGCCACACCCACAGAACCGGTAGTAAAAAAAATTGGATTTCACCACTGCCCCAAAGCATCTGTTTTTGTCTTCAGTAGGGAAAAAGTCCTTGAGAAGTTTAGTCTGCTCACAAAGCTAATGCCAATGCCATAATGAAAGATTATGCTGCTCAAGTCCACGTATATACACCCAAATGGGCCAGAATGCTTCACTGGGAAACCATTTCCATTTATGGTAGTCTTATACTTAATATCCATGATACTGAATTACTGCTTAATGAAAGAATTTAGGTGTCTCACTTACATGGTTGGCATTGTTATACATGGCATGCTAAAGCAAGCAAAAATATGCAGGTTTTTCAAGAGCCACTGACAGTTTGTATAAATACTGTAGACTTCTGCTTCCCATCATCCTTAAGCGACTAGAAATTAAGGGTATTGGGAAAAAGAGCCATCTCGCTTCATTACTCCTAGTGAGCTTTTGCATGTCTAGTTGCAAATATTGGGCTGGTGGGGAATGGAATCAGAAAGGAGCTTACTTTATTGTTTAACAACCTACCCACCATGCTTTTTTTTGCTCTGATATTGAACATTTATTTAGCTTTCGTGTTTATAAACTGTCATCCATAATTCCTCATGATGCGCTGTGTGCTGTTCTGGCCCAGCCTTAGCAGAAGCAAGAAACAGACTCCTGGTCACGAAAAGCCCCTCTTTATTTACCACTTGTGAATTAATTGCATTCACCCACTGAAAAGTCCAGGCAAGAGTCCTTCAAGGAGTTAACTGCAGTAACAGACCTTATCAGCTAACTTGTGATAATTGCAAAGCCTTGAGCTCCCAGCCGAAAAGGCTGCAAATTAAGTTCTGGCAAGCAGTCTTTGTGCCATGAAACACAATGAGCAAAATCTTCAGAAATACGAACTGTTGTCTCCTACAACAACCACTCCCCTTTCCTTCTATTTATTCCCCAGCCAGGGAGGGGCCATTCAGCATCCACGTGTGCTTTGCTTCCCAAGTCAAGTCCTTGTCCTCTATTGTTCACCTCTCCTAACTGCTCTGCTCATACGTGCATCTGGAACAGGCCCCAGCTGTTCCTCATCCACACTCATATCAGCCTCTAAAGGCAGCTGCCTCTCCAGCGGCTGGGAAATGTCAGACGGCTCTGGCTCCATTTCTGCGTCCGACACAAAGCATCCATCAGAGCCTTCCCCAGACTCCAGAACTGGCCCAAGTTCCTCCCCAACCTCCTCATCGTCCGAGTCTGCCGCCCGCTCTGCTGGCGGCTGGCAGGCCACAACAGTGTGCACTGAGGGAGAAAGGTCCTTGTTTTAAATGGAGGAACACTCTTTCATGTGGACTTCTTGTCAGGTGCGAACACTCACAACCATACATTAAGTTCCAATTAAGCTGATTTATTGCTCATGCCTATACATAAGCATTTTGTCATGTAACGGTCAGCATTCAACTGCCGCTAGATAAGAGTTAATGAAATTCAAGAGGGTTTGAACTTAGACCATGGGTGTCAAGCTCAATTTCATTGACGGCTGCATCAGGGTTGCATTTGACCTCAGGGTGGCTGGGGGGCATCTTGACATCATTGGTATCATTGGGGGGTGCCTGTGGTGGCCTGAGCGCTCTGCCAGCAAAAACAGGCTCCTGAGCTTCATTTTCGGCTGTGACGGCCTCCTGCAGCCCTCTGTCAGTGAAAATGGAGCTGGAGGGGGCACAAGGTCCCCCCCGAGCTCCGTTTTCACTGGCCGAGGGCTGCAGGAGGCTGTCATGGCTGAAAATGGAGTCTGGGAGGGCTATATATGACCCTCCCAAACTCTGTTTTCACTGGCAGAGGCCCCATGGGCCAGTCCGTCTCTGTTTCCAGGGCAGCCCCGTGGGCTGATCCAGCTCCCGGGCCTTGAGTTTGACACCCCTGACTTATATGACTTACATTTGTACAAATGTAAGAATGCCAGGCAGATACCTTTCTTGACTCCACCCCCAGACTCTACCTGTCCTTCCACACTTCTTCAAACCCTCTAAAACCAGCGCAGGGTGGATGCAAGTTTAATTTCCCAGTAAGAAGCTGATTCTTGCAGTACTAAAACCTGCAATCTGCTGTAGATTTGGATTGATAGAAGAATGCACTTATTCCCATATCGTATCATTAATGTATAGAATTCGCGATATAGTCGGATGTTCTAACCTTGGCTTTTACAAGAGAAGAATGAGATCTGCATCACAAAGTGTGGCCTGCTTTTCTTTAAGATTAAACACAGACAAGGTCATTGAAAGTTCTCGATTTTTTTTTCCTACCATCTTATTTTTATGACATAATTTTCCAAAAATGTCAATATGGTAAGGCCTCTCTTTTTTGGAGTAGACTCAACAAATGCACCTTAAAGAGGTTTATTCCTTTGCATTTACATTCTTTAACTAACTTCTCAAGCTTACTGGTACCGATGTAAGGGGATGTGGTTTGGTTGTGCAATAACTGAAGATAGGGAAGACTACACACCCCATCCCCAATTATATGTGTGTTTGTGTGAGAAAAACAGTGTGTGCATGTGAGTGTGTAAAAACCTCTTGTAAAGATATTTTCACTCTAAATTCTCTCCACCACATAATTTAGGGCCAAAGTTATGAACCTTTTTATTTTTTTCCTGTAGCAATCTGTCCCTTTCTTGTTACTGCAGTCTGGGTTTCTAAACTAAAACCAGAACGGTGCAAAGAATGGCAATAAGCATAATCAAGGGCAGACATGAAGTTTCTCGCGGAGACAAAATAGTGATTATGTTAAGCCTTGCACCAAGATGCCTAAGTGAGGTTACGACAGCATTCTTCAGCTACTAAAGTGGTGTTTTACAGAACAGCGAAAGTTCG
Organism: Ahaetulla prasina; assembly: GCF_028640845.1. Lineage (NCBI taxonomy): Eukaryota > Metazoa > Chordata > Lepidosauria > Squamata > Colubridae > Ahaetulla > Ahaetulla prasina. Next base: position 17,722,688 of record NC_080546.1, read on the forward strand.
TCTCTGCTGTACTAGCAAGCAAGACACAGATTAATAGGTTGACATTACAAGGAGTCGCATTCCGGATGAACTCCTGAGGATAAGATTGATTTGAAAGTGGAACCGGATTCCCAGGGTTCCCTTCATTGGATACATTCAAACGGAGGCTAGAGAGCTATCTATTTTGGACCCTTTAATAAGAATTTCTGTTGGAGCGGAGGTTGGGTTCAACAACCTAAAAGAACTCTTTCCAAGGCTATGATCATAATTTAATCTGACAAGCCTATTTCTCCACCAGCACATTTGTTTCCTCTTTCAAAAATATCAAGCTAGAAGCGGTTCCCAGACTCAAGGCAAATAAAGGCAAACCACATACCCGTCAGAAGTTCAATGCATCTTTTCATTTAATACCCATTAAATATTTATAACCACCAAGGCAGCAGGCTGATAGTTCTTGAGATTGCAGCAAGTGGTAAAAGGAAACCTCCTTCGTCCCTCCACGCCCCCAATCGGTTATAACCAAAGGTGGTATTCAGCTGGTTCATACCAGTTCAGGCGAACCGGTAGCGTAGATCGTAGGTGTACCCACCCACCCGCCCTGCCTCTATGCCATCCTATTTAGGCACATTTTCGAGGCTGGGCGCATGCACGGAAGGCTGGGTGCGCATGAAACAAGCGAGCATGTGCACGGCAAACCAGTGGTAAGAATATTGGAAACCCATCACTGGTTATAACTACTACTTGAAAGTCCCAAAAATGCTTTTTCAACAGTCAACTGGACTTTGTTTTTCCTTAAAGACGTTTTGGTTCTCATCCAAGAAACTTCTTCAGAACTGAAGAAGCTTCTTGGATGAGAAGCAAAACATCTTCAAGGAAAAACAAAGTCCAGCTGCCTTTTGAAAAAGCACACTGGGGACAACCATGACCTGGATGACCGAGAATCTCCGCAGACATTTAGCTACTATTTGAATGGTTTTACAATAGCATAGGAGCTAAGGACAAAGAACATATGTCAGAAGAAACACATGCAGGTAGTCTACTGATAAGACCATGGAAATCCAATTATCAGCAGAGCAGAGGCCCAATAAGCCAACAGCTGGTCTGATATGAAATAATTTCCCAGGTCTGGAACTTCAGGCAAAACTTTCAATTCTTGCAGTATTTTGGAAATAGGAATTCAAGACTTTATCCAAGCAAAAGAGGTGACCCATCGGGCCATAACAAATAGTTTTCTGTCCCCCCCACCTTTAATAAGCAATCCCACAGGAATGAATGCAAATGAATTTACACAAAGCGCCACCAGAACTCTTGCAAAAAAAAAAAAAAAGAGAAGGAAGCCTGTAAAATCTGCAGTTCAAAAAACTGATCAATAATTCTTTTTGCTTTTGAGAGCCAGGATAAAATGTTTTGACAGTAAACTACTGAATTATTTGGACACCAGTTGTGATGTAACGGTATCCAGCACACTGAATATCTCATTGTGTATATATACTTATTAATAAATGTTTGCAAATATTTAGGATTCATCTAAAAGCATAGCTTTACCCGGATACGTACTTTTCAAAAGTAATTTTTATGTACTTTGATGCATTGTTGATAACAGTTGGCCACTAAACATTCGGCTCCATCCAGCCACTACCACGAATTAAGGGATTACAGGGTCGCATAAAGGAGGTATTGACAACAGTCGATTCATGATTGCACAGGATTTTAGTAACAGTCTTGGGCAGTCACAGACTGCTGCAGAGACTGACGGCTTGTTTTACTTCTTCAAATCCATTGCTCTCACCCCAATCTCTCCTTACTTCCTGCTGATTTTCAGAAAGACACAATTAGTCAGGTTTTTGTTACTGGCAAAAAGCCATCTCTCTCCTAAGCAAGTCTGTTCCTTTCACAGTATACAGTTTTTCAAAACCCTCCGGGGAGAGGAAAAGAGACTTCATGCTGCTAAAATGACAGTTTTTATAATGGGAAAATAGGAAAGTACAAAGTAACTCTTAGGATGTTTAAGAAGTTTGGACTGCTGTGATTTTCAAGTGAATGCGTTGTGTGCATTCAGTGGGGGCTCTGCCAGGACTTTGATTTGATGAACCACAAAGTTTCACCCCTGATGAACCTCAGCAAGTCAAGGTTTGCTGAGCAGACCTCTAGAACAGCCATGTACAGCGTGAGACCCCAAGCACATATTGCTATTCAGAGTCTTGAAGGTAGCTTGAGTGCTCCACCAAAAATTGCCTTGTTATTTTAGTGAGACAAATGGGGGAAATTATTGTACATGTGGAATGCAGTAATTCAATTAATTTTATTTATTTAGTTGGCTTCCTGAAGTCATATCTCTGAGTGCCAAATGGGCCCACTATGAAAACAAAAATGGCTGCTCATTTCATTTTTCAATGTGCCAATCACTTTGAGCAAAAGGCAACAATAAGCAGAAATAGGAGAGACTATCCTGCAAAAGCATGGTGAGAAGAGTAGAGGGTGGGTAGCATTTTGATCAAAAGTGGGCTTCACATACTGTAACAACCGGTTCGCCCAGCACCAGAAATGTGAGCACGTGCGCATGCTTGCTTCGCTTGTGCACCATCCACGCATGCGTGTGGCATCACAAAACACTGCAATTCGCTCACAAACGCCGTCCACACGTGTGCAACATCAAACAACGCAATTTGCTCGTGTGCGTGCTGTCCTGCATGCCTGTGACATCAAACAACATGGCAATTCGCTAGCGTGCACCGTCCACGCATGCATGCGGCGTCAAAAACGCAGCGATATAAGACGGGATTGTGCCCGGGTGGATGGGCAGGCCCACCCGGAGGTCGCTACTATGGGTCTGCCTGAACTGGTCTGAACTGGCTGAATCCCACCATTGATTTTGATCAATTAGTGCTTTGTAGCCAACATGCCTATGTGGTGAGTATTCAAATTCCCAGCAGGTATTTTACTAGAAAATCTAGATGTTCTCAACATTCCAAAAATGTCCACCAGGCCCAAAAGTTGTGGAAACTCTGCCAAGAGTTGCTTGGTTAAGGAACAGAACTGATGGGATGGTGGTAAGTTATCAAATCTATAAAATTGGTCATGAGACTTATTAATGCTAAACCGGTAAAAATTGCTTGTGTTTCTAAAACAAATGGCTGTCTTCAGAAACACAGCTAGCCAATCTTAGAACAGCTAATGTGTGAAAGTTTAACTATCAGATAAGATTAGGAAGGAGTTGTATGTGTTCTTTTATAAGCCTTGCTACCTGTAGTAAAGACCTCATGATGGTGAACTTCCACAATATAGTTTAATATCTAACTTCATTTTGTTTAATCTCACAACAAAGATTGATTGAGGAAACAACACATCGCTTTCTGTATTCATATTCTTTCCCCGGAAAGGGAACACAAAAAGACCCAGAACTACTGTCAATATTATGCTACTATGTGAGAGGATTGAAGGGAGAAATTCTGCTCCAAGTACAGAATTTTTATATTGGTATACATTATGTCATTGCAGAATGCAGCACCTGGTTCACCGTGATTGATTTTGAAAAGGCTAAGTAGGGTCACGTCTAGCTAGTTCTCAGATGTTAAGACTTTTCAACAGGATTTGAACACTCCAGGTTATGCTTTCATTGGGTACAAAAAATACCGTTTCTTAAAAACCAGGATCATTTTTAACATTATGGATTGCTCTCTGTTCAGAAATTGTTCAGAAAGAAGAAAGAGTTGATGAAAAGTTAATTATAGACACTTGGCACTTCATGAGCTAGATAGTGAAAATATTCCAAATAAATTGCTCCACTCTGGCAGTTTGGGAGGTGAGACAGAGAGGTCACTATAACCCTCTGATTTTTCCATTTGTGGCCATTCCAATGGATTGGAAGGAGGAGTTGTTTTTTCTGGAGCAGAGGGAGGTGGTTGGCTAAATGAACTGCTTTTGATGCCTTGGAAACGTTGGCTGTCCTAGTGCTGAGGTGGCCGACTCATGCTATCGTATTAACCCCTTGATTACCGTGGAGGATTGACGCTTGTTAAAGGTTGTCCACCTTGGCTGAAATTTCATTCAATCATTGCAATATTAAAATCAACATTTTTGCAGTCAGAAAACAAGCCTTCTGGAATGGTTTAGTGATGTAGTTGGAGGGGGAAGCTTGCTCCAGGAGTTATCTCCTTGCTCTGGGGAATGGTTTATGCCAAGGGTCTCCAACCTTGGCAACTTTAAGACCTGTGGATTTCAACTCCCAGAATTCTGGAAGTTGAAATCCACAAGTCTTAAAGTTGCCAAGGTTGGAGACCCCTGATTTATGCAAAGTCTTTGGAGATTTGAGAAGATGGCTTGTTTTTCTGGTTGGATCCTGCATTAATAGAATGCATTAATTAATTAATTAATAGAATGCATTAATCCTGCATTAATTAGAACTGCAGAAAAAATAATTGCTACCAACTTGCCTTCCATTGAGGACCTGTATACTGCACGAATCAAGAAGAGGGCCGTGAAAATATTTGCAGATCCCTCGCATCCTGGACATAAACTGTTTCAACTCCTACCCTCAAAACGACGCTATAGAGCACTGCACACCAGAACAACTAGACACAAGAACAGTTTTTTCCCGAAGGCCATCACTCTGCTAAACAAATAATTCCCTCAACACTGTCAGACTATTTACTGAATCTGCACTACTATTAATCGTTTCATAGTTCCCATCACCAATCTCTTTCCACTTATGACTGTATGACTATAATTTGTTGCTGGCAATCCTTATGATTTATATTGATATATTGATCATCAATTGTGTTGTAAATGTTGTACCTTGATGAACGTATCTTTTCTTTTATGTACACTGAGAGCATATGCACCAAGACAAATTCCTTGTGTGTCCAATCACACTTGGCCAATAAAATTCTATTCTATTCTATTCTAATATAGTTTTTGGAGATGAAAGGGGTCCCGGAGCGATTCAGTTCTCTGTTATTTTTACCTTGATCTATTTGTACTAATGTCTATCTGGAAGTGTATTTCTCTGTAAAAGATCATCTCTGAGTTAACAACTGCAGGATTCATGCTATTTTTCTATTCTTTTTCTCCCGTTGACCTCAGTGCTGCATCAGGCCCTTAATCTTAATTGCGCATGGCCTCCTACATTCCCAAGACATTTTTCCTAATTAGCAACAAAACCCCACATAGCTACATAACTTTCCTCTGCCTCATCCTGCCATCTCCTCTGCACAGATATATGTATATACATACATGTTGGTTGTGTGAAGACAGGGAATATGTTCAAGACAGAACTGAGAATCAGCTGAGATGTCAGAGGATGGAGATCACTATGTGTGTGTGTACGCGCGCACATACATACAAATGTATGTCAGCATGCCTATTTAAAGGTAGAGTAGAATAGAACAACAGAGTTGGAAGGGACCTTGGAGGTTGTTCATTATTTTAATTTTCTTCCTCTTCCTCATTATTAAAATTTTCTAATACGGTTTCATTCCTCCATTTGCTATGAAAGGCTCAACATGGCCCTCAAAGTTTAGGATGGCCCTTGGCCCCCCAAAAACCCGTTGTGCGCTCCAACCTAAGGCAAAGCAGGGGAACAGGAACACATCAAAAGAAAGAAAAATGCTGGCCTTGGATCAGATTTGAGGCCTGTACAATTCGTGGCCCTGCCTTGACTGTGAGAACAGAAATAGAGGCAACCTTTCCTACTGTTGTTGGACAGATGTTTTTTTCTTCCTCTAGCGCAGGGGTCTGCAAACTGAGAGACTCTGGGAGTTGAAATCCACAAGTCTTAAAAGAGCCAAGTTTGCAGACCCCTGCTCTACCGTACCAATTGAAAGAACAACTGTCATCTGTCAAGTACTCAGGAGAAGGCAGAGACACCCTTGCTAATTAAGGAAATGAACTTTTGCTTTAATAAACAAAAGAAAGGTTAATAATAAAGGTTGCTGTAGAAAAACTGCCTTTCTCTTAGCTGGCAAAGAACCGAAAGAAAGATTCATGCATACAACATACAACAGGCCACAAATCAAGTGAAGGGCTTACTCCCCCCACCCCTCTCTCTGAAGTACAAATTCAATTTCATCTTTCCAAACAAAACAAAACAGACCTGCAAGCCAATTTTGGATTGGCAACCCTTCTGATTCATCCATCTCCCTCTTAAGTCGTAGCTACAAAGCACATGTGAAAAAAAACTGATGTGGCTGAAAATGCAACTCAATTTTCTGCTCCAAACTCTTTGCATTATATTATGTATCCAAAGACAGAGAAAAAGGGTTTTAAAGATTGGGCCGTCAAAGCCAAAGATTTCTACTACTAGCTATAAAGTTAATATTACATTCGGCTTTTATTGTATAGGAATCTGTTTTGCCAACTATCACGTCTGTTATATTAATATAAGTGAACAACTTGCTTACAATTTTAAACCTGGGTGTGTGTGGGGGGAATCTGTAGGCTGGTAAAACATGAAATAAAGTCCGCTTCCTTTCCCACTATAATTTGATTTCTCTGTTCCAAGAAAGACTGGTGGGAGAAGAAAGGGGGAAGAGTTAAGTTGGGAAATTACCCAAAAGTTGGCTTTTGTGCATGCACGCTAAAAGATATAGCAATAAAGCTCTGGTTTATGAGCATGTTTCCATTTAAAACAATAACCACAAATTTGCACAAGTCTAGTTCAAATTGCCTCAAACCACAAGCAAGTGCAAACTTCTAGCTCTATGCATTAAGACTCAGATGGCTATTTCCCTCTGCAATGTATCTAAAGGTTGGAAGGTCCTGAGAAGTGTAATCCCAGAGATATTAAGTGCGTTTGGTTGATTTTACAATATACAGTGGTAAGCCAGCTTGCTCAAACTGACAGAAAAAGTAAAGAAGGCACATATTGGGACATATATTGTATTATAATTTCTGAACTATATCAGTGGTGGGATTCATTTTTTTTAACTACCAGTTCTGTGGGCGTGGCTTGGTGGGTGTGGCATGGCTTAGTGGGTGTGGCAGGGGAAGGATACTGTAAACTCTCCATTCCCACCCCACTCAAGGGGAAGGTTACTACAAAATCCCCATTTCCTCCCAATCAGCTGAGACTCGGGAGGCAGATGTGGGCGAGGCCAGTCAGATGTGGCATTTACCAGTTCTCCGAACTACTCAAAATTTCCGCTACCGGTTCTCCAGAACTGGTCAGAACCTGCTGAATACCCCCTCTGAACTATACCATTGGATACATATACCAATGTTTATGGCATTACTTTCCCCTGAAAGCATCCAAAACAGCCCATGAAACATGTAAGAAAATTAAATTGGATTCACAAATTGCACTTTGATGATTTGCTAACCTGGTGTTTACTAATTAAGCCACAGCTGATTGGATTCACATTACTAATCAGGAATAATCAGCAATCAACAATTTGTAGTATAGTGATTCATGTAGTGGACTACAACTGAGGAGATGAGTTTCAAGTTTATTTTTAATCATGGAAGCTCAAAGAAGAGTTTTGGTTATTCAAAAACAACCTCAAGGAGTCTGGGAGTACCTTTTCCAACTAACAAGTTTTTACTAAAATCACAAAAGGCTATGCCTTTGGATGAATGAATGAATGAATGAATGAATGTTGGCTGCTTTAGACTAACATGGCTTTCTTTCTACAACATCCCCAATGAGAAGCACCAATCATTGCCTTTTACCCCAACTCATCGCAATGATAAAATGAACAAAGATGTTGTGTCTTGCCCGCCCTCAGAGCAGCCGGGGCCTTCTTACCTGCTCCCCAACACTGAGGAATGTATGCCTTCCGGCCCAAATCCTGGCTCCATGCCCCCACAAACTGCAGAAGAAGGAGCATCTCCCTGCCCCAGCCCTGACTCCATGCCCAGGCAAACGGAGCAGCTAGACCCCTCCCCCTCATCCACAGCAGGTGAGCCTGAGGAGGGTTTACTCCCAAGAACAGCTGATTGGAGTGACCCTCGCATCAGAAGATTGGAGGGGCGGAGGCAACAGAGGGAAGGGAGGGGCAGGCCTTAATGAGTGCTGAGTCATGGAGCCACACCCCATGGCCTATATAAAGGATCTACTTTCTGGCAGTCTCTGAGTCAGGCAAAAGTCAAACTTATCTTGCTGAAGTCACTTACTGGTCTCCTGCCTGCTCTGAGGACTTTGCTAGGACTTTGGGCAGAGCTGCAGAGGCAAGCCTGATTCGGATTTCCCGGACCCAGCCGTCAGCGGAGGAGTGGGACACGACAAAAGATTCTTTGGAAAGCTGCTTTAAGTTTCTGGAGAAAAGCCAGGCTACACACCTAACAAATCCAACTCAAATCCAAATGTTTCTAAAAACTAGATAATTGAATCATTTGTCTCTGATGCCACGTAAAATCGTACTTAACGGTAGTATTTAAGACCAATGTGGAAAAAGAAGTTAGCAAGCCTGTTCAAGTATAGGTATGACAAATCCTGCAACCTAAAATCAGAGCAAATCAGATTCCTGACAAATTAGATGTATGAACAAAGTGCTACTGAGGATTTAAACAATCTGCTTCATCCAAAAGCTGAACTTTTCCATTCTCATTTTGAAAAGAAGACATCGCCAACATTTCAAGGTTAGTTTATTATTGGTCCTTCAAATTGATTCTCAACTGAAAGGACAAATTTTATAAGACATTCCTTTCTCTCTTGTAAGGCAAATATTTAATTTGTGGTAATTCCAAATTCACTGGGATCCCAGAAGATGATATCTGTATCTAGCAAACCTATCCTTAGCTTTTTATCGTGCCTGTTCTTTATACCTTCAAAAGCTTTTAATTCAAGTGGCCCGAGGAACAGACACTGAGTGCAGCAAAGCTTTAGAGTGCAGAACACTAATGAACACTGGGTTATATATTTTTGATGGGTGGGTCAATAAAGCATTGGTGCCAAGATTAAATTCAGTTCCCAAACACTGATGCAAGTGTGGCATGGTTTAAATGCCTTGGAAGTTTGTCAAAGCATTGTGTGTATGTGCACATGCTTGGCAAGTAGGTGTTTACAGAACAAAACCTACTGCAGATGGGACTATTTCTAAGAAACGTTCATTATTTGTCTGGTTATTCAAGAAACAAGTGTTCAACAATGTATTTACTCTGAAGCAATCCACAAAAGATGAGCGGGAATTAGTGGAGTCACAAAACAGGCCATCTGACCCTAAAGTTGGAAGAAAGCATTTAAACCATTTAATCCAAATTAATGCTCAGTGGAGGAAGCCAAAATTAAAGCATCCCACGACAGGTGCCTGTTGGGCTTCCCCCTGAAGACAAACAATGAAGGGAAGAGCAAAATTTCCCCAAATGTTTGTTTCAGTTTGAACGGCTCTGACCTTTAGTTTGTTTGTCTTTTTTAAACATGGAACTGGAATCTGCTTTTAAGCAAATTCAATGATTTTGTGTCCTGCGTCTGGAAACAACAATGTACAAGTCTTGGCTTTTAAGTCATATTCTGCCAGCCTTGTGAGATAGACAAGAATGACCCTGGGTGTTGTGGCCGCCAGCAGCATGCGGAGCTGGCAACGGATTCGGACAGTGATGAGGCCAGTCCTGGAGGCTGGGGAAAGCCTGGATGGGGGCACTGTGTCAGAGGCAGAGGTGGGGGCAGGGCCATCGGGGAGTGAGGTGAGACTCCAGAGCCTCCAGAGACTGATAGTAGTGAGGCAAAGGACCAGGAGGAGCATGTTCCTAATGCAAGCATGAGAAGAGCTGCCAGAAGGCAAGAGCAACTCAAGCAAAGAGGACGACTCGGGAGTAGGGCCAAGAGATGATTGGCCATAAGGCTTAAAAGACCAGCAACAGCGTTTGGGCTTTGCCAGAAAACAACCTTGACAGCTTCATCTTCTTGCACTTATTTTGTATCGGTGTCTTCTGAACATTTGCCAAGAAAGGCCTTTGGCAGGTTGCCTAATTGGACCAAGGTTGGTGACTGGACTGAGGAATTTGTGTTGGGAGGAATTGGCTTTAATTTAGTTGAACTACGCTGAGAATGAAGTAATTCTCAGCTGTTCGAATAAAGTTTGTTTGTTTTTACACAGTTTCCTACTACCTACTGGGGCCTGGGTCACAACACTGGGTACTAAGAGCACCAGCTCTATCTTTATGGTTGGTTTACATTAACAGAATTCTCCAAGAATGAAAGAAACTATTTCTCCTCTTACCTTTACAGTCCAAGAAACTAGGAAAGGTCTCTTCTGACATGCCCCCATTCCTTCTGCCAGCTTAGTTGTTTCTTAATTGACCTCTGCCTATCTGCAGCTCTTCCTCCTGTCTCCCAAGGCCATTCTCACATACCATTATATTTTCTTCCGGGTATTTGAAGAGTGCTATTATATCCTCTCCCAGAGCTACCTTTAAAAGGCTAAAGTTGTTCAGCACCTTCAATTTTTCTTCCCAAAAGTTAGCTTCTAGTTTCCTGTTTATTCTCATTGCCCTTCTCTGAATCTGTTCCAATATGCCCAAATGCTTCTAAAAACATTTACAACTGCTTTTATATTTCTGTTTTATTATATTGTAAGCCACCCAGAGTCACTTTGGACAGGGAGATGGGTGGAATTTAAATTTAATAAATAGTGCAGATAAAAGGAAAATAAAAAGCAGCCACCGAAAAGATTAAGGTAAAGGTAAAGGTTCCCTTTGCACACACGTGCTAGTCGTCGCCGACTCTAGGGGCGGTGCTCATCTCCGTTTCAAAGCCGAAGAGCCAGCACTGTCCGAAGATGTCTCCATGGTCATGTGGCCAGCATGACTCAACACCAAAGGTGCACGGAACAGTTACCTTCCCACCAATGTGGTCCCTATTTTTTCTACTTGCATTTTTTTTACATGCTTTCGAAACTGCTAGGTTGGCAGAAGCTGGGACAAGTAACGGGAGCTCACCCCGTTACATGGCAGCACTAGGGATTCGAAACAGGGACTGCCAACCTTTCGATCGACAAACTCAGCGTCCTAGCCCCTGAGCCACTGCGTCCCCTACCAAAAAGATTAATACCCTTATTTTTCTGTACCTTTGTTCTTGGTTTTGGCCTGGGTGTTTCTGTCTCAGGGTTCTTCAGCAAGATTGGCGGAGATGTCTTGCAACTAGCCTCCTATCAGGAAACATCAAAAGCAATTCATAAAAATAAGTCTGGAGATACATCCTGGAACAAGAACAGACTACAGGCTCACTTGACAGGCTTTTGAGCTTCAGATACAGATATGTATTGAAATGTTCTCTTCCACTTGTGTGAAATGGTTGGATTGACCAAAAAGAGACAAAGCTCCAACATTCCTAATGGCCTTCATCAAAAGTTGCAATTGGAAATCCAAGCTTAGCAGTAGAAATCGAAGCTTATATTAACTGAATTCAAGTAGATAGGACTGCCATATTGCCAACATATCAAGCAGATTTTAATGTCATTTGTTTTAAGATTTGGTAGGGTTTGCGGGACAGGGGCTGGGATTACATTTGCAAAACGTGATGTTGTCATATTCTGATGGGTTAACTATAGAAGTTTCAATTTTCAGTTTATTACAGCCATAGGCCAGAACAAATAAAAACCACTCAGTAAATATACAATTAAAAATTCAAGAATAAAATAACACATATCAGATAAAATCTATGATAAAAACCAGTTATCTGTTATGTAATTTAAAATTAAAATACTACTGATATCAATTGTGTATATTCTTATACACAATTCTTATAATTAAAATACATGATCTCAATCAGTAGGGTCACTTCCTAATTTACATGCGTGGGGAACCGTCTAGTGTGTGAGTAAATGTATTTTTCCCATAACTGTAATTCGGTAACCAATTTTTTTCTTGTGGACATTGGAGCGACACAGCTATAGAAGAAAAACTATAGCACTATCATGAGAGAAATAATTTACTATACTGAATATCAGAAGGGCTTAATGACCAAAACGAACATAATGAAATTTTATTTTAATGTATGCCAATTAGTGTACATTCAAAGTGACAATGAAGTTTATTTATTTATTTATTTATTTATTAAATTTTTATACCGCCCTTCTCCCAAAGGACTCAGGGCGGTGTACAGCCAAAATAAAACAAAAATGTATACAATTTAAAACAACAATTAAAAAGAGCAAATTTTAAAGGCTGATTATTAAAATTTAAATTAAGAAGTTAAAAAATATTAAAAAACCCAATTAAAATACATCACTAATTATGCCAGTCCCGCTTTAATGAATAAATATGTTTTGAGCTCACGACGAAAGGTCCGAAGATCAGGCACTTGACGCAGGCCGGGGGGAAGTTCGTTCCAGAGCGCCACTGCCCCCACAGAGAAGGCCCTACTCCTGGGGGCCACCAGCCGACACTGTTTGGCGGACGGCACCCTGAGGAGACCCTCTCTGTGCGAGCGTACGGGTCGGTGGGAGGCAAAGGGTAACAGCAGGCGGTCTCGTAAGTACCCGGGTCCTAAGCCATGGAGCGCTTTAAAGATAGTTACCAAAATCTTGAAGCGCACCCGAAAGACCACAGGAAGCCAGTGCAAGCTACGGAGCAGCCATCTTACATCCCGTTACTACTCGTGCAGCCGCATTCTGGACTAACTGCAGCCTCCGGGTGCACCTCAAGGGCAGCCCCATGTAGAGAGCATTGCAATAATCCAGCCTAGACGTAAAAGTTATTCTAAGTCTTAGTCAAAGTCTAAAACACAGAAACAGCGTGGAACTATTGCTTGCTTTTTCAATACACAAAAGTTCAGATCATTATCCATCCGTGGTACAGTGTTGTGTGATAGCACAATTTAGCTGCAGTTTGACAGTGCTCTCCTTAAAATTACTGATAAGGAAAAAAAATTATTTATATACTTTGGAAAGATATTCAGATGGTGTAATATATAGCAATAGCACTTAGACTTATATACCGCCCTATAGTGCTTTATAGCAGGGGTCTCCAACCTTGGCAACTTTAAGCCTGGAGGACTTCAACTCCCAGCAAAGCTGGCTGGGGAATTCTGGGAGTTGAAGTCCTCCAGGCTTAAAGTTGCCAAGGTTGGAGACCCCTGCTTTATAGCACTCTGTGGGCAGTTTACAATGTCAGCATATCGCCCCGAACAATATGCTGGGGGGCAATATGCTGACACTGTTTTACTGACCTCGGAAGGATGGAAAGCTGATTTAATCTTGAGCTCCAACAGGATCGAACTGCAGGCTGTGGGCAGAGTTTGCCTGCAATACTGCAGTCTAACTACCGCACCTCTAATGCAATGGTAAAGACATATAGCTTTACCTATAAAACTCTAAAGCTATTTATAAAGATCAAAATTGTGCAGGAAATGATTTTCCTCTAATAATTCTATGAAAGTTAAAAAAAAAAAGATTTTTGAAGCAGGAGAAAAAAAATATCAGTGGTGTTAAACTTCAGTGTTGAAGAAGAAGCCCAAGATTATTATCAATAGTCAAGAAAACAAAGGAAACTCAATTCAAAGTTCTCACCCGAGGCACAAGTAACCATGCCCGTATTTTGGACCTATTATGTGAAGACTCAACTCCCTTGAGGAATCAATAATATTGGGAAAAGTAGAAGGAAAGGGACAATGACCAACAGCAAGATTTAATAATAATAATAATAACAGAGTTGGAAGGGACCTTGGAGGTCTTCTAGTCCAACCCCCTGCCCAGGCAGGATGGATTTATGGGTGGATTTATGGTAGCAATGCCTGTGCCATTAGAAAACATAAAGTGCTAGGTTGGGAACAGATCATCTTGGAGAAGGATTACTTTATGAAGTCACCAGGATCTGTTTGTTTATTTCAGGCGTGTCAAACTCAAGGCCCGTGGGGTGCTTAGATCTGGCCCGCAGGGCCGCCCTGGAAACAGCAAAGGATCGGCCCGCGGTGTCTCTGCCAGAGAAATCGGAGCTTGGGAGGGCCCTCCCAAGGTCCATTTTCACTGGCAGAGGGTTGCCATCATAGCTGAACATGGACCTCAGAAGCCCATTTTGCTGGAAGAGTGCTTGGGCCACCACAGCTGCCCGCAACACGAGTGACGTTGAGCTGGCCACGCCCCCCCTGCCCCCCCACCCAAGGCCAAACACAACCCTGATGCAGCCCTCAATGAAATCGAGTTTGACACCCCTGGCTTATTTGGATTCAGGCTGCTTATGACTTTTTTTATGGTTTCCCCTGATTTTTAATTGTAAGCCACTCACCATCGTTGGGAGTTGGGCAGCCTATAAATTGTATAAATAAATCTGACGGCACATGATTCATAGAAAATAACAGGGGGAAGTTATTTAGAGCCGCAGTAAAATTAGAAAGACAGGTTAGAATGATGATAGTGAAATGAAATAAAACAATGTCACTCTCCTTGGCAGCTGTACAGGATGCTAAAGGAAAGACCACAGGAGCTTATAAACTTTCACCTAGAAAGGAGTATATTTTAACCTCGCTAGGGAAGAATATCCCAATGAATTTTTTTTCTTGTTCTTCTAATTTATTTTAGAAAAATATATCCATCTGCTCAACGAAATACTACATGATTTGCAAGAATAAAATATTCTCTTGTTAAGAAAAAAAATCAAAATTTTGTTCATAATGCTAAACATGCTCAGCTTTACTATGTACCTTTCAGGTTTAATCTGTTCCCCTAAGAGGAGAACCAAAATATGCAGAACCCTGTTTCCCCAAAAATAAGACTCAACCGGAAAATAAGCCCTAGCATGATTTTTCAGGATGTTCGTAATATAAGCCCTACCCCAAAAATAAGCCCCAGTTAAGATCATCAGCAGACGGAGGTGTTTAGTCCTGTATTTCCCCCCAAATAAGACCTAACTGGAAAATAAGCCATAATGCGTCTTTTGGAGCAAAAATTAATATAAGATCCAGTCTTATTTTGGGGGAAACACCGTAGCAATGATAGTCAACTCAAAGCCACGTTTGTTTATAATCCTAAACCATGTTAAAACTGGTTTATGCTTGGTCTCAACACTGCCCTGAAGCTCAGTTATTGTGGCTTAGTATTATATATAAACCAGGCAGCTTCAGCAATTTTAGCTGAAAAAATGTTATTTAGCCTTATGGGTGAATGCACACAAGTGATTAGATGGTATTTCTAATGGTATTAGAAACTTTATTGTCCTTCCCTTTAGATGGTATTTCCCCAAAATGTGACCTGGAAGTTTTCTTAGTTAAATTAACATCTGGAATACATTACGTTACATTTGACAGGGAAGGAGTTATTATCAGACAAGGACCAATTGCCTTATGGTAAATGCTTTTACCAGCAACAGGAAGGAGGGGTTGGGAGGAAGACATACTACAGAGAAAACAAAAATTGGCATAATGCTGTGGAAAATATATCATGCACTAAACCAGATTCATTTGCTCTTATTTCTAATCCAACCAATTCAGCAAAATGTGAGGAACTTTTCTTTATCAGCCAACCTGTTTATATGTCTCTGTTATAGTTAAACCACTACCCTTACCATACAAACTTAATACATTTTGAAATACTTTGCCAAACTTCTCTGGAGTCTTCCTCACAGTTAACTAAAATACAAGCTCATTACAGGTTAACAACACAAAAAGAACATTAGAAGCTACCATTTCAAATAACGTAACATGTTTCTATTTCAAGACCATGATTGCCTAACAGGACTATCTCAACTATGCATAAATAAGACTCTGTGCTTATTTATATCTGTCTGTTTTAAAAGGTGTTTTAGCATAAGTTCTCCTTTTATAGTTTCCTAATCTAATATTTACTTATTAGTTAATGTCTTATGTTGGACATACACTCATGAACAGACAATCTGAAATAATATCCCCTTGTCTCCCAGATTGATTGTATTCCTGCATGTCAAATGTTTTTTTTATCATCAATGTGTGTATTCCAGAACTAGATTACAAAAATAAATTTATAATACTTCAAAAAAGAACCTGGAATATCTGTGCAGTGTTTTATTTCATGGCATTCCTGTCACCTACCAAGGATCTGCTTATTTAAGAATTGAGTAAGAATTACGACTTTAACACAGTTGTTTTTATAGTCCTTCTTGAGTTCCACAGCTATGGTGTCACCAATCAAAATTAGACAATCTTACCAAATAATATCAACAGTAGAGTCCTTCAGGTTTCTAGGTTCTATCATATCTCAAAACTTCAAATGGATACCTAACATCAAAAACATCATCAAAAATGCTTAACAAAGAATGTTCTTTCTGTACAAACTAAGAAAGCTCAAACTGCCCAAAGAGCTGCTGATTCAGTTCTACAGAGGAATTATTGAGTCTGTCATCTACACCTCCATAACTGTCTGGTTTGGCTCTGCAACCAAACAAGACAGACACAGACTTCAACAGATAATTAGAACTGCAGAAAAAACAATTGCTACCAACCTGCCTTCCACTGAGGATCTGTATACAGCACGAGTCAAAAAGAGGGCTGTGAAAATATCTACAGACACCTCACATCCTGGACATAAATTGTTTCAACTCCTACCCTCAAAAAGATGCTATAGGGCACTACACACCAAAAACAACTAGACACAAGGACAGTTTTTTCCCAAATGCCATCATTCTGCTTAACAACTAATTCCCACAACACTGTCAAATAATTTACTAAGACTGTATTACTATTATTCTTCTCTTCTTTACTAGTATCTATCTCTTCCCAGTTATTACTATAACCATGTGCTTGTATCTTTCAATTTATATTGTTTTTATTTGTCTCCTAGTATGATTTGATAGCTTATTAGTAACCTTGACTATCACTAAGTGTTGTATCTTTTTATTTTTGATGAATGTATTTTTATTCTCCATATGTACACTGAGAGCATATACACCAAAGATAAATTCCTTGTGTGTCTAATCATACTTGGCCAATAAAGAATTCAATTCAATTCAATTCAATTCTACTCTACTCTACTCTACTCTACCCTACCCTACTCTATTCTAAATAAGCAAGCAAATAAAGATTCATTCTCCCTGATCATACATTCTCCTTCTAAATACATTCCTCTCCCTCTCACCAGGCTTTTATTTCCCTATCAATTTAATCAGTAACGAGAACAAACAAAAGCTTAAAGAGAGGCAAAATTAAAAAAAAAAAACAATTTTCAAGCGATTCCTTTCTCCCATGTATTTATGTGCATTTGTCTCTTGGTTTACAAAACAGTCTCCAAGATAGTTTGTTGTCTGGATGATAGCCAGAAGCAAATTGTTTCACATCGCAAGTGCTAAAAAGCCCAAAACCAACTCCATTTACAGGGCTGCTGGTTTTCGTTTCGATGTAACACCAGTCAAGGGTATATCTTATTTTCCAAGGCTGCTTCCTATTCAACTATTCAATAGGGCCTCTGGTGGCTCAGACTGGTAAGACAGTCTGTTATTAACAGCAGCTGCTTGCAATTACTGCAGGTTCAAATCCCACCAGGCCCAAGGTTGACTCAGCCTTCCATCCTTTATAAGGTAGGTAAAATGAGGACCCAGATTGTTGGGGGCAAAAAGTTGACTTTGTATATAATATACAAAAGGATGAAGACTATTGCTTGACATAGTGTAAGCCGCCCTGAGTCTTCGGAGAAGGGCGGGATATAAATGCAAATAAAATAAAATAAATAAATAAATAAATAATAAATAAAACTTAAACAATGGTCAGAATCTCAGATTAACCAGGACTCGTAAAGATAAAAGACACTGTTTCGTACACAACTGAACAGCACAAATGTTAAGCGCTAAGTAACGATCACAACAACTTTACTTGGAACAGCTTGCATCTTGCGATGATATGTTTAATTAACACTATCAAACTATACCTCCTTATTCCAAGTCCTTGAGAAAGACTCCATAGACAGATAAAAATACCAAACCCAGTCTAAATATCTGGCTGGCTCTGCCACGAAGCATAATAAATTGCATCAATGTTTACACTTATTTTATTTTTTTGATAAGCTGGCGTCACTAGTTTGTTTTAAACCTGCATTTTGGGCATATGGTTAAGCCAGAGCTAATAAGAAATGGGTTGGAGAAGGGAAAGGAGAAAGGCAAAATGATTTTGGAGTATAAGAGCAAACTCAGGGATGGATTGCATAGATTTGTTTGGGCAAAAATATAATTGTTGGCTTCTGATAGGCGACTGTGAGTCATCTGTTCCTATTAGTGTTTAAGTAGAGTGGAGAATTTAATATTGTTGGGAAATCTGCCCAAATGGAAAGGTTTCAGGAAATTTGCAAACTCTGCTAGTGATCCAAATGTTGAATAACTAGACACGAGCGCCTAAATGACTGGGGTAGCAAACACTTTTGGTGCTCTCTGAGCTTGCTTGTTTTCTTGTAGACGTTTCATTACCAAACTAGATAACATCATCAGTGCTATGGCTAGTTTGAGTAATGAAACGTCTGCAAGATAACAAGCAAGCTCAGAGAGCACCAAGGACCCCTCACATTAACCCTGAGCTACAAATATTCTCTTTTATCAGTTATAATCTTCTTATATCGGATTCCATTCTTAAAAAGTCTGGGGCTGGGTACAGAATTTAATGATGAGCTAAGGAAGCTAAAGAAAAAGGGCTGAAGAACCGAGAGAGAACAGAAGGGAATTTAACAAGAATTTCACTGGCAAAGGCAGAGAAGAGAGCTACTTAGCTGTAGCCATGGTATTTTCCTATTGGCTCTCAACTTCTCATTAGACGCAGAACCAAACAATTGTCATCCAACAACTTAATTTCAGTTCTAATATGGAATTCTGTTACTCCTTTAAGGATAGCACTCTTATTAAGCTTCTGCCTTTTTTCTTTTGCTATACATTGGTACCTTGGTATTCAGATGCTTTTAAACTCATCAAATTTGGGGCTCAATGCATTTTGACACAAAAAATTCATCCTGGTACTCCTTGTTTGATACTCAGTTCACAAGCTAAGCTAAGAGCCCTGGTGGCGCAGTGGGTAGATTGCAGTACTGCAGGCTACTTCTGGCGATTGCCGGCTACCAGCAGTTTGGCAGTTCAATTCTCATCGGCTCAAGTTTGATTGAGCCTTCCATCCTTCCCAGGTCGGTAAAATGAGGACCCAGATTGTTGGGGGACAATAAAGCACTGTTAAGGGCCTCTGGTGGCTCAACAGACTAAGCAGTCTGTTATTAACACAGCTGCTTGCAATTACTGCAAGTTCAAGTCCCACCAGGCCCAAGGTTGACTCAGCCTTCCATCCTTTATAAGGTAGGTAAAATGAGGACCCAGATAGTTGGGGGCAATAAAAGTTGACTTTGTATATAATATACAAATGGATGAAGACTATTGCTTAACACAATGTAAGCCACCCTGAGTCTTCGGAGAAGGGCGGGATATAAATTCAAATAAAAAAACCAAACCAAAACTGTGAAGTGGTATAGAAGTTTAAGTCTGCTATTGCTACTGACGGTGTCGGCTGTCTTGTGACTCACTACATTATTCCTTATGGGAAAAAATTGTTTGGCACTCATTGTTTTTGCTGCTCATCGTGCTTTCCAGAACCAATTAACGATGAGTACCTAAGTACCACTGTACTTCAGGCTCAGAATTTTAGCCCAGATCAACAAAATAATTCCTTTGTACTGTTTTTCTTCTATTTCTTTGATTGTTGCTTCCTGGAGCTGTATTCTGATTGCCAAACAGATTCCCGGAGGCAAATATACAAACTCACACATAGGTGAACACGCGCAACAAAACAACAACAAAGAAAAGCGAGCAATGTACAGTTTGGATTAATGAAAACGTACAAAAAATTAAGAGCCCCCCCTCCCCACCTGAATCTCTTTTCAGAGTCAGAGTTCACACCGACCATGTTACTCTGACACTTACTAAACTGACCCCGTTTATAATAAATCGCACTATTCAGCTTTCCAACACTCACTTTCACCAATATAATTTTGGGTGACTCCTTGCGTCCTCCTTCCTTCTTCGGATGCTCCCATTCAAACAAGAGGCTGTAGTTTTCCAGCAGGTAGACCATGATTTTGTTACAGATTTCCTGCTGCTTCATCCCTTCAAAGCCAGGTGGGACACTGCAAGACAAATAAAGCAATCAATACATAAAGAAAGATGAAAACCTCAAGCACTGTGTGCGTTTTCTTTTCTAATGGCCTGAAATGAGGCACGCCTAAGCCAGTCCAAGGAGGGAGCACAAAATAAGAGGAACGGGTCCGAACCCAATTTGTTCTTGGACTGGTTTAAAAAGGAGAAAGAATTAACAGAGTTCAAATGATCTTCAAGTGCAGTGGAGGGTACCCTTGTGATGGATTAATTTTCCTAATCGCTTTTGATTTTAAGACATGCACTAAATATTACATCACGTACTCTAATCACTGAAAATGCAAATGAACTGCAAGTATAGTAAGCCATGGAGCACAACAGAGAGTGGAGTCTTGAGTAATAGCAGTTACAACTTATATACCGCTTCATAGTACAGAGTCAGCATATTGGCCCCAACAATCTGGATCCTGATTTTACTGATCTCGCAAGGATGGAAGGCAGAGTCAACCTTGAGCTGGTGAGAATTGAACTGCTGGCAGTCGGCAGAATTAGCAATAGCAATAGCACTTAGACTTGTATACTGCGTCACAGCAGGGGTGAAATGCTACCGGTTCGCGCAAACCAGTAGTAATAAAAGCTACCGGTTTGGGCAAACAGGTAGTTAAAAAATGCTACCGGTTCATCTGAACTGGTATTTCAGACGCTCAGCTGTGCGGCGCGATTTATATTTGCTAGAAAGCAGGAAATCACACGGCACAGCTGTTCCCCCCCTACTTACTTTCTTAAGCATCCTTTTTCCATGCTGTGTGGTAGTGCCAGCGCACGTTTGGTGTGCACTGTGCATGCATGCAGCGCACACCACGCATGCACACTCAGCAAACCAGTGGCAGACCTCAGAGGATTTCACCACTGGTTCACAGTGCTTTATAGCCCTCTCTGAGAGGTTTACAGTCAGCATATTGCCCCCAATAATCTGGGTCCTCATTTTACCGGAAGGATGGAAGGCTGAGTCAACCTTGAGCCCAGTCAGGATCAAACTTCAGGCTGTGGACAGAATTTCCTTGCAATACTGCATACTAACCACTGCACCACCAGAGCTGCTCATATGACTATGTGCCTGCTAGGATGGTCCCCTAAAAAGTTATGGAAGATGAGTTCCAGAGGACTTTGGAGCATAATCAAATGCATGCAGATGGGAGGTGCCATTTTGATAGCTGGAGAACATGTGTACTATTTGGAGAAGATTGAAGGTACAGTGGTGGCAAAGTGACAATGCAAAGTAAGATGGCCTTGCTAAATCAAAACAGCATAAGACAATGACCACAATTTCCAGCAACTGTTGCCAGGGTAGAAAAAAAGTTATGTGGGAGTCACACCATGAAGGCTACTTCAAGAGAAGAGAAGACTTCCCCTTGATTGCTCATGATAATACCGAAAGATCAAAAGCTAGTAGAATCTATTGTGGCAATAAAATTTCTCTCCCTCTGTCATTGAACAGAATGCCACCTTGACATATTGCAAGCCAATTCTAAAACATCTGTCACTTGCAAAAGTAATTACTAAAAATGCCCTTTTAGAGTCAGGCAACCAGTTCCAAGGTTCTCTGGATACCAGCCCACCTGTTCAAATATATTGCAGCATGAAATAGGAGTCTTTTGAATAATCCTCTTTGGGAAACTTAACGAGGCTTCAATCTCTTCAGCTTATTAGCGAACAAAACTAATTTGAAATCTCGCTCAGTTGGACTTTACCTACACCAGGGGTGTGAAACTCGATTTCATTGAGGGCTGCATCAGGGTTGTGTTTGTCCTCAGGGGGCCAGGGGGCCGTGGCAAGGGTAGCCGTGGCCAGCTCAACGCCACTTATGTCGGGGGCACCTGTGATGGGCTGGACGGGGCTGCGGGGACCCACTTTTGCTAGTAGTTTGTTTTGCTAGCACTCTGCCAGTGAAAATGGAGCTCAGGAACCTCACGCGGCCTCGCCGGGCTCCATTTCCAGCACCTTTATAACTGTCTGATTTGGTTCTGCAACCCAACAAGACAGACACAGACTTCAGAGGATCATTAGAACTGCAGAAAAAACAATGGCTACCAACCTGCCTTCCATTGAGGACGTGTATACTGCATGAGTTAAAAAAAAGGGCTGTGAAAATATCTACAGACCCCTCATATCCTGGACAAAAACTGTTTCAACTCCTACCCTCAAAACGACGCTATAGAACACTGCACACCAGAACAACTAGACACAAGAACATTTTCCCCCCGAATGCCATCACTCTGCTAAACAAATAATTCCCTCAACACTGTCAAACTATTTACTAAGTCTGCACTACTATTAATCGTCTCATCATTCCCACCACCCACCTCCTTCCATTTATGACTCCTTGCAGTTTATATTGATATTGTTTCCTGATTGCTTGTTTGTAGCCTATGACTATCATTAAGTGTTGTAATTGTTGTACCTTGATGAAGATATCTTTTCTTTTATGTACACTGAGAGTGTATGCACCAAGACAAATTCCTTGTGTGACCAATCACACTTGGCCAATAAAGAATTATCTTCTCTTCTCTTCTCTTCTCTTCTCTTCTCTTCTCTTCTCTTCTCTTCTCTTCTCTTCTGCCAGCAAAAAAGGCCACCATGCGCGGCCCTCCTGAGCTCCATTTCCGCTGGCAGAATAGCCTTGAAGCAGGGAAGGATGGTTACATATGCATTGTTTTTCAAAAGGAAGACACAATTTGCCCATTCCAAAGAGTATCAGACACAGATGATAGCCTGCCTTCACTGACTTAATGCCAGCAAATCCAAGACAATTCTTCCATTAAAATAAAATAATAAAATAGTATGGAGAAGAAAACATACTATTTTGTCAATACCTGCAGTAACTGTACACAATTTATATTCAAAACCACACTTATTTTGGCTGAAGGCAAATAATACTATGTCATTTCTTTTAAAAGCAGCACCGTAACAAATTGAAGCAATTCATTGAAAGAAGGAACGGCAAAATCCATAAAAGAATAAAAGTCAGTTTGATGATGTTGTTTTGTTAACAATATCAACTACAGAAAACGACAGAACCGAAATAGATTCATCATCAGTTCAGCATTAGGGCTAATAGCATCCCTGCCACCTAAAACCATTCCATATCTATGTTTGCTGGTGCTGCAATTAAATTGTCCTTCCTGCTGATGGAAATTTGGCTGAAAAACCTCTGAGGTTGACTGTTCTTTGTACTTTTCTTTTGGACATTTTCTAGCCTATTAAGAGAAATCTTTTTTAATTCCGCTTCCTGCTATTAATAAGTACCCAGCGACTGCTATTCTAAATGCACAAATCCAATTTAAATCAAGCGAGTTATGCTATTGAGTAAATAGACTTTGGTTGTTGAAAGCTGCTTTAAACAAAAACTGTGTTGCAAGCTTTTTGGCCCCCACCCCCTTTAATCTCCCATATGATTAACCATGTGAGTGATCCTTTTTTTTTTTCTGCCTGAAAACTCTTGCACAACGGGTGATATCCTCTTTGACTAATGAAACATTTTCATCACACACAAGAATTTTGATTGGGCAAGACACCCTTCGCCAACATTTCATCCAAAGGGAAAGAAGATTTTGATAAGAAAAGGGTATCATACTTTGCCAGTCAGGCTTTACTTAAACTGTTTCCAATTACTCAGGAACAATTTGCTAAAAAAAAAAAGAAAAGCTAGTATTAATATTACCCACGCTATACTTTACCGGTATATTTTTAGCTCCATGCCTCATGTAACTTTCCAAGAAATGATAGGCAGGAGCTTCTGAGTTTGAAGGCTCCGATTCTTGGCTATATTCTGAAGCGAGAGAAGATATGTTCTTCCGTGCTATCAAATAACACTAGAAGTAAGTTAGTCTGATAATCTTTGGCAGGAGTAACTTGAGCAATTTTACACTGTGCCTTTAAAAATGGATAGGAACTCCTGATTTGGCAATTACTACTTTCACGTCAAAGTGCGACTTGGTAGCCTGTCCAATAGATATACAGGTAGTCCTTGACTTACGATCACATGGGTACTGGAGCGTTTGCCATTAAGTGGTGTAGTGATTAAATGAGACTGCACATGATTTTACAACTTTTGCCGCAGTCATTAATCGGATCACTTGTAAAGCAAAATATCATGTGATCCAGTGGTGGGTTGCTACCGGTTTGCCCTCCATCGGGCAAACTGTCACGTGCGTGCACGAGCAAACCAGTAGCAAACTAAACTAAACCGGTAGCGAACCGGTAGCAAACACATCACTACTGATGTGATCCCAACTTGCAAATTTCTTCTGGTTTCCCCATTGACTTTGCTTGTTGCAAGCTGGCCGGGAGGGTTGCAAATGGTGATCACGTGACCGTGGGACACGGCAACGGTCAAAAATCCAGCTTGCTGCTGAGTATTCCGATCGCAATCATGTGACCACAAAGGTACGGTAATGTTCATTATTGAGAGAACAATGATAAGTCACTTTTTCAGCACCATTGTAATTTCCAACAGTTGCTAAACGAATGGCCATTAGACGGAGAGTACCTATATGTTGTTACGGAAAACTGACAAGACAAAAGACTGGGCTACATTCAAAGGAATGAAAGATAAGATTGGCAAAACAAATAAGCACTCCATTTTTTAAAAAAAGTCACAACTCCATTAAATTGAAATTGCAAGGTGTCTGAGGCATGGCAGGGCCCGATTCCTTTACAAAAACCTGGATGCATTTAAATCAGTGCTCCTTTTTCTCCCCTGCTCTACAAATCTGGGGTTATACTAAAATGACTGTGTAATTCCCTGCTAACTGTGCTTTATAGAGAAATCGTTCTCTTAAAAAGTAAAGCAAAGCTGATGGAATCAAGAAAAGGGGAACCCAAATATACAGATTATAGTTTGGAGGAGGGGAGATGAACGATAAACCCCAAGGAACAGGTACACAATAGAAGAAACATGTTGATGGTCTCAGAATCACAGAATTCAAAGGGACCATTCAGGCCCTTATAGAGTGCTGCGGTGGCCTAGAGGTGGAGCTCTCGCTTCACAATCAGGAGGCTGTGAGTTTGATCCTAGGTAGAGGCAGATATTTCTCTCTGCTGAATTTATCTGCTGAATATAACTCTGCATTGGCGACAGGAAGGGCATCTGGCCAGTAAGCACTCAGCTCCATTCAGGTGCCCAGACTCCACCCCGCAAGGGATTATGGGGTCATTAAAAGATGATGATTCAAGCCATCTTATAGTTTACTGATGTCAGCCCTCCAAGGTAGATTAATTTGGAAACCAAAGACACATAAGCTAATATGACTTTTTAAAATAAAGATATAGTAAAAGAATCTTTTAAGTATGGAAGTGTTTTCCCTCATCCTTTTTCCTTCACGAGAACTACAGAGGGTCATGTGTGAGACTCTTTCTCAAATTACATTTCTGTTCGGGGTTCAAATATCTTTTACCTGTTGGCTTGGCTGTGGCTCTTCCTCTTATTCCTCAAGATTATTGCTTCTGCTGATTACAACTGTCCTGATCAAAGCAGGAATCTTCATTATAGCTTTCTGAGAGCTTTCCAACCTTACTTTAAATTGATCCAATGAGAGGAATCCTACCACCTCCTTAAATTGTTAATCCTACCCTTGAGTGGCTCTTTTTTAAGTTTTTCCCAACTTTCCAATGAAATCCGCTTTCCTTATCTAAGACCTTTATCCTGTACCATCTCCCTTATGGAAACTTAATACAGTGGACCAGTAGTGGGTTTCAATTCTAGTCACTACCGGTTTGCTTGCGGGTGCGTGCATGCTCACAACACTTCTGTGCATGTGCAGAGACATCCGGGCGGGTGGGCAGAGCCTCCTGCTGCCATCGCTACTGGTTTGCTCGATCCGCAGCAAACTGGTAGCAACCCACCACTGCAGTGGACTTACCATGAAGGAACTTCTATAGCAGAGACAAGCATCCAAACAGAAGTTATCTTGGTTAGGAAGCAGGGCAAAAAAAAAATTTTTTAAACAGGCAATGTGCTTGATTCTGTTAGGAGTTAATACCTCCTGGCCCAATTTTGGAGTGACAAGCTAGGAATAGGACACAGAGGATTGAGAACTTGAGAAATACTGGAAAAAAGGGGAAAAGGAAATTTGAGACTATGAACATTTATCTGTACTGATCTCTCTCTCTCTCTCTCTCTCCCTCTCATATTTGGGTGAGCTGGATGGTCTATTTCAGCTCTACAATTTCCATGGTTAAATCCAACATACTGGTTTCCTATAATGGTGTCAGAATATTTGGCTGTGACATCCCCATGGGACAAGTTCATGGGGATGTCACAGGGGTACTATTCAGCAGGTTTGACAGGTTCTGGAGAACCGCCAGCAAAAATTTCGAGTAGTTTGGAGAACTGGCAAATACCACTTTCGGCTGGCCCCAGAGTGGGGAGGGAATGGGTATTTTGCAGTATCCTTCCCCTGGAGTGGGGTGGGAATGGAGATTTTGCAGTATCCTTCCCCTGGAGTGGGGTGGGAATGGAGATTTTGCAGTATCCTTCCCCTGGAGTGGGGTGGGAATGGAAATTTTGTAATATCTTTCCCCAGCCACGCCCACCAGGCCACGCCCACAGAACAAAAAAAAATTGAATTCCATCACTGGGATGTCATCTTACAATCAGTCCCTGCTGGAAATTATTTTTTCTACAGTCCTGCTGAAGGAGGCATTTGTCAAGGAGGACATGGAAAATCCTGTGGCAACCCTACAGATACCTGCCACAAGGTATATTAATATCGCGGGTAGCTAATGTGACTTATAATGGAACTGAGCACAATTCCTTGTGGTGCAAGCTTCTTCTGAATCTTCCTAGTCTAGTTTGATGTCCGTCTCATCCACTTGGAGGCCACGGTCAGTGAATCTTTGCAGTCTAAGTACAGCTGTTGAAAGAAAGCCATTTGAAGCTCCAAATTCCTGCTCTGTTTAGGTAGATTTTGATTGCTTGCCAGATGTTCAGTATGTGCCAATTTCCCTTTCATTAGAATTGGAGCAGAAAGAAGAGAGGACTGCTTTCAGGCACTGGTAACAAATCAAATTCACTTCTTATGAAGCTTGGGTCCAACCACTCTTTTTTGTCCAAGAAGACTATCTATTTCTGACATTTCTGGCACAGCTTATGGCTACAAGGAATGCTACTGGAACACTACTTTCCAAATCAGGTCCTCTTCAGTTTAAGACTGCAAGAAACTGGAAATAGTTCTCCTGCAGAAATGAAGAGCAGACATTGATGTCACTCCGGTTGTTTCAAAGTAGACTGGGAAGCTGTTATGACATGTCTGTTCCCCCAACCTTGGATTTAGAAATGAAAAAAATAGAAGAAGAAAAAATGTGGTGGATTGGATTGGCTCTTCTATCACTGAATACCGGAGAACATACTTATAACCGTGCTGTTCTGGTGCTTTTCCATCACCACCATGTGGTAGTGAATAATGAAGACGAGACAGGACACGTAGGAAAGTTATTTTGGGGGCTTCATCCCTATTCTGAGAGTGAGGAAATAATTAAGCACTCTGCTAAACCTCTCAGTTGTCTCTGGACACCACAATTGATAGGTGATGGGAGAGTTATCTTTATCTTAAAGAGTTCTGACTCATTTTACACTAAAACTAACATCTTCTAGGCGAGTTGCCAGAGTTAACTGACTGGATTACAGTACAGGTAATCCCCGGGTTATGAGTGTTTTCTTAGCGAATGTTCGAAGTTAAGTGATAAGCGCCCCCTAGCATTTGCGAACAAGGCCCGAAACTACAAATTTTACAGCACCACGGCAGTTGTTTGCTCTTACGAACAACCGCAGAGCCTTTGCAACATCCGCCCCTCAGAAGCCCAGTTTGGGTGTCCAGAAACCTCGATTCGCACATTGACAGCAGAAATGGAGCTTCTGAGGGGTGGATCAGCCCCTAAGAAATGTTGGAGGATCAGATCCGACCCCTGGAGGCTCCATTTTGGCCTGTAACAGGCCAGGGAAGGCCAGCGGAGGGCTGAATGGAGCATTGGAGGGCTGGATTCACCCTTCAGAAGCTCCATTTTGGCCAGTAACCTTGCGGGCCAGCCTGCGGAGACCCGAACAGAACTGCAGAGGGGCACGCAGCTGAGAGGCTGGAGAGATTGCTTACTTACTAGAGCTTCACAAAGTTAAGTGACCTGACGCGGCAGGTTGTGGGGGTGAAAGCAATTGTGGGGAATGTTGAGTTCAAAGGAAGGACCAAGGAAACTGAATCAACAACTTTTGTTTATTCATGGAACACTACTAACAAGCAACGAGCTATCCAACAAAGAATTCTGACAGGACTGACTGACTCTCTTCAGCCGCACACTTAAACCCCGCGATCTGTCAGAGGGGGAAGCCAATCGCAAGGCTCGTGGCTTCCCGCTTCTTTTGTTGCCTGCGCCTCAGCCAATCAGACCGAGCGGCACTCGGATTGGCTGAGACGCAGGACAAAACAGGGAGCGTGAGATATTTCAGTGAGTCAGGGAGGTCTTGGGTGGTTTTAGGCAGGTGGCCTGTTCCATCAGTAGGCCCCCCATGGCCTCCCCATCCAAAAATATCTCATGTGCACTTAATGAGCCTCGCATTCTATTAGCAAATGCATGGGCGAAAGGAGGGAGTGATTCTGTTCAAGGTACAAGATTCACTCCCAAAAATCTTTGGGTTACAAATGGAATGGGCAGGCTCCATTTCATTTAACTTGAGGACTACTTGTAGTGTATTCATTAGGCTCACACTAGTCAAGAAACAGGGCTCACACTAGTCTTAGGAACTTGGGAAGTAGAAGAAACAAGGGAAGACATAGATCTAGATCTCTATGCCAGTAGAGACATTTATACTAAATCTAATCGAATTTGGTGCGAGCCTGAAAAACACACCTGCCAATCGCTGGGTCACCCAATCTGACAAAACCGGATTACACCACACTTGCATTTCATTAGATTAGAAGTCCTTGAAAAATCTGACTACATGGAAGTAAAACATTATAATCTCTGGTGAATCATGTCCAGTCACAGACCAGAGCAGCAGCATTTTGTAGTTAAATATTGTCCAGCACTATCTCTAAAAAAAATGGGAGTATGACTAAAATCATTAAACAGGATTAAGGGATATGATGAAGCTCAAACCAGGGTGCAATTAAGTTCTTGTATTTACCTCAGGGCTGTTTTTTTTTTTTTTTTCAATTAGATGCCTGGCAATTTTGTAACAGGTAAGAAGAATGAGGAATGGGAAAAAAAAGAGGCAAACATAGATGGAGGACAAAATAATTTTGCTGAGACATTTGCCCAGATTGGAGCCACAAAATGAGAAGGATAATTGACTAAGGAAATATAATGCTGCCTTGTTTCATGACAACATCCTCTCTTTGAGATCTACATTAATATTTTCATATTCTTCTTCTTCTTGTTAAACATTTTTGTCACTAAAATAATATATAGAAGACAGGTCAATAATTTGCAAATAGATTTATCAGTTTACAATTTTTTTGAGGAGGGAGCTGTTTCACAAGGGGTGGGAGCCAATGTCGTAATAATGTATTAATCAGTATTCATAAGCCCCTTGATGGCGCAGTAGTCAGAATGCAGTACTGCAGGCTAATTCTGCTGAGTGCCGACTGCCAGCAGTTCAAGTCTCACCGGCTGAAGATTGATTCAGCCTTCCATCCATCTGAGGTTGGTAAAATGAGGTCCCAGATTGTGGGGGGGGGCAATTTGCTGACTCTGTAAACCGCTTAGAGAGGGCTGTAAAACATCGTGAAGCAGTATATAAGTCTAAGTGCTATTGCTCTTCAATTAGGGGGATAATACATGAATATGGGGTTTCTTTGATGCACATTTTTCTTTTTTCAGTATCTTCATTGTTTGTGCTTCTTTCTTTGTCCTTTTTTTGGATTTTTCAGTTTTCTGTTTTAATCTTGTCTTGAATAAAATAAAAACAGACACATCCATACACAAAAGAGAACTAGTATATTAATTCCTATTTGTTTAGCAATTTAGCACTGGCAACAACTCTGAGCCAAGCTATCCATGCAGTTGTGCCACTTAATCAACATGGTGAATCATATGGAGATACACGCCTTCTACTTGGAGATTATTTTACATTTACAAAAGTGTATGTGTGTGTGCCTTTCAGCCAGTTTTTGATCCTACCAACTGCCTGGACTAGTCCTTGCAGTTTTCTTAACAAGGTTTTCCAGAAATGGAAATCGCTATGCCTTCTTTCCAAAGCTGAGAGGCCCAAGGTCACCCAGCTAGCTTCATGCCTAAAGCGGGATTAGATCTCCCAGTTTCTAACCTGGTGCCTTAACCACGATACCAGACTGGCTCTCTTTCAGATTATGAAGATGATTTAGTATAATTATTTCTTGTACTGTCTGCTAACCCTCACCTGTCCTTTTAAAAAAACCCAACAGTATTGACATGGTAATTGCTAAACATTTCAGAGGACAATCTTTTGGAGGTCAGAGGTCACACAGTATATCTACCATTGGCTTCTCCAGGCCACAAAGGATATGAAATGATGTTGTATCTTAAGAAGGTGTCACACTTGCATTTTTTTGTCCTTTCTAATTTGAATTTTTGAGGGATCGATGTACGTGTGTGATCGTGGGGACTTTTAACAGAACATATTTGAAGCTTAATGTTGGAATGTGGGAGCCAAGCATCTCGACTGACTGACTGTTTTGAATTTTGGCACAGTGATCTTGAGAGGTTTGTATTGGATGTGAAATTGGTGACTGGGATGCAGCTAACGTGTTCCTGTGATTAATTAATTTCGTAAAGTTTTTTTTTTCCTCTCAATATTTTGGTTTCTACTGAGACAAATGAGACACCTATAGCCTAACAGAAGAGGTAAAGCTGGACTATCTTCTCGGCAATCTTGTTCAGACATTTGTATAGAAGAAGAGCAGGCAGAGCTGGAGGGTAGAGTAAAATGCATCATCAATTTAGAATCCTTGCATTGCCACAAGAGACCTAAATCCAAATTGACCTTAATTTAGGGCCAATTTAGTGCTGATCATTAATTGACCAGATTCTTGTGCTGCAATAAATTGTTTACATTGCAACTTACAGGCACAGTCTTGATTCTTTGTGCCTAACACTTCTTCTCGTAGAGCTCTTTTGTTGCAGAAGAGGTCAGAACTGCTTGCTTTCTGTGCCTTCCCTGAGTCAATCATCCATTTTAGTCAAGAAAAAGCAGCAGACCTGTAGGAGACTGCTTAAATAGTGTAGCTACTTTTATCTCTGTAGGATCAAATCATTTAAATAGTTCCTCCACTAATTAAATTAAAGTAGAGAGACTACAACTTCTCCATTCATTGCATCTTTTTATTTTGCATATCTCCAACAACTTGGAGATATGCAAAATAAAACTCCACCCCTGGAATGCTTCAAATCAATAGAATAGAATAGAATAGAATAGAATAGAATAGAATAGAATAGAATAGAATAGAATAGAATAGAATAGAATAGGAATAGAATTTTTATTGGCCAAGTGTGATTGGATGCACAAGGAATTTGTCTTGGTGCATATGCTCTCAGCGTACATAAAAGAAAAGATACCTTCATCAAGGTACAACACTTACAACGCTTAATGATAGTCATACGGTACAAATTTAACACTTAATGATACAACACTTAATGATAGTCATAGGCTACAAATAAACAATCAGGAAACAATATCAGTATAAATCGTAAGGATACAAGCAACAAAGTTACAGTCATAAGTGGAAGGAGATGGGTGATGGGAACCATGAGAAGATTAATAGTAGTGCAGATTTAGTAATCAATGGAGAAAAT
The DNA here is from genome assembly GCF_028640845.1 of Ahaetulla prasina. Taxonomy (NCBI): domain Eukaryota; kingdom Metazoa; phylum Chordata; class Lepidosauria; order Squamata; family Colubridae; genus Ahaetulla; species Ahaetulla prasina. The sequence continues at coordinate 17,754,443 of NC_080546.1, forward strand.
CTAAAGAAGGTGGACATTTTGGGGTATCTGGGTTCCCACCTCCAAGGCAATGGGGACATCAGTGGCAAGGTACAAGCAAGGGTGAGTGCAGCCTGGATGTGTTGGTGACAACTCACTGGTGTGACAAATGCCAACCTGTCTCAAATCTAAGATTTACAAAACAACCATCTGCCCTGTTGCACGGTAGGGCACTGAATGCTGGGCAGCAACAACAGGGACCAAAAGCTCTCTCTATGCCATGGAAATGCGAATGCTCCGTTGGATATCAGGCATCTTCCTTCTTGACCACATCACAAATGACATCATTCGACAGCATTTTGGTGTGGCACCAATTATAGAGAAGATTTATTTAATCAATTTATTTTTTATTTTAATCAAATTTTTATACCGCCCTATCTCCCGAAGGACTCAGGGCGGTTCACAGCCAGATAAAAATACAGAAATCATACACAATAAAAACTAATTAAAAAACTTATTTAAATAGGCCAGAATTAAAATTATAGTTAAAATGATAAAACTCCATTATCTAAAAATTAATAATTAACCCCGGTTAAAATTAAGTAAAACTTTTAGTCCAGTCCCGCTTGGATAAATAAATGTGTTTTCAGCTCACGGCGAAAAGTCCGAAGATCAGGCACTTGGCGTAAACCAGGGGGAAGTTCATTCCAAAGCGTAGGAGCTCCCACAGAGAAGGCCCTACCCCTGGGGGCCGCCAGCCGACATTGTTTGACGGACGGCACCCTGAGAAGACCCTCTCTGTGTGAGCGTAAGGGTCAGTGGGAGGCATGAGGTAACAGCAGGCGGTCCCGTAAGTACCCGGGCCCTAAGCCATGAAGCGAAGATGAGCTCCGTTGGTATGGACATGTCCTGAGAGCAGCACCTTCCACCGTTGTCAAGACTGCCTACCAACTAGAAGTCAATGGCCGGTGACCTTGCGGGTGCCCAAAACAGAGATGGCAAGACACCATCAACAAAGATATGCAAGCAGTGGGCCTGTGCTCTGGAGACGCAGCTGACCGTATAAAATGGCATTCAATGATCCAAAAAGCAGACCCTGCACTTGTGGGAATACGTTAGGACAGTGATGGCTAACCTTTTTGCCATTGTGTGCCAGGAGGCAAGGGAGTCGTGAGGGTGCATGCGTGACCTTCCCTTCCCCCCTGCTCCCGGCACGTGATGGCCGGGTAGGCACATTTTTCTCTCTCTATGAGTCTGGGGAGGGCAAAATCAGTGTTCCCCACCCCTCCAGAGGCCCAAAACTGCCTGTTTGCCAACTTCCAGTTAAATTATTTTATTTATTTATTTATTTATTTATTTATTTATTTATTTATTTATTTATTTATTTATTTATTTATTTATTTATTTATTTATTTATTTATTTATTTATTTATTTATTTATTTATTTATTTGATTTTTTTATATACCGCCTTTCTCCTGAAGGACTCAGGGCGGTTCGCAGCCAACATAAAGCACAATTATAAATAGAATTAAAAAAACATTTTAAAAATCTTATTCAAATTGGCAAACACCCATTTAAAAAAACTGTAATAAAAATGATAAAAAACGCCAATTTAAAACCGTAATGTATCAGGCCAGCCCTGCACGGTGAAACAGAAAAGTCTTAAGTTCGCAGTGGAAGGTCTGGAGGTCGGGGAGTAGTCGTAACCCCAGAGGAAGCTCATTCCAGAGGGTAGGTGCTTGCACAGAGAAGGTCCTACCCCTGGGGGCCGCCAGCCGACATTGTTTGGCGGATGGCACCCTGAGAAGACCCTCTCTGTGTGAGCGTACGGGTCGGTGGGAGGCATGAGGTAACAGCAGGCAGTCCCGTAATTACCCGGGCCCTAAGCCATGAAGCGAAGATGAGAGAAGGCCGAAGGCCGGCTCCGCTGGTATGGACATGTCCTGAGAGCAGCACTGTTGTGTCTTGCCCGCCCTCAGAGCAGCCGGGGCCTTCTTATTTGCTCCCGAACACGGAGGAATGTATGCCTCCCGGCCCCAGTCCTGGCTCCATGACCAGACAAACTGCAGAAGGAGCACCTCCCGGCCCCAGCCCTGACTCCATGCCCAGGCAAACGGAGCAGCTAGACCCCTCCCCCTCCTCCACAGCATGTGAGCCTGAGGAGGGTTTATTACCAACAGCTGATTGGAGTGACCCTCGCATCAGAAGATTGGATAGGTGGAGGCAACAGAAGGAAGGGAGGGGCAGGCCTTAATGAGTGCTGAGTCATGGAGCCACACCCCATGGCCTATATAAAGGATCTGCTTTCTGGCAGTCTCTGAGTCAGGCAAAAGTCGAACTTATCTTGCTGAAGTCACTTACTGGTCTCCTGCCTGCTCTGAGGACTTTGCTAGGACTTTGGGCAGAGCTGCAGAGGCAAGCCTGATTCGGATTTCCCTGACCCGGCCGTCAGCGGAGGAGTGGGACACGACAAGCACCTTCCACCGTTGTCAAGACTGCCTACCAACTAGAAGTCAATGGCCAGTGACCTTGCGGGTGCCCAAAACAGAGATGGCAAGACACCATCAACAAAGATATGCAAGCAGTGGGCCTGTGCTCTGGAGATGCAGCTGACCGTATAAAATGGCATTCAATGATCCAAAAAGCAGACCCTGCACTTGTGGGAATACGCTAGGACCGTGATGGCTAACCTTTTTGCCATTGTGTGCCAGGAGGCGGGGGAGTCGTGAGGGTGCATGCATGACCTTCCCTTCCCCTCTGCTCCCGGCACGTGATGGCCAGGTAGGCACATTTTTCTCTCTGGGGAGTCTGGAGAGGGCAAAATCAGCGTTCCCCACCCCTCCAGAGGCCCAAAACTGCCTGTTTGCCAACTTCCAGTTAAATAGGAAGTGACTTTTTTGCTGTCCCCAGCCTCCAACGACTCCTAGAGAGGCTGGGGACAGCAACTTACTTACTTACTTACTTACTTAACTTACTTACTTACTTATTTGTTTATTTATTTATTTGATTTTTATGCCGCCCTACTCCTAGAGAGGCTGGGGACAGCAACTTATTTATTTATTTATTTATTTATTTATTTATTTATTTATTTATTTATTTATTTATTTATTTATTTATTTATTTTACTTTTTATACCGCCCTTCTCTCGAAGGACTCAGGGCGGTTCACAGCCAACATAAAATACAATTATAAATAGAATTAAAAAACATTTTAAAAATCTTATTCAAATTGGCAAACCCCATTTAAAAACTATAATAAAAGTGATAAAAACCCCAGTTTAAAGCCGTAATATATCAGGCCAGCCCTGCACGGTGAAACAGAAAAGTCTTAAGTTCGCGGTGGAAGTTCCGGAGGTCGGGGAGTAATTGTAGCCCCAGAGGAAGCTCATTCCAGAGGGTAGGTGCTTGCACAGAGAAGGCTCTCCCCCTGGGGGTCGCCAGCCGACATTGTTTGGCTGACGGCACCCTGAGGAGACCCTCCCTGTGCGAGCGCACAGGTCGATGGGACGCTGTCGGTGGCAGCAGGCGGTCCCGTAAATAACCCGGTCCTGTGCCATGGAGCGCTTTAAAGGTGGTAACCAACACCTTGAATTGCACCCAGAAGACCACCGGCAACCAGTGCAGTCTGCGCAGGAGAGGTATTATATGGGAGCCACGAGTAGCTCCCTCTATTACCCGCGCAGCCGCATTCTGGACCAGTTGGAGCCTCCGGGTGCTCTTCAAGGGGAGCCCCATGTAGAGAGCGTTACAGTAGTCCAGGCGGGAAGTGACGAGGGCATGAGTAACCGTGCATAGGGAATCCCGGTCTATGAAGGGGTGCAACTGGCGAATCAGGCATACCTGATAAAAAGCTCCCCTGGCGACAGCCGTCATATTTTCTTCTAACGACAGCCGAGCATCCAGGAGAACGCCCAAGTTGTGGACCCTCTCCATAGGGGCCAATGACTCGGCTCCAACAGTCAGCGATGGAACTAGCTGACTGTACCGGGATGCCGGCTTCCTGTCCAACTGGAAGTTGGCAAACGGGCAGCTTCTGGCCTCGGGTGGTGATGGGGGGGAACACCATTTTCCCCCTCCCCAGACTCATAGAGAGGCTCTGGAGCCAGGTGAGAGAGAAAAACAGGCCTTCCCCACCACCCCCAGGTCCTGGGGAGGCAGGAAACTGGGCCAGAAGGCCCAAAAATCAGCTGGCCGGTGCGCATGAGCTGAGCTCGTGTGCCCACTGATATGGCTATGCATGCCACCTGTAGCATGCGTGCCATAGGTTCGCCATCACGGTGCTAGGAAGAAGATGTCCATCAACTAGTCTGCCATAGCATTGATTTGTCTTAAGTCAGTCAAGCAGCTAAACAAGTTAAAGCTTCATTTCAACAAGTTATTATGTTCTTCTTACTTGCCTTATCTCATCCTTGTCACAGCTATTAAATTACTTGTATCTCTGGTAAAAACTGGGGGAGGGGGGAGAATGACTTCGTCATATCAAGCTCAACCACTGATAACTTTATAAACACATCACTGCAGTTGTCTTAGCAGCAATATGAAGGTTTTCCATCATTTCTTCTGGAATTCCTTGATTTTCTGATACTGCCTACAGTCTTAACGCTCACTCAAAGTCTGCCATTCAAGTACTCATCAGATCCACTCCTGCTTAGCTTCTGAGTCCAAATGACATAAGCTATGGATTGACATTAGTATATATCCCAAATTTGCCATTCAGTACAAAAACCACTTACAGTAGTTCTCAACTTACAACAGATCATTTTGTGACTTTTCCAAGTTACGACAGCACTGAAAAAAATGACTTACAACTGTTTTTCACACTTTGCAGGACCATTGCAGGATCCCCATGGTCACATGATCAAATTTCATGGGGTTATGTGCTCGGCTTTTGAGACCTTCTGACAAGCAAACTCAACGGGGAAGCCAGATTCACTTAACAACCGTGTTACTAACTTAACATATGCAATGATTCACTTAACAACTGTGGCAAGGAAATTCATAAAATGGGGCAAAACTCACTTAACAAATGTTTCACTTAGCAGCATACATTTTGGGCTCAGTTGGGGTCAGCTCAATTGCTGGCTTTCAGTTCAGCATGGAATTTAACCTGTGATTCACTTGTTCTCCAAGAACATTCCTCTTGATACTGTATTTTATTGGTTAACCCATATTTCAGATTCTGAGACACTACCACTCTATTCTTTTCCAATCGCATTGCTTTATTATTTAAATCTTCCCTTTAACTACCCCATCTCAATAAATGCAGTCATTACATAACACATCAAATCAGCTCTGATAATTATCTCTAATTACTGACACAGAAATAGATCACTTCTAAAACCAAATACTTAGAACCTACTCCATTAAAATACTCCATTAAAATTATTCCTGAATAATTTCATTATTTTATTTGCCCAGAGAGATTATTTTGCCACGTACACTCAAAGCAAACGTTTGCGGCTTGTAAAGGAAGGTTTAAAGACGGCAATTAAAGTTTTGCAAGAAGTGAGCGTAATTAATACTGTAGGTCTATCTAAAAACAAACAAATAAATAACAGAACTTTCAGTTCTAGGTTGAGCTTGAAGGTGAGAGAGGACTCATTGGAAAAGACCCTGGTGTTGGGAAAGATTGAAGGCAAAAGGAGAAGGGCCTCTGGTGGCTCAACAGACTAATGCAGTCTGTTATTAACACAGCTGCTTGCAATTACTGCAAGTTCAAGTCCCACTAGGCCCAAGGTTGACTCAGCCTTCCATCCTTTATAAGGTAGGTAAAATGAGGACCCAGATTGTTGGGGGCAATAAAAGTTGACTTTGTATATAATATACAAATGGATGAGACTATTGCTTAACACAATGTAAGCCGCCCTGAGTCTTCGGAGAAGGGCGGGATATAAATTCAAATTAAAAAAAAAGTGGGGGGATGATGGAGGATGAGATGGTTAGAAAGTGTCATCAACATAATGAACGTGAATTTGGGCAAACTCTGGATGACAGTGGAGGACAGTGGGAAGCCTGGTGTGCTATGGTCCATGGGGCTGCAAAGATTTGGACATGACTTAGCAACTAAACAACAACAGCAGATTCAACAGAGACTTCTACATAAATAGTTAACGGCACAAGGCTAAATCAAAATGAATAACACCATGAGTATCTACATTCAGCATTGATTACTCCTGAGTGAGAACTGCTCTCTAAAGTTCTCCTCCAACCTTTCTGTGTAGTATCCTAAAATCCAAATTATTCAAAACAAGTCTTCCACCACTGAGTTATTTGTTCACATTTTGTTTTTGTTTTTTTGTTTTTTTTTTTATAAAAAAGTTTTATTTTTACAATCTTATCAAATAATTCATCCAATGTACAGTTATATACAATTAGTCGGGCCTGCCCAGTCACCACCCCCCTTTTTAACCTTCTTCCCTCTTCTACCTTCTTTTACTTTCCAAACCTTCCTCTCCTTCTCTTATCTACCTCCTCTCCTCCCTCCACCCTACACTCTTCTCCCTCTTCTACCCCTCTTCCTTCCTCTTCTCCTCTTCCTACCTCCTACTCTCTTTTTCCCTCCCCACCGTTCTAAAATGGCAACTGGTCAGACCCGACCCTACATTAATTATATTTATACATCTTCAATAATCCCTGTACATTAACCATCACTCCATCACTAACCTCAACCCCCAATTCCTTCCCTTACCCCCACCCCCACCCCGACTTCCCAGAACAAAATGCAGGGTATCAAAACTAACAATCATAATCTAAAATAATTCCTAAATTATAATCTCTAGTCTCTCCACGCTTATTCACACTCTCAATTCCCCTCTCCTTCAAAAATATATCTAATACAAATTATTCCTAAATTTACTCATATGCTATTTGATATTTTTTATCTGATACTTATTTTGAATATAATCAATCCACATTTTCCATTCTAAAATATATTTTTCTTGTGTATAGTCTTTCAAGTAAGCAGAGATTTTGCCATTTCTGCCAGATTTGATCCTTTAAGAGTCCATTCTTCAATTGTAGGTAATTCTTCTTTCTTCCAATATTGAGCAATCAAAAGTCTTGCGGCTGTTATTAAGTTCAGAATCAATTTAGTCTCTATAGCTGTACAATCCATAATTATTCCTAGTAAAAAGAACTGCGGGGTAAACTTAATCTTCTTTTCGAAATATTCTGCATGATGGAGCATACTTTAATCCAAAATGCTTTAACTTTTTTGCAAGACCACCATATATGATAATAAGTAGCATCTTCACAATCACATCTCCAGCATTTTGCCTGTACATTAGCATACATACATGACAATTTTTGGGGGTCTAAATGCCATCTATAAAACATCTTATAAAATTTTCTCTCATATTTTGCGCTTGTGTAAATCTAACATTCCTCACCCAAATTCTTTCCCAAGTTTCCAACATTATTGGTTGCTGAAAATTTTATGCCCACTTAATCATACAATCCTTAACCAAATCAGTCTCTGAATCTATTTCTACTAATACATTATACAACCTCTTAATATGCTGTTGACCTTGATCTCTCATTTGTTTTAACAAATTATCCTCAATTTGCTTAACACCTATTTTTGATCTAATTTCCATCTAGCTTGTAGTTGTCCATATTGGAACCATGTATAATTTTTCCTTCTTCCCCATCTTTTCTCTAGATTTTAATTGTAACTCCCCTTTTCCATACAAAGAAGTTCTTTATAAGTAACTACCTCCATCTTTTGATATATATTTATATTTTCTATCATGTGTCTCGGTTTGCCCATATTGGAATCTTTCCATCTAATTTGTATTGATATTTCCTACAAACCCTCAATAATGCATTTCTAATTATATTATTTTTAAATATTTTATCAACTTTCTTATCATATAATAAATAGGCATGCCACCCATATAACAAACCATAACCTTCTATATTCAGAACTCTTTCCTCAGTTAAATTAATCCAATCAGTAATTAATGATAAAACAACTGCTTCATAATACAATTTTAAATTAGGCATTTTAAGACCCCCTTTCCTTATATCCTGCATTACTTTTAATTTTATTCTTGGTTTTTGCCCATCCATACAAATTTACTAATCCCTTTTGCCATTCCTGTAATTTAATATCATTCTTAAACACCGGTATCATTTGAAACAAAAACAAAAACCTGGGCAAAACATTCATTTTATAGCCGCTATTCTTCCCAGCAAAGATAGTTGTAACTTCTTCCAACTCTCCATTTCTTTCCATACCTTCTGCCACAATACCTCATAATTATTTTTGTATAATTTAACATTTGAAGCTGTAATATATATTCCTAAATATTTAACCTTTTAACGATTTCAAAACCTGAAGTTCTTTCTAACTCTTCTTTTGTTGTATATTCATATTTTTAGTTATCATCTTTGTCTTTTGCTGATTCACCTTAAATCCAGATACTTTACCATACTGACCAATTATATCTTTTAAACCAGTTACTGAGTATATTGGTTGAGATACAGTAACAACCAGGTCATCTGCAAAAGCTCTTAATCTATAATCTTGATGTTTAACTCTAATTCCCTTTATTCGATCGGAACCACGTATGTTATTCAGAAGAATTTCTAAAGTTAAAATAAAAAGTAATGGGGACAAGGGACATCCCTGTCTCGTCCCTTTCTCAATTTTAAAAGTTTCTGTTAACCCACCATTTACTATTATTTGTGCTGTTTGCTTCTGATATATTGCTTTAATTGCACGAATAAAATAATCCCCAAATTGCATTTTTTCTATTACTTTAAACAAAAACTGCCAATCCAATCTATCAAAAGCTTTTTCAGCATCCAAAAAAAGGAATGCCGCTGATACTTGGTTGTTTCGTTCCAAATATTCAAGTAAATTTACGATTTGCCTCACATTATAATTTGTTCACATTTTGAACAAAGTGCCAAAATGTGAACTCTTGCAAAAGTCTACCTGAAAGCATTCCATGAACCGAGGGGAGAACCGAGGGGAAAAGGACATCCAGTTAAATTCTTTCAACATTTCTCTTTGCTTTTTTTTTTAAAAAAGAGTAAAGACTGTGCCAGAAAATATCAAAATAAGAGCAACAGCCCTATTTGCATACGGCACAAATAAAATCCCTGAGAGATTTTTTCATTGCTGCCCACTGCTCTTCAGATTCCACAGGATTGTAAACAAGGAATCACAAGGGTCAAGGAAAAACACCACTGCAGAGAGGCAGAGAAAAGGAATAAACATACTTACTAAGAGCAGCATTAAAATAGCTCAAAGAAAAAGAGTCTTGTTTTATTGTGAAAGGAGTAAACGAATTCTAACCCCACTGAATTTTTTTTAACAAAGAGCCAGTGGAAATCAAGAGGCTTGGTTTAGTGGTTAAGGTGGTAACCTAGAAACCAGGAGACTGGAGTTCTAGTTCCCCTTAACGATGAAAACCGGCTGGGTGACTTTGGGCTAGTCACTCTCTCTCTCAGCCCAACCCACCTCACAGGGTTGTTGCGGAGAAAATAGGGGGAGAAAGGTTTATTATGTGTGTTTGCTGCCCTGAGTTACTTATGAAAGAAATCAAGGTGGGATAAAACTCAGATAAATAAATAGCAATTATTTTTTCTAACAGCATCCTGATAACGTAAATATTGCTGTTCTTTGCATCAGAACATATATTTTACTATTTCTATATCCTACAACTGTATTCGTACAGTCAAAATGGATTTTGCCTGATTTATAAAATATAGTGCCAAAAGAACATGTGTTAATGTATAATCACAGGAGAAGAAACCAATGTATAAAATCATAGCAGTTTATTCATTAAAAGAGATTCAAACAAACACAGTGCCTAAATTACCCTAGTATGCAATATGTCCTTATAGCACAAGTTTAGCCATTTTAAGTCTGATCCAAATGATAAGGAAAGAAATATGACTCCTATAAAATATAAGCCATTCAGTTGTTTTGGGGTCAGATACCCCTGAATTATATAAAATATTTTTAAAAATCCTATTTTCCTTTCTGGAATACTTGCATTCAAACATTTTTGACATAAAACACGGCTGCTAGACACACAAAAAGATCAATCATGCCATTATCTAAGTAGCTGTCAGCCCTATCAGGTAGGCCAGACTAAGAAACCAATGCCATATAAGTGGCAGGATTGTTTTTATTGTAACAGTTATAACAACAGACTCTTGCAAGTCTGAATGTGCTTCACTTCACAACAGACTCTTGCAAGTCTGAATGTAGTTCACTTTGGTGTGAACTAGGGGAGGGCTTAGAATAGAATAGAATAACAGAATTGGAAGGGACCTTGGAGGTATTCTAGTCCAACCCCCTGCTTAGGCAGGAAACCCTACACCACTTCAGACAAATGGTTATCCAACATCTTCTTAAAAATTTCCACTGTTGGAGCATTCACAACTTCTGGAGGCAAATTGTTCCACTGATTAATTGTTCTAACTGTCAGGAAATTTCTCCTTAGTTCTAGGTTGCTTCTCTCCTTGATCAGTTTCCATCCATTGCTTCTTGTTCTACCCTCAGGTGCTTTGGAGAATAGCTTGACTCCCTCTTCTTTGTGGCAGCTCCTGAGATATTGGAACACTGCTATCATGTCTCCCCTAGTCCTTCTTTTCATTAAACGAGACATACCCAGTTCCTGCAACCGTTCTTCATATGTTTTAGCCTCCAATCCCCTAATCATCTTTGTTGCTCTTCTCTGCACTCTTTCTAGAGTCTCCACATCTTTTTGACATCGTGGCAACCAAAACTGAATGCAATATTCCAAGTGTGGCCTTACCAAGGCATTATAAAGTGGCATTAACTTGTCTGAGCTTAACATGTCTGAGATGTTTTCATTTCTGAGAATGGGCAGTTGTCTGGGCCTTGAGTTTTACACCCCTGCTCTTGAGGAAGGCCATTGTCTAGCAGTGATTCTCTGGGGTCCCTACACCTGGTCTGCCCTACTGCTGGAGATTCTCTCAGCTAGGGAAAGAAATTACGAATCTGGAAAGAGCTTACCAGAAACAGTTTGGTCCAAAAACAGTAGCAAGGTTGGAAACGGTCATCTTGTTCTCAGAATGATGCTCGGCAACCCGTTTCAGGAAGTGGCAAAGATACTTAAGAAGACAATAGTGAGCCTTCGGCATCTGTCTCAGAAGGTCTCTGAAATCGCTAATCTCCAGACCACACTTCTGGCTGGCTGAAAAGAGAGAAAGAAAACATGATATATCTATTCCGTGGTACATATCAAACAAAAGCAGCAAAAATGAACTGTACTATTTTTTTTTTTTTTTAAAAAAGAGAATGGATAGTAATGTGAAGATTATCATCAAAGGAAGTCCCTTAACTAAGCTATGACTTTATCTTTCTGTTTTAATTCAATTGAAGTTTGGCATGAAATTTACTCCTGCATAGATAGCATTTTGTCACTAAACCGTGGCCCGCAAATTTTTTTCAAACCGTGACTGTGCAGGATGAGTTAGCTGTAACATGCCAGGTCAAATGTCATGCTAAACGAGGGCTAGAAAAACACACATGGGAAACAGAGGAAAGAGGAAGTTCAAGTTCATAGAAAGAACCTCGGCTGGGGAAGTTGAGAATCGAAGTGGGAATTGGTTGATTGTGACATCTCTCTCTCTCTCTCTTCTATTGTTCTACAGCAGGGGTGTCCAACTTCAGCAAATTTTAAAAACTGTGGACTTCAACTCCCAGAATTCCCCAGCCAGAATTCTGGAAGCTGAAGTCCACAGGTCTTAAAACAGCCAAGCTTGGACACCTCTTCTCTACAGAATACTGAATCAAATGAAAAGGTGAAGCTAGGCCTGCCGAATTCAGCTTCTTCAATATAAGCCAAGTATGATTATAGCTACCTTGACTACAAAGTACTTTTATCTTGAAAGAGATTAGCATCTTGCTGGTTTTCCACAAAATTATAAAAGGTCTTTGTTAAAATAGAAAAATACCAAATCAGCTGAAAAGTCAGCGGGGAGCTTGCAGGAGGCAATTAGCTGTCCAAAGTATTTCCTAATCAGGCAGATAGCCAGAAAACCTGCTTCCTTATGAAAGAGATTGAATCCCGGAGCTCATAATTGAGTCTTTGTATTATTATTTAGATAAAATTCATCACTAGACAATTTATCGTCATGGTGAAGTGCACTGGTCTGATGCACGGATGACAGAGAGTCAGGGTTTGAAAGCCTTAGTTTGACCAAATCACAGTTGCCTGGGTCACATTCCATGCTGTGTCATGAAATGCTAAGCCTCCCAAAATCACTGGTAAGGTGGGTGGCATGCAAGTTTGATAAACAAACACTCATTTGGTTCATACACTACGCTAAGAAAAAAACCATCAGCATTGTGTGCCAACCTGACCTTGGTATCCTTAAAGTAACCCGCCTGTTTGCAACATGCATTTTGGCTCTTGCTTAAGGAAGTAAAATCAGTCCAACAATGGAAAAAGGCTCATTTCTTTCTAAACTTTGTGAAGAAGAAATAAAAGAGGCAATCTGACCTTACGAAAATATGGAAGTCCATTATTCTGGTCCACCGCACACTTAAAACTAAGATTTCTTAACCCTGATTTGCTGAAAAAGTTATTCTAGCCTGACTTCCCATATACAAGTAGTTCTTGATTTACAACCATTTTGTTAGTGACCGTTCAAAGTTACAAGGGCACTGAAAAAAGTGACTTATGACCCATTTTTCACCCAATTTGCAGCATCCCCGTGTGATTAAAATTCGGATGCTTGGCAACTGGCATGTATTTATGACGGTTGCAGTGTCCTGGGGTCATGTGATCAACTTTTGCGACCGTCTGACAAGCAAAATCAATGGGGAAGCCAGATTCACTTAACAACCATGTTACTAACTTAACAACTGCAGCAATTCACATAACAACGGTGGTAAGAAAGGTGGCAATATGGAGCAAAACTCACTTAAGAACTTTCTAGCTTAGCCACAGAAATTTTGGGCTCCAATTGTGGTCGTAAGTCAAGGATTACCTGTACTATTAGATTAGTATGCCTGGGTTTGCACATCACACTGTGCTTGCCGTAAATAAACAAAACAGTGGTGTCTGCATTGGAAGTAGCAAGGGGGAAGGAAACATAAGCAGCAGCGGTGGATTTCACATTTTGTTACTATCGGTTTGCCGCCTGCGCACACGCTTGCTTCGCGCACACCTGGTTCGTGAGCACGCCTGCCTTCTGCATGTGCGCCCGGCCTTCCATGCATGTGCTTTGCTTGTGCGTGCCTTCCACGCATGTGTTCGGCCTCAACAATGTGCCTAAATAGGACACCATAGAGCTGGGGCGTAATTTCCGCTACCAGTTTGTCTGAACCGGTCCGAACTAGTTGAATACCACCTCTGCAGAAGTCCATGATAGCAACCCTGCTAGTCAGGCCAATGGTCTATGTCAGGGGTTTCCAACCTTGGCAACTCTAAGCCTGGCAGACTTCAAGTCCCAAAATTCTGGGAGTTGAAGTCTGCCAGGCTTAGAGTTGCCAAGGTTGATGACCCTTGGTCTATGTAACTCAGCATTTCCCAATCTGGACACGCCCCCTGGTGGTTAGCTTTCTATTGTGAGAGTGCCATTGATGAGAATTTAGATTTTAAAGGAAATATAAAGACACATACACAATAAAATATGCCTGCTATATTTGAAAAGGAATTCGTATAGAGAAGATATATATGAATCATATATATGCATATATTCATTTGATTTTCCGGAACTTGTGCATTTGTTCATTTCTTCAATATAACTTCCTTTAAATTCATGCTGGAAAAGTCCTCTAACCCACTTCCTAAATTACAGCCTGTTTTTTCTGTAAACACTAAAGCAAATGTTCCTTTAGTGTTATTACTTGGGTAGTGCAATACATAACCACTCTTGTTGAGTGATAAAGTGTTTATGGAAACAAAGCTTGTGTCCAAACCGTTGGACACCGATTTTATCAGAAAACATACCTGGGGACAAGGGACAAACAGGACTGAAAGCTGAGCAACGAGACAGCCCAGAATAGTACTTAACAAGGTCATTATTATTTTTTTTACTTCAAGGTTGTTCTGGATTCTGAGAGATCAGCCATTTGCAACCTCGATGTAAAGAATTCAAGATTTTGCAAATGAAACTAGACAGCCATTTGTCTGAAATGGTATAAACACAGGGGTGAAAAACTGGATTTCTTCAAGGGCCAAATCAGCATCGTAGTTCTCCTCCTTGGGCCAGCTGGGGGAGGGCAGGGAGGGGGGAGACGGGACGCACGCCTCCTGCAGCACCCTGCCAGCCAAAATGAGACACGGTGGGAGGGGGGGCTATGCGCAGCCCCAAAACAGCCCATTTTTGGCCTCCAAGGCTGCCTGCAGCACTTTGCCAGCCAAAAACAGGCCACAGGGGAGCCCAGCTCCCCTGCACCCCATTTTGGACAACAGAGCTACTGCAGGCCGGTCCTTTGATATTTTCAAGCCAGCGCAGCAGGCAGGATCTAAGCACCCCGCGGGCCGGATCCAGGCCTCGGGCCTTGAGTTTGACACCCGATATAGGGTGTTTAGCAGGGGTTTAGACTAGAAGACCTGCAACTCTGTAATTTTCTTAAATACAGCAAGGAAGGGAGGGAGATTGAAAGAAAGTTTGAAAAATATTGAAAGATTGCAAGAAAATTCACTGAGCAGTGACATGTTTTGTTCTATTAAAATGAGAATGAAGAATCTGTGTTCAAATATACCATTTTTAATTGAACTGCAGGTTCTTTCCTAGAAAATAATTCTCCAGGGGTAGAAAAATAAAGATTAGTTTAATGCTTTCTATACAGATGCATCTAGTTATTGCATATTTTAATGTGACTTGGGTTTAGCAGCCATTCCAGGTGATGAATAATAGAGTATGCATCAAAATCAAGTCACTATGGCTCAGCCATGGTTAAAATCAAGCACAGTTTAGTACATCAAAAATCCTGTATATACTGTAGAAAGCTGTAATATGTTTGGACTTTCACAGGTTAGCATGTAATGTGGCTCATTAACTCTCTTTTCTAAGTTATGCTTTATTGCTTACGTAGCTGGGTAAACCAGTCAATTGTGGAATATTAAAAATAATTTTTAAATAAAAAATCATAGCTTAATGTGAAGCAGGGGTAAAATCCAGCAGGTTCTGACAGGTTCTGGAGAACCGGTAGCGGAAATTTTGAGTAGTTCGGAGAACCAGCAAATGTCACCTTTGGCTGGCCCCAGGAGTGGGGAGGGAATGGTGATTTTGCAGTATCCTTCCCCTGGAGTGGGGTGGGAATGGAGATTTTGTAGTATCCTTCCCCTGCCACGCCCACCAAGCCACGCCCACAGAAAAAGATTTGGATTTCACCACTGATGTGAAGTATGACTAAAGTGAACAAGTCACTTCTCCTAGCATATAGAACAGTTCACACAAAACAGATTTAATTCTCCAAAGCCGAGACCAGTGTTTTCCCGAAAATAAGTCTGGGTTTCATTTACTTTTGGGTCCCAAACTAAGCACTAGGGCTTATTTTTGAGGGTGTCTTTTATTTTTTTCCCCATGTCCAGGAGGCCCACTTCTTCTGCTTCCTTGGGCAGGGGAGAAGACTGCGTGGTGTGCTAGTACTGCTGCTGCAAAGCAGTGGGTGGAGCTGCCCCACACGCCTGCACCGACTTACCTTGCTCCCCCACCAGGCAGAGTCCACCACCTCCCTGCCTCAACTCCTGGCAGCGACACCACCAGCAACCAGAGGGAATGGGTGGCTGGCTGGCCGCACAGGCTCTTAAGTAGGGCTTATTTTGGGGGGTAGAGCTTATATGTAGAGCACACATGTAAAACATGCTAGGGCTTATTTTCAGGACAGATCTTATTTTTGGGGAAACAGGATATTTCAAGCCTGCAAAAAAATACGAGGGAGCTCACTTAAAAATACAAGGGAGCTGTTCTAAATGCAGTTTACCTGCTTCACCATGGAGCTGCTAGGCTTCTTAATCTGCAATAACCAAAATAAGCTGCTCCAAAGCAATCACTCTATTTAATTAAAGTTCCACATAAAGTATAGGGTAGACTTATTCACCCCTGTAATTTTGTTTTCATGTGAATATGAAGTATTGTAGGTGATGAATATGTCACGCCATTTCAGCAAAAGGGTTTCTACAAAATAATTGCATTTATGGAATCCTGTCAGAAGCAATGATATATATTATTTTTTAAAAAAAAAGGTAAAAGTAGCAGACCACACAGTAAGGATGTATGTTTGATGAGAAATCATCACCTTGATAAAGCTGGATGAATTTGGGGTAAAGGACAGAAGGGATCACCCGATCTGGCAGCTCCCGCAGAAATAACTTCAGCAAACTGGCGGCTGAGCTTACGTCAGCCTCTGTGGCGAGATCTACTTGATCTCCACCCTCGTACTTCATGCGCAGCTGTTCCACTGTTTTCAGGTTACCGTTCACCCTGAAAAGACCTTCCTGCTCGAGACCTGCAATTACATACATAAAACGAGATTAAGACCAGCGGCAGATTTCCTGGCCTGCATTAAAAACAAAAAAGTGGATAGAAGAAATGAGGGCAAAACTCATAAAACCAGGTGCTCTCTGCCTTTCTGGACCAGGAAACTGAGATCCAGGCTCTACATCCAGGAACAGGTTGGAAAGAGCACTAAAGCAGGGGTGGGGAATGATGGTCCGATTATGACTTGTGGACTTCAACTCCCAGAATTCCTGAGCCAGCATAGCTGAAGATGCACAGTTGCATTTTTTAAAGCCACATTGGTGAAAAACGGCACAGAGGAAGTTAACATAGTGAGAATGGACAACGCTACAAGTTTTCTCACTAATGTTAGGAAACGAGCCTTCAAAGAAAGTAGCTTCCTTCCCATTGGCCTGGGTTTCCAAAAGAACTACAGATAGTCCTTAGAAATAGAAACAGAGTTGGAAGGGACCTTGGAGGTTTTCTAGTCCAACCCCCTGCTTAGGCAGGAAACCCTACATCACTTCAGACAAATGGTTATCCAATCTCTTCTTAAAAACTTCCAGTGTTGGAGCATTCACAACTTCTGGAGGCAAGTTGTTCCACTGATTAATTGTTCTAACTGTCAGGAAATTTCTCCTTAGTTCTAGGTTCTCCTTGATTGTTTCCACCCATTGCTTTTTTGTCTTGCCCTCAGGTGCTTTGGAGAATACTTTGACTCCCTCTTCTTTGTGGCAGCCCCTGAAATATTGGAACACTGCTATCATGTCACCCCTAGTCCTTCTTTTCATCAGACTAGCCATACCCAATTCTAGCGACCGATCCTTATATGTTTTAGCCTCCAGTCCCTTAATCATCTTTGTTGTTCTTCTCTGCACTCTTTCCAGAGTCTCCACATCTTTTTTACATCGTGGCAACCAAAACTGGGTGCAGTATTCCAAGTGTGGCCTTACCAAGGCATTATAAAGTGTTATTAACACTTCACGTGATCTTGATTCTACCCCTCTGTTTATGCAGCCTAGAACTGTGTTGGCTTTTTTGACAGCTGCTGCACACTGCTAGCTCATATTTAAGTGATTGTACACTAGGACTCCAAGATCCCTCTCACAGTTACTACTATTGAGCGAGGTACCATATATACTCTTCTTGTGCATTTTGTTTTCCTTGCCTAAATGTAGAACCTTACTTTTTTCACTGCTGAATTTTATTTTGTTAGATAGCGCCCAATGTTCAAGTCTGTCAAGATCCTTCTGTATCTTAAGTTTATCTTCCGGAGTGTTGGCTATTCCTGCCAGCTTGACTTATAGCCATTCACTTAGTGACCATTCTAAGTTACAACAGCAGTAGACAGAGTGATTTACGACTGGCCATTGCACTTACAACCCATGCTGAATCCTCACAGTCATGTGATCCAAATTTGAACACTTTGCAACCCAAATGTATTTTTTAACAGCAGACGCTTCCTCCGGTCACAGATGATTGCCATCTGTGATCTTCCCAGCTGGCTTCTGACAAAGTTGATGAGGGGAAGTTAAATTTGCTTAATAATGGCAGTGATTCACTTAACAACATGGGAAAATGTTGTAAAATTGGGCGCAACTCACTTAACAATGGTCTCCTTAGCAACAGAAACTTTGGCCATAAGTCGAGGACTACCTGTACCGCTAAGGAAAAAGGAATATCCAGAAAGCCATTGCTATTCAGAGCTCCTAGAAAAGGACTTGAAACTTCTGTAACTATATTTATTAAATAACATAGTGAAGCAGAGACCACAGTGAAGAACAGTTTCTAAGATACGAAAACCAGTGTTCAAATCCCACTTGACTTACACATTAAGTGAGCTACAATCTCTCCATTCCATTTCATCAGCCATTTGGGTATGATTGCAAAGCCCCATCTAACAAGGTTAATGTAAGAAGCTGTCAATATGCTAAAACGTCACAGAATCAAGAAAAAACCCCCAACAAATATTCAGAATGAACAGAAATCCCAGTCTGCCATCTGCTGGAGAACATGAAAATATTGTAGAGAAACAAGTTTGATTTCAAGTCCTCTTTAATCCGGCACCATCTAGATGTGTCAGGATTGCAAATCTAGAAATCTGTCTGAAAAGCTGCGTGGGAAATGTTTGGAACTGCAGTCCAACACATTTGGGCATAAAATCAGTAATTTCCATGCCCATGGTTTCAACATCTCTCTCTCCCAGTTCTTAAATTCAGTTAAAGCTCTGCTTTGCGAATGTTGACTCTTTGAGAATCATTCTCTTTGATCTCTAGTTTCCTAAATTTGTATATTTCGCATGTATACAAATGTTGTATGCCCAACATTTTTGGGCATACAACTCCCAAAATTCACAGCCAGCAAAGGAATCTTACGTAGTTCTACATTTATTTATTTTTTGAATTTATATCCCGCCCTTCTCTGAAGACTCACTGTGTTAAGCAATAGTCTTCATCCATTTGTATATTATATACAAAGTCAGCTTTTATAAGTAGTTGTATAAGTAGTTGTCGACTTTCAACATTAATGGCACCTGCCAATTACCGTTATAAGTCATGTTGGTCACTAAGTGGGTCACCCACGTGACTAATTCAATTTTACGACCTTTTTTGTGGGGGTTGTTAGGGGAACCAATGGTTCACTATGGGCACATTTTGATGAAAACTGGAAGTAAAAGCCGGGTCTTTGCAAAAATGCCGTAAAACGGAGCCTGCCTACCACACTTGTTAAGTTGTGACAGTTGTAAGCAGGTCACCTGACCAACCCAACTTTACAACTTCTTTGCAGTGGTTGTTAAGCATATCATAGTTGCTAAGCAAATCCACAGTCATTAAATGAACCCACTGTTAGCTATGGGGTTTTTTTCTGCCAGGAACTAGAAATAAACACTGATTTTTAGCAAAAAAAATAATAATTGTAAATTGGAGCTGTATAACCATGGGACACAAAAAATAGCCATAAATGCAAGCAGGTTGCTGACTGTCTGAAATGCAGTCACATGACTACAGAGGGGGAGCGGCCATCAGAACTGGGTTATAAGTGCCTTTTGGGGGTGGGTCCATCATAACTTCGAACAGTCACTAAAAGAGCAGTCGTAAGTCAAGGACTAACTGTATTTCTGAACCTCAGCAACATTAAGATGTACAGATAGTCCTTGACTCACAACAGCTTGTTTAGTGCCTGTTCCAAGTTAACACTGAAAAAAGTGACTTAGTTTTTCACACTTATGACCATTGCAGCATTCTTATGGTCATGTGATCAAAATTCAGAGGTTTGGCCACCGACTCATATTTATGACGGTTGCAGTGTCCCGGGGTGTCTCAATTGTCATGCGATCACCTCTTGCAACCTTCTGACCAAGCAAAGACAACAGGGAAACCAGATTCGCTTAACAACGGTGTTACTAATTTAATACCGCTGCAGTCATTCCCTTAACAACCCTGGCAAGAAGGGTTGTAAAATGGAACAAAACTCACTTAACAACTGTCTCACTTAGCAACAGAAATCTTGGGGCTCAATTGTGGTTGTACGTCGAGGGCTATCTGTATAAACTTCAATCTCGCAGAATTCTCCAGCTAGAATTTGGGAAGTGGAAATCCATATATCTTCAAGTTGCTAAGGCTGAGATACACGAATTTAAGCTAAGGCGTCCCAAAAATTTTAGCCTCTTTTGAAAGCAAAGGGTTCAAAGACCACACCCCACGCCCCTCCCCCCTTCCATCATTTTGGATGTCTTCTTCATTTTGGGGAAAAGCTTCTTTCGACCACCTGAACTTTTGCTCCTTGCTGTGACTTCTACGTCATAAAACATTTGGCACCAGTAAAATGTTTTTTCCTCAGAAACCGTGGAGAAGAGGGGACATCACACAGCAGGCTGAAAATGAGTGACAGCTGACTTGGGACCAATTTGTCTTTTTCAAGGCAACCTACTTCACAGGGTCATCGTCGGATGAAAAATATGAGGTGTGAGCGGTTTTTTAAAATAGGCCATCTTGAGTTGACTGAAATTTAAAGTGGAAACAAAACAAAATGCATTGACTTTGTACAGAATAGAGTTTCTCAACCTTGGTCACTTTAAGAGATGTGGACTTCAACTCCCAGAATTCCCCAGCCAGCATAGCTGGCTGGGGAATTCTGGGAGTTGGAGTCCACACCTCTTAAAGTGACCAAGGCTGGGAAATCTTAGCTTAGAAATACACAAGTTTTCCTTTTATTTTTTAAAAGAACTTGCCAGTAGCTTACCGTGCCAAGACAGATATTCCACAATATCCCACACCACTGTTGGAATGCCACACTTGCTCAGCCCTTCTTGCTGCATTTCCTGAAGACTAGCACCAAACAACCTCGGGTGGTGACAGGATCCCTTCAGTCTGCTCGGGGGCAGGACAGCAATCTTTCTCATATCTTCTTTAAGCCTGACCGCTGAGTTACTTTGCTTGAAAGGACACAAAAAGGGAGAACACCGGGTCAGAGTGACGACGGGAGGTGGCATGGCTTCACAAATCACTCCCTTCCGAGAGAACTGGAGGGATCCCCGACTCTCTGTGGGTTTTATGGAACAGAAGCTTCCCTGAGGTCGAGATTCCAGGCAGGCCTTCTAAAAAGCTCTGGGACAGATCGCGCACGGATGCAAACACAGACACCCTGGTTGAACAGGAAAAAGAAAGTCAATAGGAGTGGCCTGAATCCGTAGCCAAGCAACTGAGTGGATAACTTAGAAACATTCAAGCTGCATTACCAGAGGAAACGATGGGCGGAGAGGAAATTAAATGCATTCAATGAATAGGTGCCGCTTCTCTGAAAAATGAGTGTAAACACAGATGTAATATTATGCAACGGCAAAGGACAGATCAAGCCTAACGGGGTGACACCACACTTGGAAATGTGAATTTGTAACACAGCTGTGTGCAGACAGGCGTGGCATTTTCCACCCTTGTAGGCAGTCTGCCCCGTAGCAGAGCGTCATGCTTGTAAATTAAAAAATTATCTCAGTGTCTCATTAGGGAAGGGTTGCCCAGGCCAAAGGTCAGGTTCTGGCATCTCTAGACAAGGCCTGAGGGATGCACCTTGAAAGAAAGAAAGAAAGAAAGAAAGAAAGAAAGAAAGAAAGAAAGAAAGAAAGAAAGAAACAAAGGAGGGAGGGAGAGAGAGAAGAAAGGATGGATGGATGGAAGGAAGGAAGGGGAAGGGGAATGAATGAATGAATGAATGAAAAGAGACAGGAAAAGAAAAGGAAAAAACAAAGGAAAAAAGAATAAAGGGAGGAAGGGAAGAAAGAAGGGAGGAATGAGATAAAGGAATCAAAGAAAGGAAAAAAGGAAGGTAGGACTGCTCAGGTAATTATTTCAATTCACCATACTCTGTGCTTGCAACTTTCCAATTGCTTCTATCAGCATCAATGTTGCAGCCTCCATACTTGACTCCAGATGTCCTGAGGGGGACGGCAGAAGCCAGGCCCACCCCAAATACAACCAAACAGATTATTTTATATAGCAGCATTTACCTTTACTATCGGTTCGCATTGTGCCCCCGCGCTCGCTCTGCTCGTGCTCTCCTGCGCATGCGCAGAAGAGTTTTAATGACATTTGGACCACTAGGCGAAGCCTCCTGCCGGTTTTACTACCGGTTCTATAGAACCGGTCTGAACCGGGGCGGGGGGGGGCAACCCACCACTGGTATGCAGGGTCCACTATATCTAATGAGGAGACAGAGGCATGTGGGGAAAGGCTCATGTACCCATTCCTTACCCCACCTCTGATTCTAATTATTTAAGTCACTGTTTTAAAGTTACCACATTTGAGAAACACTGCTTTTAAGCTGTATATAATTAAAGCAGCCATATACAGAGATCAGCAAATATAAATAAAAAACAATGCATAAAATATATTTTTACCTGAAAAATTAATTTCTGGGATTATTACTATTTTCCCCCCCACTCTATGTAGTCTACAGAGGTGGAATTTCCTATTGGGTTACTCAGGTCTGACTATTCATGTCAGAATTTAGCTGGGAGTTAAATTATATAAAATTACTACCGGTAATATAATTTGCCTAGAAAGGAGATGTAATCATATTGTTCATCTGTTTTCAGGAAACTGGGGACAATCCTTGGCTTTGCACACCTATCATCTCTGATACTCTCCCCACATAATCTCCCATCTTTTTGTTCAAAGCTCCCTACAGTTGCTGTACACCTTTATAGACAGCATTTTTCAATTTAAGCATGCTATGATTAAGTAACCCTAATCCTTAGCCATAATGGCAACCTTGAGATAGCACCAAACCCATAGTTAGCAATAAATCTGATACCTATGTAAATCACCCACATTAAAATGCAGATAAGACTATGAGAAAGAATACAGAATATATGCAATTTGTACACACGTACTCCTTACCACCCTTTGTTTAGTGACTATTTGAAGCTACAACAGCAGTGAAAAAGTGACTTATGACCGTTCTTCACATTTACAACCGTTACGGCATCCCAGTGGTCACATGATCAAAATTTGGATGCCTGTATAACTGGCATGTAATTACGATGCCTGCGGTGTCTTGGGGTTATATGATAACCTTTTGCAACCTTCTAAGAAGCAAAATCAATGCGTTACTAACTTAACAACGGCAGTGATTCACTGAACAACTGGGGCAAAAAAAAAGATCAAAAACGGAGCAAAATTCACTTAACAACTTTCTTGCTTAGCAATGGAAACTTTGTGGTCAATTGTGGTCATAAGTCGAGAATGATCTTATATCTTTTATGCAGAATGGTATTTTCCCCATTTAAGGGAATCCATTTCTTTCTATTAAGAACGAGTAGGCTATAAGGGAACAGCAGATCTTCATATGCCTGTCTGAACCATCTATACTAAACGAACAGTGTTTCAAATCATGTTCAATCTTGCCTGCTTCTGATTGTTTAAAAAGTGCTTTTCTTAAAAACAGGCAACAAGTGGCACATTTATAATCACTACTTCAAGCATCTTCATCGTGCAGGCGGATGTGCAAGCACTTGCTTTAGACAATTTTGACAATTTCAATCACTTTTACCGACAAAATTACCTCAGCAAAAAGAACAGTAAAATCCCCAAATCAGAAGTCCTCACATAAGGGGAGATGCTATTTAGAGAAGCCAACCACATTTCCCTCATGCTTCTTCTTCCAAAACATGCAGACTGCCACTTGTGCTATTGTGAAATTATTGTGAAATCGAATGCTGCAAATTCCTCAACCACAGGCTAGCACTGAAATAACTTTTCAAAACAATAATAAAATCCAACGGGGGTAAAACAACAACACCACAAGCTGGACAAGATCTCACTTTACACTGTAGTTTTCCAGGCATGGACACAAATGCCACTGGATCAAGAAATGATTTCCCAGAGCTAAAAATAATAACTCCAAACAAAGCAAACCCTCTGCTGATGTTTATGGGAGGCAACATCTGTCCCAGAAGGCTATAAGGGGCCTTTGATGCAGGGGTGAAATCCAGCAGGTTCTGACAGGTTCTGGAGAACCAGTAGCGGAAATTTTGAGCAGTTTGGAGAACCGGCAAATATCACCTCTGACTGGCCCCAGAGTGGGGAGGGAATGGGGATTTTGCAGTATCCTTCCCCTGCCATGCCGACGCCACACCACACCCACAGAACCGGTAGTAAAACAATTTGGATTTCGCCACTGCTTTGATGTTCTCTGAAATTGGTTGGTTCCCTGCAGACGTTTCATTACTAGGTAACTTCATCAGTGCATAATACCTATGGAGATTCTCAATCATCCAGATCATGGTAGTCCCAAGGTTGCTATTTTTACACCAATGAAATATCTTCAAGGAAACCACCAAGCTCAGAGAACTCCAAGTAACCCTCATTTCAACCCTGACCAACAGACATTCTCCTCTGCCCTTGCAGTAAATCTATACAGGTAGCCCTTGACTTACAACAGTTCCTTTAGTGACCAATAAAGGAGAATATTTGTAGCTAAGGGCTGAAATGAAGGGGGTCCCTGGTGCTCTCTGAGCTGGCTTGTTTTCTTGAAGAGCACTGATGATGTTACCTAGTTCAGGGTAATAAAACAGCTGCAAGAAAACAAGCAACCTCAGAAAGCACCAAGGACCTCTTTAGCGACCGTTCAAAGTTACAAAGGCACTGAAAAAGGCGACTTATGACATGTTTTTTTCACACTTACAAACTTTGCAGTATTTCCATAGTCACTTGATCAAAATTGAAATGTTTGGCCACCACCGACTCATATTCACCACCGACAGTGGCAGTGTTCCAGGGTCACGGGATCTCACCTTTTGCTACCATGTGCCAAGAAAAAGTCAACTGGAGAAGCCAGATGCCCTTAACAACTGTGGCAGGAAGGATAGTAAAACGGGGCAAAACTCAGTTGACAAATGTCTCGCTTAGCGACTGAACTTTTTGCTGGCCTTTGTGGCCATCACCAAACTTTCGTTGAATTGTAGCCATAAAGCAAGGACTACCTGTATTGCAATGGTTCCTGATTATGTTATGTTATGTTATGTTATGATATATATCTGAGGCCAGGAGAAAAAGATGGCAAATATCTTCAACAATAAAATAAAACAGACCGCCTAACCCCGGCAGGGCAGCTAGAATAGAATAGAATAGAATAGAATAGAATAGAATAGAATAGAATAGAATAGAATAGAATAGATTTTTATTGGCTAAGTGTGATTGGACACACAAGGAATTTATCTTGGTTTTATATGCTCTCAGTGTACATAAAAGAAAAGATACCTTCATCAAGGTACAACACTTTAGAATAGAATAGAATAGAATAGAATAGAATAGAATAGAATAGAATAGAATAGAATAGAATAGAATAGAATAGAATTTTTATTGGCCAAGTGTGATTGGACACACAAGGAATTTATCTTGGTTTTATATGCTCTCAGTGTACATAAAAGAAAAGATACCTTCATCAAGGTACAACACTTAATAGAATAGAATGAATAGAATAGAATAGAATAGAATAGAATAGAATAGAATAGAATAGAATAGAATAGAATAGAATAGATTTTTATTGGCTAAGTGTGATTGGACACACAAGGAATTTATCTTGGTTTTATATGCTCTCAGTGTACATAAAAGAAAAGATACCTTCATCAAGGTACAACACTTAATAGAATAGAATAGAATAGAATAGAATAGAATTTTTATTGGCCAAGTGTGATTGGACACACAAGGAATTTGTCTTGGTGCATATGCTCTCAGTGTACATAAGATACCTTCATCAAGGTACAACATTTACAACACTAATGCTGGTCATAGGGTAAAAATTTAACACATGATACAACACTTAATGATAGTCATAGGCTACAAATAAACAATCAGGAAATCCGCTACAGCGAATAACAACCCAGAGGGTCGCGCATTCACCGAGTAGCGCAGCAAAGGCGTTCAAACCCGCGCGCGCTTTCTCCCACCTCCCCCTGCGGCATGCACGCTTGCTCGCCCGCGTGCAAAAACACGCACCTCCCCCTCCCCCGGCCTTCTTTCCCCCGCTCTCCACGCCTAACGACCACCGAGGCAGCCCGTACTCACACAGACGGCCAAGGCGCCCGCCCCCATCCTTTCAGGAGGCGCTGGAAAGAAGCGAAGCGGCCCGGGTGGGGTTGCAGGAAGGGGACGCTCGGAGGCTTCCAGGCCCCGGAAGGCGAGATCGTTTCGCGCGTCGCTTTAGCTCCGAGGTCCACGGGCGGCGAGCGCCGCTAAAACCTTGGCCCGCCAAGTTAAGTTTCCCTTCGCGCGCGGGATGCCCGCGGCCGACATCGAGAGCTGGCAAGCGAACTCTTTTAAGTCGGCCCTGGAAGTCACGTGATGCCAAGTCAAGTCACATCTTCCCCGGAAATTCAAGGGATTTCACGGGAGGCTGGCGAGGAATTCCCTGCTGGAAGTCGGTCGTAGACCAGCGGGCAGAAGCAGCCGGCAGAGCGTCTTCCTGAATATATACAGTATAAGTAGTATTATAGTATACTATAATACACTTTAATACTATATATACTATACACTCTACTAAACAAATAATTCCCTCAACACTGTCAAACTATTTACTAAACCTACATTTCTATTAATCTTCTCATTATTCCCATCACCCATCTCCTCCCACTTATGACTGTATGACTGTAACTTCGTTGCTTGTATCCTTACGATTTATATTGATATTGATTGGTTCCTGATTGCTTATTTGTACCCTATGATTATCATTAAGTGTTGTATCACTAAGTGTTAAATTTGTTCCCTATGACTATCAGTAAGTGTTGTATGTGTTGTACCTTGATGAACACATCTTTTCTTTTATGTACACTGAGAGCATATGCACCAAGACAAATTCCTTGTGTGTCCAATCACACTTGGCCAATAAAAAATTCTATTCTATTCTATTCTATTCTATTCTATTCTATTCTATTCTATATATAAAGGATGCCTTTATTTGTGTGTGTGTGTGTGTGTATCACACACAGACTATAAAGGTATCCTTTATATATATATTTTTGGGATGTAGGCATATATACACACATACACATACTATACATATATTTTGGGATGCCTTTATAGTGTGTGTGTGTGTGTGTGATACATACACACACACACACTATAGCATTCTATATATATATAAATATATTTGGGGTGTAGGCATATACACACACACACTATACATACATTTTGGGATGCCTTTATAGTGTATGTGTGTGTGTATACACTATATAGGCATGTATAACATGCATACATAGATACATACATAAATATACACACTCACACATATTAGGATGCCTTTATAGTAAGATCTGTTGGTCACAAAAGATGCAACCTGACTCCTAATGCATCCTTGGAGGAATTTGGACAAAGCAGGAGTATTTCTGTCCAAGAACTTGATATCATGAGCTGGTTGCCTTGAGCAGGTTGCCGGATTTCCATTTTTAAATGCAATTGAGACCTGTTTCCTGTTTGGGTGAGGGCTCCGTTTCTTGTACCCTGTATTTGTCTTCAGTTACTGCTGATGGCAGATGATTTTATAATTACCTGATCTACTGGTGAAGGTGCTGCCTAGGAACCAGGAGGCTGTGAGTTCTAGTCCCATTTTAGAAATGGAAAACTGGCTAAGGGATTTGGGGCCAATCTCTCTCCCTCTCAGCCCAACCTACCTCAAATGTTTGTGAGCTGCTGTGGGTCAGTCTGAAAAACTTTGCAAAAAAAGCAAAGCAAACTCTTTTTAATGGGAGAGATACTAATGATTGTTTATAGACCTACAATTCTTCATCCAGACCTGTATAATTCAGAACAGAATTAGATCTGTTTCTTTAGGGCAGTATTTCTCAACCTGAGCCACTTTTAAGAGATGTGGACTTTAACTCCCAGAATTCCCAACCAGACCATAGTGCAGGGGTGTCCAAACTTGGTCCCTTTAAGACTTTTGGACTTCAACTCCCAGAGTCCCTCAGCCAGCAAAGCTGGCTGAGGAACTCTGGGAGTTGAATTGGGAAATTCTGGGAGTTAAAAATCCAGAGTTTGAAAGTTGCCAAAGCAGCCTTTTCCAATTTGAAACCGTCCATATGGGTCTAAAACCAGAAAGTTTGCGGGTGGTTGGTCAGTCAGTCAGAGAGAGAGATGGAAGTAAAACTGCCCATCCCTCTGCCTGTGCTTGTTTTCCACTAAGAATGTAGTTGTTTTCTTTTGTCTTACATCGGTAGTTTCCAAGCTGCTATCTGAAATGGAACAGACTTAAAGTAGCCAGAATTGGGCTCCACAATATTTATCTTCTCACTCCGCTTACTTGAGAACTCGAAAGGAGTGGCATGAGCTCCTCACATTTAGTTGTCAACAGTTTAGAAAATGGGACCACTGGGTGAATAAAAGGCTGTTAAGGAACATCCAGTATCTAGACTATTTAGTTCAGGAAGTTCAAACTTCCACAGGAAATAATAGTGAACATTGTGAATAGGCCAAGGGTGTCAAACATAAGGCCCATGGGCCGGATTCAGCCCACGATGTGGTCAGATCCAGCCTGTGGGGCCATCTTGGAAAATGAAGCGGCCGTCCTGTGTCGCTTCAACCCTGTCTACCCAACATGAAGAAGGAACATTGGGTCAGTGTGGCTTCGGCCCGGTCTACTCTACCCAATGCAAAGAGGAAATATGCCAGCAGTTTGGGGAGTGGTGTCAACCTGGCCACACCCATCCAGTTGGCCACACCCACCCAGTCACACCCACCCCGCCTCCCCCAAGGTCAACTACAGCCTTGATGTGGCCCTCAATGAAATTGAGTTTGACACACCTGGAATGGGCAGTGCTATTCATCTTGACTGATCTATATTACAGTGTTACTAAAATGTAATATAGGTAGTTCTCGACATACGACCACAATTGAGCCCAAAATTTCTTTTGCTAAGTTGAGACGTTTGTTAAGTGAGTTTTGTCCCATTTTACGACTTTTCATGCCACAGTTATTAAATGAATCATTGCAGTTGTTAACTTAGTAACACAGTTGTTAATTGGCTTCTCCATTGACTTTCCCATGATCCAAATTCCGGCACTTGACAGCCTGCATGAATTTATATCGCTAGTTCAGACAATCCTGACTCCTAACAAGCAGTCATTGGGGGGAGGCCAGATTCACATAAGGACTGCATGATTCACTTAACAACAGTGAACTGCTTAACAATGGCAAAAATGTCATAAAACTGTTTAGCAATGGAAATTCTGGTCCCAATTTTGGTTGTAAGTCAAGGTTTACTTGCATTGTGACGCTGTCCACCTACACAGAAGAGATAATAGCATCTTCTGCAATGCTATCTAGTCACTGTGATGAAAACCCGAAACTCCTGTGGATGCTCAAGTAGATAACTATATAATTTGGCCAAAGAAGATGTTCATTCTTATGTATATTTGCATTATCCCTTACTCACTGCGAAAGATAAATTTTCTGCTACAATTTTTTGTTGTTGTTATATGTTCTCATAAATATGGACACTGAACCAAAACTAATTGCTTTTCCGTTCACTGGTTGCAGTGGAAGGGATTTGAATGTATTTTTTAAACTGCTCATTAAAATCATTTGTAGGCATTAAAAAAAACCTTCTTTGGTTGGATTCAGAGGTGGGTTTCAGCAGGTTCTGACTAGTTCTGGAGAACTGGTAGTGGAAATTTTGAGTAGTTAGGAGAACCGGTAGTAAAAATTCTGACTGGCCCCATCCCCATCTATTCTCTGCCTCCCAAGTCCCAGCTGATCGGGAGAAAATGTGGATTGTGCAGTAACCTTCCCCTGGTTAGTGGGGTGGGAATGGAGATTTTACAGTGGGGTGGGAGTGGGGTGGGAATGGAGATTTTACAGTATCCTTCCCCTGCCACGCTCACCAAGCCACACCCACCAAGCAATGCCACACTACCAAGCCACACCCACAGAACCGATAGTAAAAAAATTTGAAACCATCACTGGTTGGATTATAACTTACCTAAACACATTTTTATGATCTCTATGATGAAAGTAGAAACAGCAATACTCATAGGCAGATTTCAGAGAACAGAAACCATCAAGTCCAGGAGTAAAATGTACTTTTGCTTGTAAAGCCTGCATGCTAGCTGAGGAATTCTGGGAGCTGAAGTTCATATATCTTAAAGCTGTTGCAGGTTAAGAAACACTGCATTAAAGTGACAAATGTCACAGTCCTGAGAAGGAATATCTAGATTATTTCAAAATACATAGTTTCCTGATATATGATATATAGAGAGCCGTAGTGGCACAGTGGTTAGAATGCAGTATTTATTTATTTATTTATTTATTTATTTATTTATTTATTTATTTATTTATTTATTTATTTATTTATTTGTATACCTCCCATCTCCCAAAGGACTCAGGGCGGTTCACAGCCAATAAAACAACAGAAAACATATAATACATATTTGATGGCCTAAAACTTTTAAATACAAATTTAAAACCCCGTTTAAAACCCCTGATTTAAAACCCCAATTTAAAACTACGTTCACGCTAGTCCTGCTCTTCGAAACAGCAACGTCTTCAGGTCGCGGCGGAAGGACCTGAGGTCGGGGAGTTGACGAAGCCCAGAGGAGCTCGTTCCAGAGGTAGAGCCCCCACAGAAGGCCCTCCCCTGGAGGTCGCTAGCCGACATTGTTTAGCTGGCGGTATCCGGAGGCCCTCTCTGTGAGAGCGCACTGGTCGGTGAGAGGCTAATGGTGGCAGTAGGCGGTCCCGTAAATATCCTGGCCCTAAGCCATGGAGCGCTTTAAAGGTGATAACAAGTACCTTGAAGTGAACCCGGAAGACCACCGGGAGCCAGTGCAGATTACGCAGGAGGGGTGTTACACGGGAGCCACAAGGTGCTCCCTCTATCACCCGCGCAGCCGCATTCTGGACCAGTTGGAGTCTCCGTGTACCCTTCAAGGGGAGCCCCATGTAGAGAGCATTACAGTAGTCCAGGCGGGATGTAACAAGGGCATGAGCGACCGTGCATAAGGAAGCCCGATCCAGAAAGGGGCATAACTGGCGTATCAGGCGAACCTGATGAAAAGCTCCTCTGGCGACAGCCGTCATATGATCTTCTAAAGACAGCCGTGCATCCAGGAGGACGCCCAGATTGCGAGCCCTTTCCATGGGGGCCAATAGCTCGCCCCCAATGGTCAGTGATGGAATTAGCTGACTGTACCGGGCCGCCGGCATCCACAGCCACTCGGTCTTGGTGGGATTGAGTCTGAGTATTGCAGGCTGACTCTGCCCATTGCCACCAGTTCGATTCTAACCGGCTCAAAGTTGCTTCTGAGGTCGGTAAAATGAGGACCCAGATTGTTGGGGGCAATATGCGGACTCTGTAAACTGCTTAGAACTTGGGCTGTAAAGCACTGTGGAGCAGTGTATAAGTCTAAGTGCTATTGCTATTTTATTATTCGCAAAATAAAGGCTTAAATCCCTATTTGCACAATACTGTTATTAGAGCCAATTCAAGATCAGAAAATTGAATGCAAGTATTCTATTCAGAGGGAGGAGGGAAATGGTTTCTTAATTTTTTTTCTTAAAAGATCAGACTTTTAAACGCAGTCTTGATCAAATATAAAAATACAGCTACTATGTATGTATGTATGTATGTATGTATGTATGTATGTATGTATGTATGTATTTACTTGTTTACTTATTATTTACTTATTATTTGCTTATTTATTTATTTGATGTATAACTTGGCTTTTGACTAAAAATATTTACAATATGTTTTACAGTCAGTCAGGTACTATTAGCTCCTAAGACTGAGGATTGATAAAAAAAAAGAGGTAAAGATTTCCCCTGTCCAGTCGTGTCCAATTCTAGGGGTGGTGCTCATCTCCTAACTAAGGGAGCCCACATTGTTCGAAGACGCTTCTGTGGCCATGTGGCCAGCTTGACTATATGCCGAGGCACACGGAATGCTGTTATCTTCCCACAGAAATGATACCTATTTATCTACTCTCATTTGCATGCTTTTGAACTGCTAGGTTGGCAAGAACAGGAGCTCACCCACCATGTGGTACTTGAACTGCCAACCTTCTGGTCCATAAGGCCAACTATTACCATACTGTTTAACCTGTTTTCAGTTGTCAAAGCCCAGGGATGTACCCAGGAAAATGTATATCGAAATATGCAAAAAGGGTAGGCATGGTGTCATGGTAGAAGGTATACCTCTTCTGGGCATACCTGGGAATGTACAGAAGCTGAGGGGTGTTTCATGCATAGAAGCTGAGGGGTATTTCATGCGTAGAAGCTGAGGGAGGTTCATCCGCAGAAGCTGAGGGGGGTTCATGTACAGAAGCTGAGAGGTGTTTCATGTGTAGAAGCTGAGGGTGTTTCATGTGCAGAAGCTGAGGGGGGTTCATTACAGAAGCTGAGAGGTTCATGTGTAGAAGCTGAGGGGTGTTTCATGCATAGAAGCTGAGGGGTATTTCATGCATAGAAGCTGAGGGAGGTTCATGCGCAGATGCTGAGGGTTTCATGCGTAGAAGCTGAGGGGTGTTTCATGCGTAGAAGCTGAGGGGTGTTTCATGCGTAGAAGCTGAGGGGTGTTTCATGTGTAGACGCTGAGGGGGGTTCATGTGTAGAAGCTATGGGGTGGTTCATGCACAGAAGCTGAAGGCAGTTCATGTGCAGAAGCTGAGGGAGGTTCATGCATAGAAGCTATGGGGGGGTTCATGTGCAGAAGCTATGGGGGGGGTTCATGAGCAGAAGCTGAGAGGTTCATGTGTAGAAGTTGAGGGGGGTTCGCTGAGGGAGGTTCATGTGCAGGAGCTGAGGGGTTCATGTGTAGAAGCTGTGGGTGTTTCATGCGCAGAAGCGGAGGGCGATTCATGTGAAGAAGCTGAGGGTTTCATGTGTAAAAGCGGGGGGGGAGGTTCATGCTCAGAAGCTGAGGGGTGTGTGTCTTTGATTGCCCTCACCATCTTGCAGCCTCCTCCCCCATTCTGCAATAGCATTTTTTTAAAATTTTTGCATGAAATTGAAAGAACATTCAGTATTTTATTTTTGGCTCTCAAAGTTAACACCAGGTGGCAGTATTTATTTATATATTTGATCCTTTAGCTTCTGCATTTCTGTCAAAAAGGAAAAAAAAATGTCCTGATTCCAAGTCACATTTTTCTTTTGTCGGGAGCAGAAATCAAAGCCTTTGTCCCTAGTCAAATTCCACGTGATCAGAGTGACATTGCGGAAGACTTTCCTTGGTAATGCATTTAGTTCAGGCCTCACCATCGTTCCTTTTGTGCCATCAAGACAGTGAAATCTTGCCCTAAAATATGGGTGAGCAACCCCGTGCCTCCTTCTTTTGCTAGAATGCTAGAATTATAATAACGCAACTTCTGACTTAAAAGTAGGTTAGGAAGCTATGGAAAAAAAGTATTCTGTAATTCATTCTCTATTGGTTTGCACACCTATAAGACTCTCACTTGTCTTTAAAAAAAAAAAAAGCAAAAATTCCACTGGTACCTGTTCTCCAATGTGATCATTGGCTTCTGTATAAAATCCTCCAATCCCCCTCAAAAAAAAAAAAAAAAAAAAAGGAGAGATTTTTTTAATGCATTTATTTAGCATATTGCAAGGAGGGAGGAAATAAAGGAGGAGGGAGTAAGAGAGGGAGCTTTTAGCTGTTGAAATGAACTGTTCCAGCCATAAACTGCAGTGTCTCTGTTATAAGCTTTGTTGTTGGGAAGAGAGATGTGGCAAACAGTATAATTGCTCTTTGCAAATTAAGAGCTTCATACAAAAGTTCTAGAACTCGAAAGAGTTCACACTTTACTCGTGGTTATTTTGTTTATAAAAATCCTGATGCAGCCAGATTCTATTATTATGAAAGCATCTTGATATATAAGACAAAGCTGAAATATTCTATCATTTTAGAAAAGTGGCTTGGTTTTTGTGAGATAGAGGTACTGAAAATGTTAACCTCTTAAGCATGGATGTGTTGTTGAATCGGCAAAAACGTTGACATATTAAGGAAAACCAAAATTCCTTATTCTTCTCCATATTATTGTTCTATCAGCATTAAAGTTGGCTAGACGACTTTTATTGTCTGGCTCAGAGAATAAAATACCACTTCTAATGCCTCTTTCTCCCACTTAGACAAAGATCTGGAATTCAGATCTATAAAAGGGAATGTGTGCTTGTGATGGGGTTGTGTCCAGCCACTGGACAAATTTGTACTTAGATCAGGGGTCTCCAACCTTGGCAACTTTAAGCCTGGAGGACTTCAACTCCCAGAATTCCCCAGACAGCAAAGCTGGCTGGGGAATTCTAGGAGTTGAAGTCCTCCAGGCTTAAAGTTGTCAAGGTTGGAGACCCCTGACTTAGATAACCTTGCAGGCCGGTTGGTTAACGCCCAAAGTACAGTCATGTGGCCTAGCTGTCAGAACTGTGAATCCAAGTCCATTGTAACACTAAGTGACCTGTCATAGATAGAGGACTACCTCAAATCTGTGGAATTTGGGAAACTAAGACTGGTCATTGCTTAGAGTGGTATGGTGCCCTAGAGGTGGAGCTCTCTCCTCACAATCAGGAGGCTGTGAGTTCGAACCTAGGTAGACGCAGATATTTTTCTCTCTGAGCACAATGAGAATTTATCTGCTGAACAAAACTCCACATTGGCAAGAGGAAGGGCATCGGCCAGTAAACGCTCAGCTCCATTCAGGTGCCCAGACTCCATCCTGCAAGGGATTATGGGGTCGTTAAATGATAAATCATTGCTTCATATCAGTGGTGGGTTTCAAATTTTTTTTACTACTGGTTCTGTGGGTGTGGCTTGGTGGGCGTGGCTTGGTGGGCATGGCAGGGGAAGGATACTGTCAAATCTCCATTCCTACTCATTTCCAGGGGAAGGATACTGCAAAATCCCCATTTCCTCCCGATCAGCTGGGCCTTGGGAGGCAGAGAATAGATGGGGGCGGGGCCAGTCAGAATTTTTACTACCGGTTCTCTGAACTACTCAAACTTTCCGATACCGGTTCTCCAGAACTGGTCAGAACCTGCTGAAATCCACTTATGCTTCATATGCTTAGAAACATTGAGTTACTACTGCTGGTTTTGCTACATTGGCCTAACTGATAAGCTCATCAATCCCCAAGAGAGGATAACTGATTGAAGACCTTCTCCTCCACCTCAGAGTTATCATTGTCTAGATTTTGTTCTTCGAAGCGGCTTTTGAATACATAAACATGATTTTCGTGCTGCTGGTTGCTTATTTACAAAATGGCTTCCAAGAAAGGTGTGGCCAATTACAAAATATGTATTGGAAAGCTGATTGGAGAGGCAGCTCCCTGTTCTTCATAGCATACTATATGAAGCCGTTGGGTGAGATCATCAGTGGCTTTGGGGTGAGATACCAGCTGTACGCTGATGACACCCAGCTGTACTTCTCCACCCCAGGCCACCCCAATAAAGCTGTTGAAGTGCTGTCCCGATGCGTGGAAGCCGTACGGGTCTGGATGGGGAGAAACAGGCTCAAGCTTAATCCCTCCAAGACGGAGTGGCTGTGGATGCCGGCACCCCGATTCAGTCAGCTGCAGCCGCGGCTGACTGTTGGAGGCGAGTTATTGGCCCCAAAGGATAGGGTGCGCAACTTAGGTGTCCTCCTGGATGAACGGCTGAAGATCATTTGAACGGTTTGAAGATCATTTGACGGCCGTCTCCAGGGGGGCCTTCCACCAGGTTCGCCTGGTTCGGCAGTTGCGCCCCTTCCTTGATCGGGATGCCTTGTGCACGGTCACTCATGTGCTCGTTACCTCTCGCCTGGATTATTGTAATGCTCTCTACATGGGGCTCCCCTTGAAGTGCACTCGGAGGCTTCAGTTAGTCCAGAATGCAGCTGCGCGGGTGATAGAGGGAGCTCCGCGTAGCTCCCATATAACACCGCTCCTGCGCAGACTGCACTGGCTGCCTGTGGCCTTTCGAGTGCGCTTTAAGGTGTTGGTTACGACCTTTAAAGCGCTCCATGGCTTAGGGCCTGGGTACTTACGGGACCGCCTGCTGTTACCACATGCCTCCCACCGACCCGTACGCTCTCACAGAGAGGGACTTCTCAGGGTGCCGTCCGCCAAGCAATGTCGGCTGGCGGCCCCCAGGGGAAGGTCCTTCTCTGTGGGGGCTCCCACACTCTGGAACGAACTTCCCCCGGGTTTACGCCAAATACCTGACCTTCGGACATTCCGTCGCGAACTGAAGACGCATCTTTTTATTTGCGCGGGGCTGTCTTGAATTTTATCTTTTATCAATTTTTAAACGGGGTTTTTAGTATGGAAATTTTTTAATGTTAGGCTAATTTAAATAAGTTTTTTAAATGGTATTTTAATCTGTATATTGTATTGTTTTATCTTGCCTGTACACCGCCCTGAGTCCTTCGGGAGAAGGGCGGTATAAAAATCAAATAAATAAATAAATAAATAAATACCATTCCTTAATTTAAATGGGTCTCTCTTGTTTGCACAAATAAGCATGTAGACAAAGAACTAACTGCAGCCATCTTCCTTTTATTTTATTTTTTAAGTAAAGGTGATGCTAGATTGGCCCTGCCTTATTCATTCATGACCCAAAGAGAGACATGAGCAGAGTATATTGCTCTATAAATAACCTACAGTTAAATTACGATTAGGAGAAGAACTTATTTTTGCAGTTTGGGGGATATCATATAGTATATTGCTTTCAGGTTTTGGATGGCATTCTCTCCTTATTGAATCTCATAAGCTGAAATGATTCAGCTAAGACTGGATGGTTCTGTCCCCTTATGTAATTATTGCCTAAGCAGAGTTTATTATAACTTTTCTTACTTTGTTCTTTTTAACACTTAATCAGGTTGAAAGAAGTGAGATATCCTTGGAGGTTTTTAAAGAATTCTGAGACCATATGCCAAAAGCCTCAGGAAGACAATTAGCAGAGCTGGTCTAAGTATAAATCTGTTTAGATAAAATATGCAGAAGAAAAAGATGAGCAGCTAATGAAGTGTGCATTGACATAACCCAGTTCCTCCTTTTATAAGCAAAGTTAAAGCGGTGACCAAAACTTACATTAGTCTGATGTTGCAAGGAAAGATATATTGAAATTCTGACGTAACCACTTTGTTAGGGCCTCTTGTCCATGAATTACAGAGACAAAAAGGTTATTAATAAATGTCAGATACAGTAGCGGCTTGTGTTTATGTAAGCTTGAGAATCATCATTTTAAGTCAACTGTAAAGATATTTTATTTGTTTGTTAAAATAAATTTATATGGCCATCCAATTCACTCTCAGTGACTCTGGGCGGCTTACACAGATAAAAGCCCAATATGAAAACAATAATAACTAACTACCCCCAATCTTATCTCCATAGGGATGATGTTCTACAGGAGGGAACCCTTAACAGCTTTAAAACTCTATGCATAACTTTATTAAGACTTCATCCATACATCTGATGAAATGAGATGATAGAACGGTAAACCAGGGGAACTGCTTGCCTTCAGAAGTTGTGGGTGCTCGATCACTGGAGGCTTTTAAAAAGAGAGAACCATTTGTCTGAAATGGGCAGTGATGGCTAACCTTTTCCGGACTGGAATGACCATGTGTGCCTGAACCGTCAAAATTCAATGCGTGTGTGGGCCCTGTGTATGCACCTCCCTGCGCATGCATGCACCCCACCCCACGCATGCACACGCGGCCCCTGCATGTACCCCGCCACCACGCATGTGTGGGCCCCTGCATGCGTCCTCCCATGCATGCACCCCCCCTGCATGCATCCCTCCCCCCGCATGAGCCCCTCCTCCACACATGCGTGCATGCCACCGTATGCGCCCTGTCCCCGCACAGGTGTGTGGCAGAGACCCGAAGACCAGCTGGCTGGCGGGAGGCACGCGCACATGGGCAGCAGAGCTGAACTGGGGCGACAGCTCGCATGCCATCAGAGAGGGCGCTGTGTGTCTGGCACTTGTGCCATAGGTCTTCCATCAGAGGTATAGGGTTTCCTGGTTGAGCAAGGGGTTGGTCCGAGGTCCCTTCAAACTCTGCTATTCTGTTAATTGAACGCCAGAAAAGCTTATGTAAAAATGTGTTTATTAACGTTTAAGTGCTACAAGACTCGGATTTCTTTAAGAATAAATGTCTCAATAGTTCCCAAAAGTAAAGTTTTTTTAAAAAATCACATTTTCAACTAAAAGAAAAAATGTAAAATGTGGACTGCTATAATCCCAAGAAGCCAATGTATCTGTTCTAATACTAGGATATGATAGACTCCTACTTCCTTTGTGTTTCAATTGAGTCCAGGTGACCATTATCTTTATATTATGCCCATTCATGTGATTTTTTTTTAAATAAATGGCATATCAGTCAAGTTCCAGATGAACTGCTCTGAAGACTTCCAGGAATTGTTTGCTTGTTCTCCAACCTGCAACCTTTCAAATATATTAGACTGCAAATTCCAGAATTAAGAGCCAACGTGGCAAAGAATTCTGGGAGTAATACAGTGAGGGGTTTCAAATTTTTTTACTACCGGTTCTGTGGGTGTGGCTTGGTGGGTGTGGCATGGCTTGGTGGGCGTGCCTTGGTGAGCAGGGGAAGGATACTGTAAAAACTCCATTCCTACCCTACTCCAGGGGAAGGATATTGTAAAATCTCCATTCCTACCCCACTCCAGCAGGAGGTTACTGCAAAATCCCCATTTCCTCCCAATCAGCTGGGAATTGGGAGGCAGAGAGTAGATGGGGGCGGGGCCAGTAAAAATATTTACTACCGGTTCTCCAAACTATTCAAAATTTCTGCTACCGGTTCTCCAGAACTGGTCAGAACTTGCTGAAACCCACCTCTGGAGTAATAGCCTCAATTTATCTGGAAAGGGTCAGTTAGAAAACATGTTTTATGTGATATAATATCTAAGTTTGACATCTTATCCTCCTTGGAAGATTTCTGTAGATTCTATAATATAAAAGGCCCATTTTTATTTTTTTTTAGTTAGAAAGTCCAATTAGGCCAAGAAAAAAAATCACTTGTCAAGCATGCTACATTCCATTGTAAAGACAAGGAGGAATCTTTTTTTATGGCTCTTAACGCGATTAAACAAATGAGGCCTACTGGAATGGAACAGAGTTGGATTTCTGAAGGAGTTTTAACAAGCTTGGCTAAGTTCAGAAGGTCCATTAATAAGCCAAAAAATAGACATGGAAGAAAACCATAGAAGGCAAGAGATTCAGTGATTCACTATGATGACAAGAACAATTTAAAAAAAACACACAAAAGAAAACAGAGAATGCTGAAATAAATGTCATATAGTCTTTAATGGGCTCATTAGTTTTCTTGTTTACGTTTTGAAATTTACTGGTTTTGGAAAGCAGCATCCCTGATACTTTTAGCCTTCCCCCAGATTGATGGCCTTAAGATATTCAGCAACTCCAATTCCCAGAATTCCTAGCAATAACCCAAGGGCATCTGGTAGGGGAAGGATGCATTACATTTAACATGGAAAGATTTTAAAATACTGGTGGGGAATGGGCAGGAAGGAAAGGAGAATATACACCATGCTGTGTAAAGAGGCACAAGTCATACTCTTTGAATGACCACGGCAAAAAGCTAAGCTATAGTTTTAAAACCTACACTTAGATAAAAATACCTATTGAATACAGGTAGTCCTCAACTTATGACCACAATATGAGCCCAAAATGTTGCTAAGTGGAGACAACTGTTAAGTGAATGTTGCCTCATTTTATGACCTTTCTTGCCATAGTTGCTAAGTGAAACTTTGCAGCTGATAAGTTAGTAACCTGGTTATAACTTGAGCTGGGGTTGTGCAAGAATACATCAAAATGAAATCCAGGCAGCTGTGAGGAAAGGAGATTTAATTGTTCTCAACGGCAAAGATGGGGTAGCTACAGAGAACATTTATTTTAT
The DNA here is from genome assembly GCF_028640845.1 of Ahaetulla prasina. Taxonomy (NCBI): domain Eukaryota; kingdom Metazoa; phylum Chordata; class Lepidosauria; order Squamata; family Colubridae; genus Ahaetulla; species Ahaetulla prasina. The sequence goes on from NC_080546.1 coordinate 17,794,229, forward strand.
TTTTATTTATTTTATTTATTTATTTGTCACAACAGTATATATAAGCATTAACCAAAGCTTTTTTCAGCATAAGCATGAAATAACTATACAATAAATAATGATCCAATGATCCATTTGTTAAGCTACTGAAGTTCGCAGATGACACAACAGTGATTGGTCTCATTCGGGTTAATGACGAATCCGCATATAGACGAGAGGTCGAACGACTAGCCTTGTGGTGCAACCAAAACAATCTGGAACTGAACACACTCAAAACCGTAGAAATGGTGGTAGACTTTAGGAAAAACCCTTCCATACTTCCACCTCTCACAATACTTGACAACACAGTATCAACAGTAGAAACCTTCAAATTTCTGGGTTCTATCATATCGCAAGATCTCAAATGGACAGCTAACATCAAAAACATCATTAAAAAAGGACAACAAAGAATGTTCTTTCTGCGCCAACTCAGTAAGCTCAAACTGCCCAAGGAGCTGCTGATCCAATTCTACAGAGGAATTATTGAGTCTGTCATTTGCACCTCTATAACTGTCTGGTTCGGTTCTGCAACCCAACAAGAAAACACAGACTTCAGAGGATAATTAGAACTGCAGAAAAATAATTGCTACCAACTTGCCTTCCATTGAGGACCTGTATACTGCACGAATCAAGAAGAGGGCCGTGAAAATATTTGCAGATCCCTCGCATCCTGGACATAAACTGTTTCAACTCCTACCCTCAAACGACGCTATAGAGCACTGCACACCAGAACAACTAGACACAAGAACAGTTTTTTCCCGAAGGCCATCACTCTGCTAAACAAATAATTCCCTCAACACTGTCAGACTATTTACTGAATCTGCACTACTATTAATCGTTTCATAGTTCCCATCACCAATCTCTTTCCACTTATGACTGTATGACTATAACTTGTTGCTGGCAATCCTTATGATTTATATTGATATATTGATCATCAATTGTGTTGTAAATGTTGTACCTTGATGAACGTATCTTTTCTTTTATGTACACTGAGAGTATATGCACCAAGACAAATTCCTTGTGTGTCCAATCACACTTGGCTAATAAAATTCTATTCTATTCTATTCTATTCTATTCTATTCTATTCTATTCTATAAGCATATATATAAGCATAAGTATGTAATAACTATATTAATTGGATATAATGAAAGGAAACAATAGGGCAGGAACGGTAGGCACTCTTGTGCTCTTATGCATGCCGCTTACAGTCCTCTTAGGAATGGGTAAGGTCAATAATAGATAGTTTTTGGTTAAAGATTTTGGGATTTTGAGAAGAGACCACAGAGTCAGGTAGTGTGTTCCAAGTATTAACAACTCTGCTACTAAAGTCATATTTTCTGCAATCAAGATTGGAGCGGTTAACATTAAGTTTAAATCTATTGTGTGCTTCTGTATTGCTGCAATTGAAGCTGAAGTAGTCTTCAACAGGAAGGACATTGTAATAGATGATTCTATGAGTTAAGCTCAGGTCATGCTGAAGGCGGCGGAGTTCTAAATTTTCTAATCCCAGAATTTCAAGTCTGCTGGCATAAGGTATTTTGTTGCATTCGGAGGAGTGGAGAACTCTTCTTGTAAAGTATTTCTGGACATGCTCAATTGTATTAATGTCTGAAATGAGGTGTGGGTTCCAGACAGGCGAGCTGTATTCAATAATTGGTCTTACAAATGTTTTGTATGCTCTGGTTAGTAGTGTAATATTTCTGGAGAAGAAATATTAGAAGAAATAATAACATGTGGTTACAAAAGGGCTGTTGTATAGGGGAGCTTGTCCTGGGTATGGGTCTTGAGGGGTGTGATGTGTGAATGTGCTGGTTCCTAGGATGACATCATAGGGGAATGTGCTGTGGATGCCGGCATCCCGGTACAGTCAGCTGCAGCCGCGGCTGACTGTTGGCCCCAATGGAGAGGGTGCGCAACTTGGGCGTTCTCCTGGATGGACGGCTGTCCTTTGAAGACCATTTGATGGCCGTCTCCAGGAGAGCTTTTTACCAGGTTTGCCTGGTTCACCAGTTGCGCCCCTTTCTAGACCGGGATGCCCTATGCACGGTCACTCACGCTCTCGTGACATCTCGTCTGGATTACTGCAATGCTCTCTACATGGGGCTCCCCTTGAGGAGCACCCGGAGACTCCAGTTAGTTCAGAATGCAGCTGCGCGGGTGATAGAGGGAGCCCCTCGTGGCTCCCATGTGACACCTCTCCTGCGCAGACTGCACTGGCTACCTGTGGCCTTCCGGGTGGGCTTCAAGGTTTTGGTAATTATCTTCAAAGCGCTCCATGGCATAAGGCCGGGTTACTTACGGGACTGTCTGCTGCCACCGATTGCCTCTCACGACCCGTGCGCTCTCACAGGGAGGGACTCCTCAGGGTGCCGTCAGCCAGGCAGTGCCGACTGGCGACACCCAGGGGAAGGGCCTTTTCTGTGGGGGCTCCCACCCTCTGGAACGAACTTCCCCCAGGACTTCGCCAACTTCCTGACCTTCGAACCTTCCGCCGCGAGCTTAAGACACATCTATTTATTTGCGCAGGACTGGACTAGAATTTTTAAATTTTTAATTTGGTTTTAATGGGGTTTTATTATTTGTATTTCTATTTTAAATATTCGGCCTTATTTAATAAGTTTTTTAATTGTTGTTTTATCCTGTATTTATATGTATGTTTTATTCTGGCTGTAAACCGCCCTGAGTCCCTAGGGAGATAGGGCAGTATAAAAATGCGAAAAATAAATAAATAAATAAATAAATGTGTAAGTACGTGTCATCTGTGGTGTTTATTGTGGTGAACATGCAATTTTGCTGAGAGACAGTTTATATTAATTCTGTTTGTGTTTACAGACTTTCTTTGATCTGTGCATTCAGTCTGGGTAATGTATTTGAGGGTTTAAGGAACTTTGAGTAAAGGATTTTCCCCCCATTTGCTATTTTTTATTTGATTAACTTAGTTTTAGCTTAGCTGTCAATTATCTAGAGCAGACTCTGATTCTCAATCCATTGTGGATTTTGTTAAGGTCTACGGGAAGATGGAGACAGTTTAAGGCCGTGATGGCGAAGCTATGGCATGCATGCCACAGGTGGCACATGGAGCCATATCAGTGGGCACGCGAGTGTTGCCGTAGCTCAGCTCTGGTGCACATGCGCACACCGGCCAGCTGATTTTCGGGCCTTCCGGGCACACTGGGAGTTGGCAAATGGCAAACTTCTGGAGCCTGGGGAGGGCAAAAAACAGGCCTACCAGGCCCACCGTGCCACCGTGTGTCAAAAGCGGCGGGAATGCAGGGGGGGTCACACGCACATGCATGGGGGGGCGGACGCATTGAATTATGGGTGTGGGCACCCATATGCGCGACCCCCCTGCACTTCCCCCACTTTTGGCACGCAACGGCAAAAAGGTTAGCCGTCACTGGTTTAAGGAATAAAATATATTTTGATATAAAATATATGCCACACTAATTTGGTAATGAAACTGCAAGTACACCACCAAGCTCAGAGAACACCAAAGACCCCATATCATATCTACCGTGTTTCCCTGAAAATACAACCTACTCAGAAAGTAAGCCGTAGCTTGATTTTTTTCATGTGTGACCAATATAAGCCTTACCCCCAAAATTAAGACCTTACCCACTCCAGGGTGCACAGGTAAAAATTAAGCTAGGGTGGCATGGAACTGTCCTACTACCTTCGGACAGTTGCAGCCAGGCCTCGTACACCTTGGCCCATTTCTTCTGCAGCTGGCAAGGCTTTCCTGAAGGCCTCTGTAGCCCATAGCAGAGCTCTGGATCGATCTGTTATCAGCTGCAGAGTCCTTCAGGAAAACCTTGCTGGCCTTGCCTGATGAAGAAGTTCCTGAAGGCCTCTGGTAGTGAAAAAGAGGCCGGGGAGGGGGGCACGTGCACAAGTGAAGTGAGCCAATGGACGACATCCCTCCTGAAAATAAGACCTGGTACTTTTTTTGGTGGAGAAAAATTTAAGATAGGGTCTTATTTTTGGGGAAACATGGGTAGAAACTGCTGGGGTTCCCCCCAGTTGTGGGTTTCAATTTTTTTTCCTACCAGTTCTGTGGGTGTGGCTTGCTGGGTGTGGTATTGTGTGAGGAGTGTGGCTTGGTGGGTGTAGCAGGGGAAGGATACTGTAAAGTCTCCATTCCCACCTCACTCCAGGGGAAGGGTACTGTAAAATCTCCATTCCCACCCCGCTCCAGGGGAAGGTTACTGCAAAAGTCCCCATTTCCTCCCGATCAGCTGGGACTCGGGAGGCAGAGAATAGATAGGGGCGAGGCCAGTCAGAATTTTTACTACCGGTTCTCCGAACTACTCAAAATTTCCGTTACTGGTTCTCTGGAACTGGTCAGAACCTGCTGAAACCCACCTCAGGTTCCCCCACCCTCCAATTAAGGAAAATTGGTCCCCAGGCCATGTCCAGAGTAAGGGAGAGATTCTGCCCTTGGATTCTTAAATGCTCCCTTTGCTCTGTCCTTGCCATCTAGAGCAGTTCCTATTTTGGCTTCATCAGGCAAGGGGTAGCGATGTCCTTGGGTTTCAAACAGCTTGTTGGAGAAACCCTCGAAGAGAGCAGATGGCGTTTGCCTGGCCTGAAATGCTGGGTCAAGCAGAAATGCTGTAAATCACAGTGACAAACAGCCGTCACCTTGGCTGGTTCTTTGGCAAACATTCCCCTCTCTGGCACATCCATTATTGGAACGCCATAAAGAGAAATATTAACTCAAGGAGGTGACACTCAGCAACCCTGAGGAGCAGATGGAGTGCATCCAACCAATGGGTCATATTGGTGCTTGGCCGCCTCTGTTAGGTCCCGTTATCACCATAGGATTGGAGCCAATGGTGGCTGTGGCAGAGAGAGAAAAGACTCCTTTAAAAAACACACCTCCTTGCTTCACTTTTATTTGTTTTAAAAATAGATATGGGGTCCACCCTCATGTGTAGTTCAAGGCAGCTTTGCAATATTAATACATAACAAAAAAATATACAAGGGAATATTATATGTCCATTGTGCATCCACCAAAGAAAATCTCACTTGGTTTGGGGCTGGTACTGAAGCTTTCAACGCTTCAAGTTATAGGTTGGTTTTCAAAGGTTTTTATCCTGCCTTTTTTTTTCATATACAATCCAAGGTAGCAAACTTACCAATATACTCCTGGTTATGCTGTAAGACAGGGCTGTCCAACCTTGGTCCCTTTAAGACTCGTAGACTTCAACTCCCAGAGTTCCTCAGCTGGCTGAGAGTCTCTGGGAGTTGAAGTCCACAAGTCTTAAAGGGACCAAGGTTGGAGACCCCTGCTGTAAGATCCTTATATCTGTCCTCCACAGGCCATAAGAGATGAATAGGCAGAATGAGTGTGGCTAGAAATCAATCATTGTAGGTAGAGGATCCTTGATTGTTCTTGGTTTGTGATGGTGATGGTGCAATCAAAACTTCAACCATTTATGTACAATCCTCTCCATCATTTTGGTCACCTGGACATGTTTGGCTGTTCCTGGTGAACGCTTTAACTGTTGGCTATATTTTATTTTATTTTATTTTATTTATTTATTTTGTCAGACATTATATATAAGCATAAGCATGAAATAATTATACAATATATAAGCATATATATGAGCAAAAGTATGCAATAACTATATTAATTTGATATAATGAAAGGAAACAATAGGACAGGAATGGTAGGGACGCTTGTGCTCTTATGCACGCCCCTTACAGACCTCTTAGGAATGGGGTGAGGCCAATAGTAGACAATTTTTGGTTGAGCTTTGGGGATTTTGGGAAGAGATCACAGAGTCAGGTAGTGTATTCCAAGCATTAACAACTCTGTTACTGAAGTCATATTTTCTGCAATCAAGATTGGAGCGGTTAACATTAAGCTTAAATCTATTGTGTGCTCGTGTATTGTTGCAATTGAAGCTGAAGTAGTCTTCGACAGGAAGGACATTGTAATAGATGATTCTATGAGTTAAACTCAGGTCATGTCGAAGGCGGTGTAGTTCTAAATTTTCTAATCCCAGGATTTCAAGTCTGGTGGCATAAGGTATTTTGTTGTATTCGGAGGAGTGGATAACTCTTCTTGTAAAATATTTCTGCCCCTGGTTGTGGCTCTTTCCCATCTCCCAAGAACATTCACACATACCATTACCCTGTTTGACCCACTTAACCAGGATATCAATTGAACCTCTTTACACACAAAGTGTTTGTTCTCCTTCTGTGCTACATTTGTCCCATTGGTGCTGTGGGCTTCTCCAAGCCAAGAGAGCAGGACATTAAGGTTGAAAACCCCAAGTCAAAGCAGAAAAGGCATAAACTGCTTCTTTCAAAAACCAGTGTGCCTCCGTGCGAACAGCGCCTGAAAGAAACATTTTACGTAAGCTGCATGACTACTTATATCTCCCAGTTTCCCAGTGGAACATTTTTTTAATAGTACTGGTTTATTTTCATCCAGATATTTTTCTCCAGATTTAAAAGCTGTTAACATAAATGATTGACGCTGTGGAAGAAGTTTGATGCATGCATTATTAGCACATATTCAATAGGAGGGTGTGCAGGTAATCCTCCATTTATGACCACAATTGAGCCCAACATTTCTTTTGCTAAGTGAGACATTTGTTAAGTGAATTTCGCCCCATTTTACGACCTTTCCTACTACTGTTGTTAAGTGAAACATTGCAGTTGATAAGTTAGTAACCTGGTTGTTAAGTGAATCTGGCTTCCCCATTGACTTTGCTTGTCAGAAGGCCGCAAAAGGTGATCGCATGACCCCAGGATTCTGCAACCATCATAAATGTGAGTCAGTTGCTAAGCCTCTGAATTTTGATCACATGATCATGGGGCTGCTCCAAGGGTCGTAAGTCTGAAAAACAGTCCTAAGTCACTTTTTTCAGTGCTGTTGTAACTTTGAATGGTCACTAAATGAACTGTTGCAAGTGGAGGACCACCTTTATTTTACGACCACCGATGGAGAGCTCTTGTCTCAGCAGGCGACTACTAAAAAGCTCAGCAGAACCTTTGATAAAATACAATGAAATTAGTTTAGTGATTCGAAGTCACAACAGCCATGGGAAGAGTGACTTATGACTGTTTCTCACACTTATAACCCGTTGCAGCATCCTTATGGTCATGTAATCAAAATTCCAGTGCTTGGCAACTGGCATGTACTTATGACAGTTGCATTGTCCCAGGGTCATGTGATCACCTTTTGTAAACTGCCTAGCCAGCTTCTAGCAAGCAAAGTCAGTGGGTGAAGTCAGGTTTGCTTAATAACAGCACGATTCACTTAACACCTGCTGTGATTCGCTTAACAACTGTGGCCAAAAAGGTCATAAAATAGGACAAAACTCACTTAACAATTGCCTTGCTTGGCAACAAAAATTTGGGGCGCAACTGCGGTCATAAGTACAGGACCACATATAACCTCCAAACATTTCTCCTGTAAAGTCATACAAGACAATGGAGCCGGGGGGGGGGGGCGGAGGGGGCAAGGAGGTGTGCTCTGCAGAGCACAGCCCCATGAAAGGTTACTAATAAAAAAAGTTTTTTTCTCGCCAAAAGAAGACTAAAAAAGTGAAGAAAAAAAATGCAGGCTTTACTCTCTTTCTTCAAACCATAATGATGCAATGGAGCCAAGCTAATAGAATGACGCAGCCTTCTCCAACCTTCTAAGATCTGCTTGGAAATTCTTTATTCGATGACCTGGAATTCCTTCCAATGATTTTTCTGTAGCTCATTCGTTCTCCCCCTGCCATTTCTGTCTAATCAGCTATCTAGAGCAGGAGTCTCCAACCTTGACAACTTTAAGACTTGTGGACTTCAACTCCCAGAATTCCTCAGACAGTTTTGCTGGCTGAGGAACTCTGGGAGTTGAAGTCCACAAGTCTTAAAGTTGCCAAGGTTGGGGACCCCTGATTTAGAGAAAATACAGATACCTGTATTTCCCTGAAAATAAGACCGGGTCTTATATTAGTTTTTGCTTCAAAAGACCCATTAGGGTTTATTTTCAGGTGATGTCTTTTTGTTGTTATTGTTGCAACACATGTACTAAATGGGTCTGTCTGGTTGACGATCTTAACTGGGGCTTATTTTTGGGGTAGGGTTTATATTATAAGCATTCTGAAAAATCATGCTAGGGTTTATTTTCCAGTTCGGTCTTATTTTCGAGGAAATATGGTAGTCCTTGACTTAAAACATTCATTTAGCCACTGTTCAAAGTTACAATGGCAACCTTTCGTCGCGAGCTTAAAACACACTTATTTATCTGCGCGGGACTGGATTAGATTTTAAAGTTATGGGTTTTAAGGGGTTTTTATTATTTATACTATTTTAAATTTGGGGCAATAGAATAAGTTTTTTAATTGTTTTTTAATCTGTATTTATATGTATTTTAACTGCCTGTGAACCGCCCTGAGTCCTTAGGGAGATAGGGCGGTATATAAATTTGAAAAATAAAGAAAGAAAGAAAGAAAGAAAAAAGTGACTTATGATCTGTGCTTGCACTTACGACCGACGGTCGCATCCCCGTCATGTGATAAAAATTCAGGTGCTTAGCAACTGGCCTACATTTATGACAGTTGCAGGATCCTGGGATCATGTGATTGCCATTTGAGACCTTTCCAGCTTCTGACAATATGTTGTGTCTTGCCCGCTCTCACCGCAGCTGGGGTCTGCTTATCTGCTTCCGAACGCTGAAGAATGTCCTCCCGGCCCCAGCCCTGGCTCCATGCCCAGACAGGCTGAGGAGGGGGCATCTCCCGGCCCCAGCCCTGGCTCCATGCCCAAGCAGGCTGCAGAGGAGGGAGCACCCCCCGGCCCCAGCCCTGGCTCCATGCCCAGGCAAACGGAGCAGCTAGACCCCTCCCCCTCCTCCACAGCATGTGAGCCTGAGGAAAGTTTATTTCCAACAGCTGCTGATTGGAGTGACCCTCGCATCAGAAGACTGGATAGGTGGAGGCAACAGAAGGAAGGGAGGGGCAGGCCTTAATGAGTGCTGAGTCATGGAGCCACACCCCATGGCCTATATAAAGGATCTGCTTTCTGGCAGTCTCTGAGTCAGGCAAAGTCGAACTTATCTTGCTGAAGTCACTTTCTGGTCTCCTGCCTGCTCTGAGGACTTTGCTAGGACTTTGGGCAGAGCTGCAGAGGCAAGCCTGATTCGGATTTCCCTGACCCGGCCGTCAGCGGAGGAGCGGGACACGACACAATAAAAGTCAATAGGGAAAACCAGATTCTCTTAACCAATGGTAATTCACTTAACAACTGCAGTGATTCACTTAACAATCATGCCAAAAAAATCATTGTAGAATCAGGAGTAACTCACTTAACAATCGCCTTGCTTAGCAATGGAAATTCAAAGGTAGATGCGAAGTATAACTTGGTATACTCCAGTTGTACTCCTGTTCCTTTGGACTTCAACTCCCATCGGTCCCAGCATGGCCTATGACGAAGGATTGTGGGAGTTATAGTACAAATCATCTGACAGGTACCATATTATCCAATTTCTGGAGTTTTCAAATTCAGAAAAGGCATGGGATTCAGCATTCTTGGGGCTGTATCCCTTTTTATATTGTTGTATCATCCTCACTTTCTTTCCAAATCAAAGCAATTAACAGATTTGAGAAAATGAATATTTTTTATTGGAAAAACAATGTAACTGAGTTGATTAATTACAGTTATAATTGTTTTGTAATTGCTTCTCCAAATCAATTTAATTCTAAGGGGAATATAATAAGAAGCAAATAGAAGTCGTGTTGAGCTTTAAGGAAAGGCAGGATCCATCTAACCAATAGGATGAATACGTAAAACGAATTCAATGTCTTGTCATGTTTTCACTAGCAGAACAGAGATTCAAAATCCATTTCCTTGTTTCCACAGTCCAGAATCTTCCTGCAAATGTGGGCTTCCCCTTCTTACTGTATTTGAGCTACAAAATCAACAAACCAGAGTTAATAAAGATATAGTTTTATATTTATTACTGTGGAAATCCAAGATGTAAAACAGCAAAATGTGGAACTTCCTATTGGGAGTTGCCCAACAACCAATAATGTAACTCTGGCATATTATCATAGAATCGGTTGTCGCATGCATGTTTTAAAGTTAGTACCCAAAATAAATGCTACGGTACAGCTTCAGGCTAAAATTAGCTATTTGGTATAGCACATCAGTCAGTATTTTCCCCTGTTATATATATATATATAAACCACAGCTAAATGAACATAAGGCAGCTTTAGCAGACTAAAAACCTCATTTCAGGAGATGGATTGGATCCTTGGCGAGCCAGGTCAGTCAGATCAAATCCCAGCTAGAAGCTAGATGTTGGGATTGCCCACTATTCATACTTTAATGTATTGTTAGGCTAAGAGTTTGTATTTGTGTGTGTGTGTGTGTGTGTGTGTGTGTGTACCCGCAACATCTGTGTCTGTAGATTGGACTTCTTTGAAATCTTTTCACTCAAGAGGTTTCAGATTGGGATTGCCCATTGAAAACTTAAAACCCGAAGCCATTCTAGTTCATCTGGATATATTTGCATTGCTAATGATTTCATGAGTTTAAACGTAATTTTATAGTTTCTAATAAGGCAATAGTTGAATGATTCAAATAGTATTTTCTAAGACTGCTTGAATGTTCCTGTCGTGGTAGAAATGGGTAGTTGATATGAAATTGGGATTTTTATAATCCTTTAGTTGTAGGGAGGGGGGAACAGAAGTATCTGGGGGCCAAGCAGGGTAGGTGGGCAAAATAATTATTTGGGAGCAGCTGCCACACAATGTGTTGTCTCTTTTTTACACATGTTATTTGACATACGCACCCCACAGACATCCCAGAGGCGTTGACCCTTATTATTAATAATGATTAATAAAAGGCTACTAAAGCTGCTTATATTCTGAATTCACACAGCAAAGTCCTCAAGAATCGAGAAGAATATCTCGTAACATGAAATGTGCTGGTGTTATGGGCTTTTGAGAGGAACATCAAGGGCACATTATTGCTCAACAGCAAATGCATTTCAGCAGGCTTTATGTGCCCATTGTATTGTCACTGTGAGTCCCAAGTTTTTTCCCCCCCTAAAAAAACAACACATATATACTCCAGAGCAGGGGACTCCAACCTTGGCAATTTTAAGACTTGTGGACTTCAACTCCCAGAGTTCTGGGAGTTGAAGTCCACAAGTCTTAACGTTGCCAAGGCCACTACTTTAGATGTACTCTGTCAATTCCTCTGCCTGTTTAAGTGCAGTCTCTGGAAGCTTTCTTCTCTTTTTTCCATTATTGTCAGTTCTTAAAATACTTAGGTATTTCTCTATGTATTGGAAACACTATAATTAGAGGTGTTTGGGTTGAACTGAGAACCTTTAAGACAAATGTTCCCATTTCCTCAAAGTCAAAGAAATTCATTCTTTTTGTCTCTTTCCTGTTTAAATCCATACTTGGTTCCATCTGTTACTTGAAAAGCCAACATTTGTTGTAAATGAAGGAGCGGGAGGTGAAAATAGAGGTCCAGCTTTTGTCATGCACTTCAAGGCCATCTACATTTGGATTGACGTCTTTTAGCTGTTTATTTCTTCTATTGTTCTGGCCTGTTATAAGCGATTTCGTAATCATTGGTTTGTGATGAATTCTCACTAGACAATCTCTTCAAAGGACTCAAGATTCAGAGCCTTATCCCGAAGAGAAAACGTGGAAGAAAATGTCCGAAGGTTCTTTTATGGATGCCACATCAAAATCCATGGGGACAACCTGGATGAAAACAATGCATCTGAAGACACAAGAAGAAGCTAGAAGAAACACCCAGGTCTTAGGAGTGTGAAAGACAGTTTTGGTGCCAACAGCATGACAAGAGGCAGTAAGAGAAGCCAAGCGTCAACAACTCTTACCTAACAACATCACCAACATTTACTATTATTCAAACGATCCACATAAAGTTCACATTTTGGACAATAGAAGAGTGTTCAATATTACCAACTTCATCAACAGAACAAAACCCCATACATGGGAATTCAATAATCAATAATCAAACATTTATCCAGGATGGAACTGGATAAATATGGGCAATTTGAGAAAAGAGCAAAAATATAAAACCTAAGAAGATGCCGAATTCAGTGTTCAGTGATTGGCTAATTTTTTCAAGCTGGATTCCATAAATGTTTCAGATTATGTATAGCTGACAGTAGCTAAACCATCCGAGAGAAGATGTATTGTTTTATTGTGGAAAGAAAACAGGAGAATTTAGGAAACACCTATCCTGCGCAGACTGCACTGGCTACCTGTGGCCTTCCGGGTGCGCTTCAAGGTGTTGGTGACAATCTTTAAAGCGCTCCATGGCATAGGGCCGGGCTATTTACGGGACCGCCTACTGCTACCAAATACCTCTCACCGACCCGTGCGCTCTCACAGAGAGGGACTCCTCAGGGTGCCGTCAGCTAGGCAGTGCCGTCTGGCGACACCCAGGGGAAGGGCCTTCTCTGTGGGGGCTCCCACCCTCTGGAACGAACTCCCTCCAGGACTTCGTCAACTTCCGGACCTCCGAACCTTTCGTCGCGAGCTTAAAACGCACTTATTCATCTGCGCGGGACTGGATTAGATTTTAAAGTTATTGGTTTTAAGGGTTTTTTTATTATTTATATTGTTTTTTAAATTCGGCAATAGAATAAGTTTTTTAATTGTTGTTTTTTAATTTGTATTTATATGTATTTTAACTGCCTGTGAACCGCCCTGAGTCCTTAGGGAGATAGGGCGGTATATAAATTTGAAAAATAAAATAAAAATAAATAAACATGATTGGTGAAAACTGTACATTTCTGCAACTTTCTTCAGATTAGTAAGGCTAGCTAGGAAGAGATTGCTTATAGCAGGGGTCTCCAACCTTGGCAACTTTAAGACTTGTGGACTTCAACTCCCAGAATTCTGGGAGTTGAAGTCTATAAGTCTTAAAGTTGCCAAGGTTGGAGACCCCTGGCTTATAGTAATTGTATATAAACTACTTTAAGGAGTCCCAAATGGAATCATACCCATACATTTTTCTTTGAAGCTGTTTCTTTTAAGGTATTTCCTGGAGAAATGAAAAATCTGGTTGTGAGTATTGTTCTACAGAAAAATATGTTTACAAGTTAAAAAAAAGATTTTGGGAAGAAAATTAGGGACAGAATGGAATAGAAACTGGCAGTGTTAATAGTTAAAATGTGAGAGGCCCTGTGGCTATTTTGCCCAAGTGCCCATTAACTTGACATGCTGAGAATCTAATAGAACATAATTATCCTTCATAATTAAGAATGGTTTCCTTTTCCAGACAGAAAATTCACCATTTATGACATACCTAAAGGAGGGGCGCAATGGCTCAGTTTAAAGACGCTGAGCTTCTCAGCTGGAGAGCTGACAGCTCGGGTTCAAGATCCAAGCTCCCTGCAATGGGGTGAGCTCACGTTACTTGCTCCAGCTCCTGTCCACCCAGCAGTTCGAAAGCATGCAAATATGAGTAGATAAATAGGTACCACTTTGGTGGGGAGGTAACAATGTTCTGTGCGCCTTTGGTGTATAGCCATGCTGGCCACAACCATGGAAATTGTGTTTGGTAATGCTGGTTCCCTTGGCCAAGAAACAGATATGAGCACCGTGCCCTAGAGTCAGACATGACTGACAGGGAAATCTTTACCTTTTATACCAGGGGTCTCCAACCTTGGCAACTTTAAGACTTGTGGACTTCAACTCCCAGAATTCCTCAGCCAGCAAAGCTGGCAGAGGAATTTTGGGAGTTGAAGTCCACAAGTCTTAAAGTTGCTAAGGTTGGAGGCCCCTGTTTTATACCTAAAGGATCCCATTGCATGTCTGCTGTTAAACTGAATCGGGATCAGCAGGGGAAAAAAAAACCCAGTGGAATTAGGAATCCTTTTCTCAGTTTAGGGGCCAACTCAAATGATTTCAATAAACTTGTTAGTGCATAATCTTCAAATTACAATACAACAAAGTTGTAAAAGTTCCCTCTGTGGCTTTCAAAGAGAACCCTTCCAGATAATTCCTTCTTTACAAAAGAATCCTAAAAAAAATCTGGTTCACCTAAAGAATAACATTGATTTACATGAAGTTTATTAAAATGGCTCTATTTTTCAAAAACCTCTTTAGTTATTAAGCACATAAAAGCAGTTCAAATTTAAGTAGAATGAACGAACAGAAGTGACAGGATTATAGCTTTAAGAATCTCAGTTCTGCTGGGAACATGAGTGACTTATCTTTGTGTTTGCATCCTGGCCTTCTTTTTCCAAAAACTAGGGAATTGTCTTCAATGCTAGAGGTAATATACAGCACAGCCCACAATCATGTTCTTTTCCATAATATATTACCAACCATAATTTCTATATGATTAGAATAATTACCATATAGAATTGTTGTATTAATGATTCATGGCAGCTCAATATGACTGGACGCCATTTTATGGTACTTTTTGAGATTATATATATATCCTGATCAATTTTTCTCAACCTTGGCTGCTTGAAGATGTGTGGACTTCAGCTCCCAGAATTCCCCAGACAGCCATACTGGCTGGGAAATTCTTGAAGCTGAAGTCCAGACTTAAAGAAGTATCCAAAGTTGAGAAACACCGATCTAGACTGACATGGTCTGCTCTAGTTCAAATTGGATCATCCAGCTATTTTGCGTGGAATTTTCCCTAATCTGCTACCTAGTATTTCAGCTGATACTTGACAAAACGCTGTGATTTCTACATGTAAACCTGTTAATCAATTACTGAATCTTCTTATATTTGCATAGAGGATCAGATAAAAATATAATACAGAGACCTTCATTTCCGATTCGTGGTTTCTAACTCATTTAAGGATATAGGATTTTATTAGCTTGACACTGATCTTTATATGTGCTTTGTGTATATTATAATAAATTGTTTCCTAATACAATGTGTTCCAAATATACGATTCCAAGTTAGCATGAGAATCTTGTAGGCATCTATTCAAAAATAAGTCCTATCAAGTTCAATATGAGCCACAGTGGCGCAGTGGTTAGAATGCAGTACTGCAGGCTACTTCTGCTGACTGCTGGCAATTTGGCAGTTCAAATCTCCCCAGGCTCAAGGTTCACTCAGTCTTCCATCCTTCCGAGGTGGGTAAAATGAGGACCCAGATTGTTGAAAGCAATATGCTGACTCTGTAAACCGCTTAGAGAGGGCTGGAAAGCACTGTGAAGTGGCATATAAGTCTAAGTGCTATTGCTAATAGGACTGAATCTCAGGAAGGTGGGAAGAAGCTCATCTTTTTTCCTAGGAATTTATATATCCATTTCCTTTAATCTCTTTTTCTTTTTTAGCTCTGTCCATATAATTCAGTATAGATGGATAGCCAAGAGCCACAACAACTGAAGTCAAAAGTTAGACCCCCACAAAT
The DNA here is from genome assembly GCF_028640845.1 of Ahaetulla prasina. Lineage (NCBI taxonomy): Eukaryota > Metazoa > Chordata > Lepidosauria > Squamata > Colubridae > Ahaetulla > Ahaetulla prasina. The sequence goes on from NC_080546.1 coordinate 17,809,623, forward strand.
TTTCTCAAAAGGCAATTGTTTTTAACAACCTAGTAATCCCTTGCATCAGGGTGAATTTAGGGCGACTGAATGGACTGAGCATTTACTGGCCGGATGCCCTTCCTGACTCCTATGCAGAGTTCACAGCAGATATTTACATTTGAGCCCAGAGAGAGAAATATCTGCTGCTATCTAGGATTGAACTCACAGCCTCCTGATTGTGAAGCAAGAGGTCCACCTCTAGGCCACCATGCTGCTGTCAAAAGGCGGTCAATAACTCTGCGAAATACAAGGGTTGAAAGCTCAGTTCTTTGATTAAATAATGCAACAGAGCTGTTTTTGTTTGGGTTTGCAGTGTAGCACAGTGTTCAAGGAAAGATTGAAAAACTGGAATGCCTTTCAAGAAATTTCCTGCCGTAGTGATTGTGTGTGTTGAACTGCCAGAAGAGCCGATTTTGCTGCAAAGCAAACAATAAAGCAAGGCCTGAGAAGATCTACATTGCAAAAGCTCTAATGAAGATGGTTGGGAGCCCATAAATATGATAATCACAAATGATCACAAATTAGAGTTATTTTTCCATAATGGGGGAACACATTTTTTTTACATTCATGTGATGGTTCAGTCCAGTCCAAAGAAATCATTTTTAGTATTTGATTTCAATAGAAATGGGTAATATACATGCTTATTTCCCACTGAAAGCAATGGAATATGGAATTGATTAAAGCTGGCAGAATGAATGATTGCTATCGGTATTGCCTTCCCCCCTCCCAAATGGTCTTATTAGAAGCATAACCTTTCACAATAACATTAGGCAGAACCACAAAAAAATCATGAAAATCCCTGAGATTTAGGTTGCCGTAATGTCATTGCCTTTTCTGGGATTCAACTCATTTAAGTTCACTGGGCTAGATTATGCATTGTATGAAGTTATAATGTTGCTTGCATTCATCCCAATATACTGTTAATCATAATTTACTGAACAAGTCATAGTTAACAAAGGAACTTTCTTGGGTTTAATCAATTTGCAGAGAAAATTCTACAATTTTGTTCCATGTTTTGCTAAATAAATTCCAAGCACATCTGCATTATCCTATCATCATATTTATATTTTTAGAAATAATTTTCTGAGCACACAAATTTCTCAACCGTGGCATCTTTAAGATGTGTGGACTTCAACTCCCAGAATTCTCCAGCCAACCCTGTTCCCCAAACATGCTGAGGAATTCTGGGAGTTGAAGTCCACACAATTTAAAGTTGCCAAGGTTGAGAAACACTGCCACTTAATCCGATTTAAAGATTTAAAAACCAACAATCAGGAAGGAAGAACATAGTTGGGTTGATTTACTTATCAGCAGTTTAAAATTCAGACAATAAGTGAAATATGCTCCAAGGTCATATGATCACAACCTTTCTCCATTCTGCTGAACTGCATTACACTTCTCTTTCAGTTACAGCAACTATTTCTATATCAGCATCTGTATATATAAATGGGCATATGCATCTCACATTCTTAGTGACACATGCATGTGATCATCTTAGAACCAAAGCTAGAAACAGTTGTTTATTCATAGATGACTCTAGAAACATCTACAGAGGAATACTATGCTGGGGGAAAAAAGCAACTAATATCTAAAGTGTCTTTCCTCCAAAGCATCTGAAGGCAAGACAAGAAGCAATGGATGGAAACTAATCAAGGAGAGAACCGGGGTGAAATCTAAAAATTTTCCCTAATGGTTCTGTGGGTGTGGCTTAATTGGTGGGCGTTGCTTGGTGGTTAGGTGACCTGGTGGGCGTGGCTTGGTGGTCTGGTGGCTGAATGGGCATGGCCAATAATAATAAAAATAATAAAGTATACAAAACTTGGGAGCGCACTGATCTATCTTCTTTAAAAATAGAGACACCAGTCTACTAGCTGCCTACAGCAGTGATCAGCTATAGCGTGGCCCTTTGAAGCACCGCAGCAGTCATTTAAGGCCGTTTGCAGCTATATCACCACCGAGAGCTTCAGGGACAGAGAAGAGGAACAGCGAGGCGTGGGCAGTGAGGGAGGGCAGGGATTTTTGCTGCCGGTTCTCCGAATTATCCACCCCCATCGCTACCGGATCAAGCAATCCGGTGGGAGCATTTCACCCCTGGAAAGAACCAACCTAGAACCAAGGATACATTTCCTGACAGTTAGAACAATTAATCAATGGAATGACTCATCTCCAGAAGTTGTGGGTGCTTCAACAGTGGAGGTTTTTAAGATGGACAACCATTTGTCTGAAATGGTATAGGTTTTCCTGCTTGAGCAGGAGGTTGGACTAGAACAGGGGTGTCAAACTGGCGGCCTGTTGGCTGAATGCGACACACAAGTTTGAGACCCATGGACTAGAAGATCTCCAAGGTCCCTTTCCAACTCTGTTACTATGTTAACTGGAGTACTGGAGCTTAGAAGTAACAATATAAGAGTCAAAGCATAGCTTCAAGCATGAAAATAGTCATAGACTAGTGCTTTTGCACCAAAGAAGATAACAAATAATATAGAAAAAGGAATTCTTATCTTCTTTCTCAACCATGGAAAGCCCTTGTTCTAGAACAGGGGTGTCAAACTCACAACAACATGTCATCACGTGACATATCACAACTATTTTCCCTTCACTAAACTGAGTGTGGGCATGGCCAGCGCGTGACGCATCTGGGCCGCGAGTTTGACATAGCTGTGCCTTCCAGGATTTCTAATCCAACACACCTGGAAGGCACAAAATATTTGGAAAGGCTAGAATATGCAGCAATGTCATAAGAAATGTAGATGAGAAATTAAACCAGTGATCAGTAGGTTCCTGGTTCACTATACAGTGATTTGAAAGTTTTTCAATAAATGAAGTTGCTTTCCCCTTTGATTAGTGTTCTCAACCTTGGCAATTTTATACTGTATGGACTTCAGCTCCCAGAATTCACTAGCGATCAGGCAATATCAGGAAGCAAGCAAACAAAAATCTATGCAGCAAGCATTAATAGGCTGGAAATGTGTACACGAAAAGACTGCAAAAGTTTCTACCAATCTTTAATTTCTCCAATCCATCCTATTTTCTCTAGTATTATGTGAAGTGCTCTCTCTCTCTCTCTCTGTGTATTCATCTGTTCTCTGAGAATCATTGGAGAAAACAAGGCACAAAACAAAAAACAAAAATCAGCATGTAAATGAATAAACAGAAGTCCCAAATGCTTAAGACAAAATCTGGCTTTGCAGTATCAGAATGGTTGGAAATTTATGCACTTTTCATTTGAGATTAAGCACCTTCAGTGGGGCAAGGCTGGCAGTGGCTGCCAATGGGCAAAACTCAGCTGGAAGGGTTTGGGCACCAGGTCCTGTATCTAATGTGTAGACGAGTCTCAATTTTGAAGGGCTTATACAGTTAAGAAAGCACCATTCCTTCTAACCTTTCTGCTTGAACCCAACCCAACTTTCCTTCTTTCCACTCCCCAGTTTGGGAATGTTTTTCCACATTATCTCATGAAACAATCTATTTAAGATTTAGTCACCCTTCTCTTTTTATCTAAAGCTACTGTGAGTTACTTAAGTAACCTGACAGTTCTGAATTGTGCTTCACCCAGTACTTCTATTTTATTTGGCAAATGACTGGGAAGTTCTGGCATGATCTTGAATGTTTCATATGTTATTTGCAGAAATTAGACAGATGAAGGCATGTTAACTAGTGGAACGAAATATACTGTCATAATTTTCTCTCCCCTCAACCCTGTATCAGTGTATTAGAATCTCAAATATTCACAGAGTTCCTTGTACAAGTACACATGTGCACACAAACGGATGTGTTACGTTTCCACCCTCGTTTCTTGATTATTATTTTTTTTTGGTTTTCTTTTTCAGTCCAACACAGAAGAAGCTGCAGGACGAACACAGCAATTTGGGCGTCGAAAATTCTGCAGCATGGAATGAAAAACGTTGTGATGCCTGCCTTTCAATTTTTTATTTGAAGACGTATCTGAAGATATTGATTTACGGGCTTGGGGGCTTTGAGCCTTGATCAGTTTTTCGTGCTCTCTAATCTGCCTCTGCAAGTGGTTCTGGATAGCGATTCCCAATGATTCTGGATCTAGAGATGCTCCGTAAACCTCCCAGGTCATGCCCTGTTCATCCCACACAACATCCCTGACATGCTTGGATTGCTTCAGATGCGCGTTTACCTCAGCAGTGAGAGCCTTGGGCCCTTTCTTCTTTTCACCAAAACGTGGCGTAGGACTTGAAGAAGTGGGAGCGGCTGGTACATCAAGCACCGGACCCTTCTGGATTCCTACAGCAGCGCCAAAACTTCTACTCAACTTAGATATTGGATTCTGACTGACCAAAGTTTCTGCCTTGGTATCCCCAGGAACCATACCTTGCTTGATTTCTGCTACAGCTGGAACACTCATTGTTTGGGAGTCAATAATAGACCCTGTCATATTGATCTTTTGTTCTTCAGCTATGAGATGGACCTTTCCTTCTCTCTTTGGATTTACAGCAATGGCAAAACTGGGCAGAGCTTTCTCAAGAGCTTTATCAACAGTTTTGATCTGCAGCCGTTTCTCCTGATGGGCCCTCTCAGTATCCATACCGATAACTGTAGCCTTGGCTTGTTCCGATGACCTGGGACAAAAAGGAGGAGGATTTTCTTGGAACGAAGAAGGATCGGAGGGTTGATATTTACTGTCGGTGGCTGGGGTTGAAAAACACGGAGGTAGTTTAGTTTCAAAGTTTGCAGGGTGCTGGGTAGACACAGGCTGATTACTGGAACCGACGCTAATTTGGGAAACAGGTCTTGCTTTCTGCAAAACCAAGCTGTCGGACAGCTGCTGCGGAACGTTGCCGCAATTTTTAGCCACGCCTGTCATTTGCACCTCTGTCCTCTTGGCCAAAGTTTCTTGAGAATTATCAGATGCCAGTGAATGCATCCTTTCTGCCTTATCCAACAAAGCTGCACAGATTGGATCGGGCGTGTTTGTGAGATTCTCCTGAAGTCTGACATTAGGACTTCCCAGAGGCTTTCCTGTTGTCGGTGGTATTTGAACATCTACTTTGTGCATAATGCCAATAGCTGAAGGTGTTTGGACCGTGGCTGCAAAGTCACCGATTATTTCAGATTCCTCTTTCCCTCCAGTTCCCATATAAATGACGTGCAACTGATCTGGGTCCTGTTTTGCCTCAGGAGACATGTTCTCTCTTAAGAATGCCGTCAAGATACTTGGGCTGGTGGAAGCTGACCTGCTTTCCACACTAGCTACAGCTTGAACCTCAGCATCTTGATGAGTCCTGCTTATCGTCTCTGCCTGTACAGATCTGTTCTCAGGCGTTACTGTCATTGTACCTGTGTCTCTAAATTTGGACAGGTTTGGTACTACCTTTGCTGTAGGCTCCTCCCTACCAGTATACGATGTCTCTGGAGTGCTCTCAAGGTTGCATTCGGATGCGGTCTGTGGCTTGGTCTTAGGACAGAAAGTTGCATTCTTTGTATTCCCCAATTCTGTTTCCACGCAAACAGGAGGTTTCAGATCGAGACCCATCTCATCAGAGGAAACCAAGACTTGGCTGTTTTCAGAGACGATAACTTCACACACATTGTCCTTCCCCGCAGAAGCTGCTTGCTGGATATCAGAATAAATAGGGGAGGAAGGAAGAATGGAATAATCCTTGGATTTGCTCTCCACAACATCAAGGTCTCCTCCAGGAAGTATGGTTGCTTGATCAATTATATTACACGATTGTCCACTACCACTTGGAATATTTTTGTTAGCCTCTTGGGTAAGAGTCACTTTAACTTCACCATGCACTGAAGTGTGGGCTTCAGATGCTGGGGCTTGGACTTGGGCTCTGAAGCCCTCCTGCTTAGCGTAACTTACTGGTTCTGGAGCTGCCATGCTGCTTTCTTTGGAAGAGCTGACAGACCCAGGAGAAAGTGAATTTGGATGCTTGGCGTCATATTCACAATGCCAGTCGCTCTTTGGAACATTGGCTCCTCTGCCAGAGTTCACTTCAAACAAGCATCCTCCAGACGGCTGGTCCTTGGCAGGAAAAGGATATCCATTACTGTTGCTTTCTATGCTTGCTTGCTTGCACAGGTGTTTAGGGGATTCTTCAGCTGTGACCAATGAAAGCTTAGTAGATCTCAGTGGATCTTGTACGGTCCCCATGGAAATGTGACAGGGTACAAAATCTAGGCAAATTCGTGCAGTGGCAGTTACAAATTCTTTCTAAGGTACACTCAGGCTGAAAGGATGCATCAATCTGTTGAAAGAAAAAAGACATAAGGCGCATTAATAATACGTTCGTATAAAAATAATCTAGCCTTAAATTTTGAATGAAGGCTACGGACAGTATCCGAATTGGAGATCTGCTGTCTTCTGATAATAACAGGTACTAGCTGTGAAGTACCTGTTCTTTCCCAAGAAAACAGGCCTTATTGAAGAAATGTTGGTAGTTGCTGTCTTAAGACCCAAAGGTGCTTTCCCCCACACTTCCAAGAGGCAACTGGACTTTCTGGTTTTTCTCTGAAGACGTTTCACTTCTCATCCAAGAAGCTTCTTCAGCTTTGACTGGATGGTGGGGCGGGTCGTTAAGGTCAGCTGGAGGTTTATCTGTGTCCTCAGTGGTCACCTGAGTGGTACGAATTGGTGTGGAGCCTTCTTGGAACTGTTGACAGGAAAAAAAGCACCTTTGGGACAGCCATGACCTGGATGACTGAGAATCTCCATAGACATTTGCTGTCTTGAGACTTCCTTTATAACTTCAGATACTACCCAAAAAAAATCAACATGGAGAATAGAAAGACTATATTGATAAAACAACCAACATCTTAGAGGAAATTCTCACAGAAAAATACATAAAAGGCAGGGGTGCTATTCAGCAGGTTCTGACAGGTTCTGGAGAACCAGTAGCGGAAATTTTGAGTAGTTTGGAGAACCAGCAAATACCACCTCTGGCTGGCCCCAGAGTGCGGTGGGAATGGAGATTTTTGCAGTATCCTCCCCTGCCATGCCCACCAAGCCACACCCACAGAACTGGTAGTAAAAAAAATTGAATTCCACCACTGATAAAAGGAATAGGATTCTGGGAAGATCACAAGATGGCATCAATCAGCCAATATTACAGAAGCAACTCTGATATATATCAAAAGCATACCAGGCCAAACTGGTATACAGACAATAATGATTAGAGACAAGGAATTAACCTTATAGACAGAAAATAAAGAATAATTTTGGCGTAATGCTGATTAGTCATTTAGCTGCACATTGTACACCTAAATAATTTCTGATTCCCTTTTACTGGTTATTGGCTTGAGATTTTCCAGGATTCCAATCTTAAGATATAGACTGAAGAAAGCCAGAGTGTTCCCTCTCCGGTCTGCCACACACACCTAGCTCCATAAACAAACCGCTTTGCTAAATAGCACAAAGATGGAGCTGTTTTCATAATCAACCTGGGTATGACCCTGTGAATGATGTGGATTCCAACCCACAGGATTCAGAATATTTGTGGTTGGCCTGTAGCTGTGATTCTGGAATGTGGTAACAACACAACAGGGGCTTACAAACTTCACAAAAGAAAATGGAAAGTGGGCTATGTTTAAATTTGAATTCATAGTTGTATCATAATGACTTGAGCATATCAATCTGACATTATTATTCAGAAACTATACGTGTGCGTGTCTTCAAATCATTGTTGACTGCTTGTGACTGCTTGGACAAGTCCCTGCAGTTTTTCTAGCAAGAATTTAAGGTGGTTTCCCCATGCCTTTTTCACCCAGGTGGCTTCATACCTAAGATGGGACTAGAACTCACATCTCCTGGTTTCCATTTCACTGGCTTACTCAATACACCAACACTAGCTCCTATCCCAATTCCTACTTGGAAAGTTCTTGTGCATTTCAAACTTTTTCAAAGGTTGATTAATGGAAGCATTGTGAACAATGCTACATGGCTAATTCATTGGCAGTTAATCAATACATTCTAAAACCTAGGCTTTAACTATGTTAAGTTGACAGCCAAACTTGTATACCTTCTTTCTCCCTTTTCCTTTCATTTTTCTTTTACCGTTTGTCTATTCAGTTGTGCAACAGATGCTTTCTAGTGTGAAGTATCTTGTAAAATTTTATAATTTTATAAATCATAATACTTATTAACTATCATACAGAAACCAGGGAAATGAAAATAGCCTAGTTGAGAAGTCCCCAACCCCTGGCCCGTGGACTGGCACCAGTCTGTGGCATGCCAGCAACCAGGCCACACAAACAAGTGAAGCCCCATCCGCGGGATGCAGGCAGCACACGAAACCACGCCCCATAAGGTCAGCAGAAAAACCTTTCTCTACGGAATTGGTTTTTGGTGTCCAAAAGGTTGAGGGACGCTAGCCTAGTTGACAAAACTGCAAAACTAATCTATATAAAAAGGTACCAAAAGTAAAACTCAAACTAGAATTAAGCAAAAACCCAGAACTGTAACATGAAGCAAGATTTATCACCTAGAATGTGTCTTATCTTTTTGAGAGGGTGAGATGGGATGGAGTGCCTCTGGAATAGCTGAATTAAAACATCATTTTATGATTAACAGATGTTTCTGTGAAGTATACTAAAAAAAGTCAAGATGGCACCCACAGTGATGAGATTAAAGCTGTTTTTTATGAATATTTGTTTCAATCACACTAACGTGGCTGCCATCTTGATCTTTCTGACTCTGTGGACGTGCCTGATAACTAAGATTTTCCAACTTCAATGAAAGCAAATCATTTTGATGGAACTTCTGTATCTTGCCCCACCTTTTCAAAGCAGCAATTAAGAGAAAAAAAATAAAGGGACATTTTTTCATAGACATTTGACATGTTTTAAAAACATTACCTGCAATCTTGGGCAGTTTTTGTTTCTTCCAATGACTAACCCCTTAGGGCTGAAGAAAGGGATTACTATAATTATTTACTTCCTGAGACTCAGCTGGTCTTAAATATATAAACAGCTGGAGCTCAAAGACCACACACGGTGTTATTAAAACTGGTATGTAGAGCTATTTCACGCTGAAACGAAAATAAAAATTAAATTCCCTCTAAGTTTTCATTTATCAATTTGGTAGCTCTCAAGGTAATAAAGCAGAATATTCTACAGGTTTGGCAGTCAGATCCAAAGCAGGTCAATCAATAGTATAATAAACCTGCAATCCTTAATTTTCTCATTACATATATGCGGCTATCGGTTAAAAACAGTTATCAGTGAAAGTTGTACATTGGCATTCTAAGAGCAGGAGATATGAGAGGAAAATAGTTTGGCTGAAATAAAGACAGGGGTTTGCTTTTAAGTGAGTAAACTTAAAAGCATAATACAAATTCAATGAAGGTGTATACACTGAATGCTAGCATCTCAAGAAGGTTCTTGCCTAAGTAATGGAAATATCTGCATTACATATTTAACTATTACAGCCCCCACTCCTTTCAGTCTTGAGCAATATTGTCTTCAATATTGTCTTCACAGAAGAAATAAACTGTCAGTGATAATTATTTGCTTTGTACTCAATGGTTGGCCATAAATTAACATTCCAGATGCTGGATGTAATCTGTGTCCTAAACCAGAGATCACTATCCTTTCTGCTTGGCAAAATGGCGGAGGTTGCGGGGATGGTTTTGCACACCTGCCGCTTTCAGAAATCTGGCTTCATGTGTGCTTGTCCATCACTTCCATGGCCCAGTTCCGAATGGGACCCCTAACTACCACAACAACACAGAGAGGAGAAAAAGTACAGTTTTATTAAATTATTTACTTGTAAAATTATATCTTCTGCCAGTGTTCAAAAGCATGTAAATGCAAGTAGAAAAAAAGGTACCACTTTGGTGGCAAGGTTTTAAAAATTTAATTAATTAAATAAATAATAAATAAATAAATAAGGTGAACCTTCGACATATAGTCATGCCGGCCACATGACCACAGAAATGTCTTCGCACATTATTGGCTTTTTGGCTGTGAATTGGGGATGAGCATCAACTCCTAGAGTCAGACACAACTGGCAGGGGAAACCTTTTTCTTTAAATATATTTATCCAGGGGTGGGCTGCTGGGGGTTTGCAGGGGTTCGGAAGAACCTCTAGCTAAGATTCTGTGCAGTTTGGAGAACCCCCAAATCCCACTCCTGGCTGGCCCGCCCACCCTGCCCGACCCCTCCCAGGAGACCCCATGCGGCCCATTTTGGATGCAGGTAAGTGCAGGGTGTGCACGAAGGCTCGGGGAGGGCAAAAAAAATGGGCCTAACTAAAGTTTGGGAAGGTTGAAAACAGGCCCATTTCCGGACTCCAGAGAGCCTCCAGAACCTGGGGAGGTTGTTTTAGCCCTCCCAGAGGCTCAAGGAAAGCCTCCGGAGCCCAGGGAGGGCAAAAATGCCTCCCCCATGGTGCAAGAGGCCGGCTAGGCCACGCCCACCCAGCAACTGGGCTGAGAACCCCTTGCTAAAATTTTTGAAGCCCACCCCTGTATCTATCTAACTAAGTATTGCATTTTTTCATAAAGTCCTTTAAAAATTCCCAAAAAAGAGAATTTCGTATTTCATATTTGATACATATAAGGCCTGTCACACATTGACCACAACATACTATAATATATATATTGTAAGAGATTCTGCTTTCATTATTTTCTTCTTAAGGTTGTTGAGATTTTAGAACAAAGTAAAAAAAGTTGAAACTATAACAAAGAACATACTATTAAAAAAAAGGCATACTTAAAATGGTAGGCAGAAAAGTTCTATAAATAAGATTTCTTATCGCTGCTCATGAAATAGGCCTCAACTTGACAAGATCCTAAGTGTATTCACTCTGAAAGAGCAAATGTAACTCAGCTGGAATGTAAAAATCTTGTTTTGACCCAGTTCTGGCACCTGACCAGAAAGTAATAATCAAGTTAAACAGCATTACCAAAACCCATTAACTCTTATTTTATCAAGCCTCAATAGACAATACATACACAGCCGGGACTCCAGGTTTCAAAAAACGATTGTTCATTGTATTTGTTCATCTTCAGGCTGTGTTCAAAGTACAAGTCTTTCATCTGTGAGACACATCATATTTCTTGCCAAAATTCAACCCTGTTATCCAATACCACCAACAGATTTGTTTTTCTTTTTGTGGTAAAAGGAAAAAGGATACAGCTTGCAAGTAAACAAAGGAATTAAATCAAACAACACCTGTACAAAGCAACTAAGAGAATTATGGGCAAAGACTGTTCTCATATGTACTATAGTTTGAGCCATCCCAGGACAGCCTCTATTTATTGGTCAAACCATGAAATTTCTTGTTTGCATAAAACTCAGCTATGGTTGTCCATCAGTTAATCTGCACAATGTTTTTTTTTTTTATTATTATACAAACTTAAAAAACTGATTTTAAAAAGACAGCCTTTGTTGGATACAAAATTGCACTGTTCAATTATTTTAAAAAAGGAAAATTATATTAAAAAATGTTTTCTGAACAATTATAACAGGTTACTTATAAAAAAACTTTCTTAATTTCAGTTTGATTCCTAGATTCTTTTTAAATAACATTTCCATACGATTTTCTTATGAACTGTATTTGAAGGAGATTGTATTTCACGGAGCTCTGAAATGGCTGTTGTGAAATTGAAGGACGCAGAAAAAAATCCATATCAGTTTCACCATCCATAACATTTAACAGTTGGAAAAATTCTGTATTCCACTTTAAGTCTCAACCCTAATTATTTGTTCTAACTTCGCTGTGTATCAGATATTCATAGCTGTATCGTGTGGTCTTGAATAAATATCTTTATAGCAATAGCACTTAGACTTATATACCACTTTACAGTGTTTTACAGCCCTCTCTAAGAGGTTTACAAAGAGAAGGATATTGCCCCCAACAATCTGGGTCCTGATTTTACCCACCTCGGAAGAATGGAAGGCTGAGTCCATCTTGAGCTTGGTGAGATTTGAACTGCCAGATTGCAGGCAGCTGGCAGTCAGCAGAAGTAGCCTGCAGTACTGCACTCTAACCACTGCGCCACTGTGGCTCATATAATAAATCTTATGCTTACAAGCTGACAAAAGTGATACACAATTAATTCACTTTTTGACTGATTTAAGAGGCTTGGTTGTTTATACAAGTTTTGAATGTACGAGCCTTATTCATACTTAATATAAAATGTAGTTTGTTTGTTTTGGACTTATTACTCAGTATGGGGTGGTGCTGGGCTTATCAGCTGGAAAGCTGGCAATCCAGGTTTGAGACCCGAGCACACGCAACAGGGTGAGCTCCCGTCCTTGCCTCAACTCCTGCCAATCTAGCAGTTCAAAAACATTCAAATGTGAGTAGATAAATAGGTAGGAAGGTAATAGTGCTACATAATTGCGTGATGGCCACATACCAGTGGGAATGTGTTCAGACAGCGCTGGCTCAATAGCTTTGACACTGAGATGATCATCAACCCCTATAGTCAGCAAAGACCAGGGGGGTAAAATCCACAAGGATTTCTTAACTTTTTAAAAATTCAGTATCACAAATTGGGCAAAACAGTTTATAAAATAAATTGTCCAAGCTTTAATGTTAAAAGTAAGCTGTTTAATTTTGGTAATATTACCTGGCATTAAAAAGGTTTTGTTGAAGTAGTTTATTCAGAATTCAGCCTTATAAAATAAAATTAAAACTTAGTACAGAATTCAGCCAATGCTGAAGTTGTCCTATGCACAGTTGTCCTATGGCTTTCATAGAACCTTGTATGATCCAAAGTTCCACTTTTAGAAGACTTCAATGGACAAATTTCAGATAATGTAATCAGTAAGTTGGAAAGAGCCCCTAGTTGAATGCCCTGCTTACTGCACAAAATCCAATACAGCATGCAATCCACCCTGGTTTTAAGATTTTATGGTTAAGACACTGGGCTAGAAAGCAAAAGAGTGTGAGTTCAAGTCCTGCCTCTGCCATGAAAGCCACTGGGTGACCTTAGGCTGACCACTCTCTCTCTCCCTCCAACTCACCTCACAGGGTTGTTGTGGGGAAAATAGGAAGCTCTACTGGATATATTTGCTGCCTTGAGTTATTTGTAAACACAATAAAGGTAGGATATAAAAAAAACAAAACAAATCACAGCAGTTCTGAGATTCAGCCACCGGTCCTTCCAAACATAACTGGATTATAGTCAGTTGCCACTATAATGGCTATTGTGCTAAAATTAAGGTCTTCTTTTCACTAGAGATTGGATAGTTACAGTCTTTTATTTTTCTGTCTACCATTAGAATTTTTTTTAAAAAAAAAGATAGTTCCACACAAAGAAAACAATTTTTTGAAGCTGTCTTGTTTCCAATTCACTCAAAAGCTATGTCAATATTGTGCACAGAGGAAAACGAAAGGCAAACAGCTTAACAAAAGTAGTCTACAGCAACCTATCTTAGACCCCAACACTGTAGGGCATTGCAATATCTCTAAGATCAAAACCGAAGTGTGAATGAGGTTTTTTTTATTGGGGACAAACCCCTTCGGAATGCAAAAAGTTGGACAGTCTAACCAGTCCAACTATTGCTCCAAGTTCCTTTTCAAGATTCAAACTATTACAAGCTTATCATTTAAATAGCCTGAAATGATTGCATTGCAGGTAGTTCTTGCAATTTCTGCAGGATACAGAAATAATTTTAGTGTGTTGTCACCAGTATGAACTACCTTTGCCCTACCCATTTCCCCCCCCTGAAAAACGTATCTTGATTTTCACATATAAACAGGGACTAGATAATGGGGCTGAATTTGCCCAACTCACTTTGAAGATAAAAATCAATAACGTAGCAAAATGCGCAAGCGTTCGTTGCTTTTATGATGATGGAAGACCTTGAGGAAGTTAATAAAACTCTTACTGAATGAAGAGATTGATTCACTTTTTGTTAGGGAACCTAAATACAGAATTTAAAACAAATTTGACCTTTGCAATCTATTGCATATAGGTATGGGTGGTGGAGTTGGGTTCCCTATTTTGTTGTGTTTCAGTGACTGTGAATTTTGATGATTATGGTATAATATAAAAATTAGAGAAACCCAGGTTCATACCCATGAATACTGTGTGGCATGAAAACTAAGGCAATGTTTCTTTGTGCTTTGCAAAGTGTATGGTAAAAGCAAACCTAAAAAAAACAACTGAATTATATCTTCAGAACCAGAGGATTAAAAAAAAAGCTATACAATTCTAACTAATTATTTCCCCCATGACAGCACAAAGAAAAGAACCAAAACGTTATGTAGAAAGCAGTGACTATTTTTCTAAAATAATGCCCATCAGTGTCATGGACAAAGTATGCATTAGGAATAAAAAATGCCATTTTGCTGCTATGTGTATACAGTATCCAAATAAATATTGTCTTGTCTGCTTTTCAGCTGCCCAGATTGTTGGAATACATGTTAGAATATATTTTGTATTGCAACAACTACAGAATTATTCAGCCAGTAGATGGCAGTGTTTAATTTACATCTATGGTTAAAATCTATGGTTCTTTATGTTCTGAAGACAGTTTCCTGTTACAGTTTAACAGCTGAGCAGTAAAGCAGTAAAGCACATGGTGACTGTACTCTTTCTTTGCTCTGTGATGGTGAACAGAATTTCTAACACAGACAAAGCAGCCAATAAGAAACAGAGCTCCTACTAGACTGGTGTTTCTCAATCTTGCAACTTTAAGAGGTGTAGACTTCAGCTCCTAGAATTCCTAGCCAGCATGGTTGAGAAATGTTGTACTAGACTATATAGCAATAGCACATTTGAAGAAGGGATTATCTAAAAAAAAAAGATGTTTATCTATAGAAAATTCAGTTTACATTTCCAACAACATTTTGTTTAAAATTCTTCAGGAACCACAACTTTGCTCAGGGTCTTCACTACTGCCACTAAGAGAAGATAATGTTGAGTCATATGGGCAAGTGATCTGCCCGTTATACCACAGTTTCCATAGTTCCTATAGCAAAGGGTGGCTTTAAAGTAGAGTATTTGGACCATAAATGAAGACCTGTCAACAAATTAAGATATTCTATATACATTTGGGTGATTGCAACCATTCCAGCTTGATACTCTCTTGGTAAACCAATGTAGGAAGCCTCAGCTCTGTTTTTTGCTGACAGAGGCACCGTGGGCCAGTCCTTCGCTGTTTCCAGGACAGCCCTGCAGGTCAGATCTAAGCACCCTGCAGGCCGAATCCAGCCCCCCGGGCCTTGAGTTTGACACCTGTTTTAGAAGAACTCTGCCCTGGCTTTGGTAGGTTCTGCAAATGAGTCCAGTGAACTTGCAGAGTGTTTCACCTTCCCAATTTCAAATCCAGTTTTTCCTGTCTTTAAAGCTGCAGCTTTAAAGACAAGAACTACCCAAAACTGATGGGTGGCCATGGTGAACAGGTTGGGCAGGCAGTATGAAGTGCTATTTGCATGTTTGAAAGTTTTCAAACAGAGGAAGCATAATGAACATGGAGCAAAGTGGAAGAAGAAAACAGCTCGTGGGTTTTTCCCTATTTTTTCCCCACAAAAGGAAATGTAAGAATAGTTTTAAAAAAAGTCAACTGCTGCTGTGAACATGAAAACACATTTCTGATTGTTATTAGTTTTTATTATTATCACCGTATTATTATCTCCAAATTGTTGCAGGAACACCACCCAGCTTATTTGAGACCAACTGGCTGAGAAATTCATACTAGAAATAAGAGCTGTTTGCCCTCCATTTTCGTGTATGTTAATTTTCTTCAACATCTGTAGTGAAGAATAGCTTGTTTAACACTCCCTCTAATTCATGGATATCAAACTCGATTATATTGAGGGCCGCATCAGGGTTGTGTTTGACTTCGGGGGGCCGGGGTGGGCATGGCTGGGGTGGGCGTGGCCAGCTCGATGTCACTTGTGTCAGGGGCACCTGTGGTGGCCAAGTGATAAGGAAGGATTCCCCTCAGACCCTCCCTCACTCTCATTGAAATCATCCTTCCTTCCTTCCCTCTTCCTTATTTTTTCCTTCCCCTTTCCTTATTTTTACTTCCTTGCTCTCTTCCCATCGTCCCATCTTTTTCTTTTCTCTTTCCCTTTCTCTTTTCCTGTCCCTTCTTGCACGCTCAAATGCTAAAGGGGAAACATTTCTCCTTTTGTTTTGTTTTTAGTTTGTTTTGCTAGCCCTCTGCCAGAGAAATCTGAGCTGCCCCGTTTTTGGCCGTGATGGCCTCTGCAGCCTTCTGCCAGCCAAAATGGAGCTGGTGGGGGGCCGCGGGGGGCCCCCGAGCTCCATTTTCACTGGAGAGGCACTGAGGACTGGTCCTTTGCTGTTTCTTGGGTGGCCCCGAGGGCCAGATCTAAGCATCCCATGGGCCGGATTGAATTTGACACTCCTGCTCTAATTCCTACCTACCCACCTCTGCCAGATGTGTAGGACTCCCCCCCGCCGAATTTCTGGACAGTATATTTGAACATTCTAGGCTTTAAATTAAATTAAATTGGGGAAGACCAGCTTAAAATGTCCTTGCCTTCTCTCACCCTTCTTATATTTATCAACTGGGCTAATGTTTTTATAATTCTCTTCTGTTGCACTTGATAAACCACACATCCGAAAGTGAGAGCAAATAGTGATTAATAGCTGAGAAATGGACATCAGTATAAGTAGTAAAAATGTTATGCCATCCCAGCACTCTAAGGCCTAACGTCCATTTTTTTACAGGTAGTCCTCAACTTATGTCTGGTTGCTTAGACACTGAAGTTACAATGGATCCCTCAAAAGTTACTTATTCTGAAGCTATGACAGCAGCTTCCGTCGCACTTCCTGTTTCTGGAAAAAAGTGGTCATTGGGTAAAATCTATTCATTTAACAATTGCAGCGTTCACTTAATGACCACCACAAAAAATAATAATAATGTAAAATTGGGCCAGGTTACACGATGTCCCACTTAGCAACTGCAATGACCTACAACTGTAATTCCAGGGTTAATTACAGTCGTAAGCTGATGCCTATTTGTATTCAAAGCAAAGTCATGTAAAAGGTCTAATGCAAAAGTTCCCCTATCACATTTTGTGCTGCCCTGTTTAAAATAAGACCTGCACTTATAGAAGCCAGCAATCCTGTGTGTGGCTCCAGAGATCTCCCACCATTGTAATTAAATAGTAATTTTCAACGAGACAGGAGGAGAGAATATTTTAGAGAATGAGTACCTTAATTATAGATTCAAGTACAAGTGAAATTAAATCAGATTTTGTTTTTGTCCTGGTCTCACCCAATACTAGGGGTTATGCAGCTGTTGACATATGAATTTTTTAAAAAAGGATGCTTCAGAAGAAATTTTGGTTCACTTGTTGGTGTCCCCTTAAAGATGGTGTGCTTTGGGGCGACAAGGGGGAGCTGTACAGCAAATGTGAAGTCCCAGACAAATATGTTTGGGTTAAAGACAAAGTTAGTAGATGCACAACCTTGTTTTACCTTGTTGGTGCCTCTGAAATTAAAAATATTAGGGATTGTGTGCCTACAAGTAAATAAGCCTATATAAGTGTACGGAGTTTTACAGATAAGCTCTATAACAAGGTATGTATAATTGATATAATTAGTCAGCATTTAATAGAAGGGAAAACCCCCAATTACTTAAGGTGTGAATAGCATCCTAAAGCCTCAGATCCTGCTTCTGGGGCCAATCCAAAGATTGCTCCCAAGTTACCATTTTTGAGAGATGTGCATAGTAATTACATAAATGAGAACCAATTACATTTAATTAATGTGAGCTGAACTGTGAATTCAATCCAATTAGGCTTTTGCCTTGGCTTTGGCCATTTCTTAGTTCTGGTCAACTACTTTCTGAAGTTTGGGTCTTAGTTTGATACCGAAACCACCAATATATTCTCCACCTGAAAAGAAAGCCATTCAACCATGATTGAATGGGATAACTTCTGTCAGCTGAACCTCAACAACTTTATTAGCCTTGCTAATAAAAAGAAATGAAGGAAAACAGAATGGGAAAGAGGGAGAAAGAAAAAGAAGAATAAATTTGTGCCAAACGGAGATGTGCAGCTATTCAGATCGAGAGAGGAAAGGGCACATCCTTAACAGAGTAACAGAGTTGGAAGGGACCTTGCCGGTCTTCTAGTCCAACCCTCTGCTCAAGCAGGAGACCCTATATCAGGGGTATCAAACTTGCAGCCCATGGGCCAGATGCGTCACGTGCTGGCCACACCCACGCCCGGTTTAGCAAAGGGGAAAAAAGTCCCAATACGTCATGTGACGCCACCATGACAACCTGAGTTTGACATCCCTGCCCTATATCACTTCAGACAAATGGTTCTCCAATCTCTTCTTGGAAATCTCCAGGATTGGAGCCCTTTAAGGTCCATCTTTAAAGGAGACACACCTTTTCTTGGGCTTGCATTTAGCTGCAGACACCCAGAAAATAAGCATTTGAGTTAAGCAGGCTCTAAGGGCACTATTAGCCCAGCCCAAAGCACTATTAAGCCCAGCCCAAAGCTGGATGGTTCGTTTTGCCTAGTGTAAGTTAGCCCAAATAATCACACAAAGGTGGGTGGTAACATTTTGAAAAATGTTATTTCGGCGCGGTTTAAGAATTTACACTTCGGACTAACATCTCAAACTAAGCGACTGCATGTCCTCACAACAGGTGTTTGTACAGTTCCTACATTACATCCGATTTCTGATTGGCTGACGAAATTCACCTCACCACACACCTTAACTTTTGGCGGGCTTTTTTAAAAAAAATATCCAGGTAGTTTTTTCCTAACTCTCTCATAGGGGCCCCCAGTACTGGGGCGCCCTTTTCTTTTAGGAACTTCTAGTACCTTCTTGTGGTGCCATCACCATGATTTGTTGCATTTTGTTGGTGTTTCCTTAAGCACCTACTTTCCTTGGCTGCACAGATACCTTTAACTGCAATGGAAGAGCTCTATATGACACTCATGCAGATAAAGTGAACAAAACTAGTCATATTCACATTTAGAATTAAAAGCAAAAAAGGTTCAGGAACTGCTCACCATGTCTACGTATAGCAATTCATGTATAATAGCGTACCAAGATCTCAATAGTTCCAGAGTATCTTGTTTTGGACTGAAAAAGAGGGGAAACCACCTGACACTTAACAAACTGCTTTCAGCTTATCTACTAATCAGGTGTGCAGGTCTGTGTTACAGGAAAGCTGCCATACTTAGAAAAAAATGTCTTCTGTCCTTAATTCAGAAGATGGTGCTTCTATACTAATAAGCATCGGTTATAAAGCCATTTTTCACAACTTCCACGGAAAATCCCCAATCACTGTCTCTAATTAATATTCTGTTTTTTTAAAAAAAATAAAATAATACAATATGATAATGCACCAATAACACATTCTTTAAACTCTATTAACTTAGAAACTAATTTTACTGTAGTCCTGATTTTATGCTAAGACTAATTGCTAATTGCTAATTGCTGATGCTTGAAGTTGATTCTTCTCTGGATAACTTTACTGAAAAGAAATCAAATACAGATACTGAAGAAGTCAAATGTGTTTTGATTTTTGAGGCAGAAACAATATAAATTGAATAATATCAAGGTAGAATACTTAATTCTTCCAGTCTTAATTTAAAACGATATGCTATAATCCAGGTTAATATAAATATATTTGGAGGGATCAACAACATATTTAGCTTCAGGTATAATGCACGTTTAACAGCACTGCAAAACTGAGCATTAACCACCTGTTGCCAATGGCAGAGGGAGGGAGGAGGTGGTCTAGTGAGCTCGGCTTTAAAATTCATTTAAAAACTTGGTTTCTTCAAACTGCATAGAAGTATTGCAGGGAAAAACCACAACTGCCCCAAAGACCCAAACGGCAATATTTCCACTCCATCTTATAATTATACTTCCTAATGCTTCCTAATCTTAGATTAAGGCAGTGCTCCACTAATTAACTTTCTACTCCCAAATCACCCAACCTTGTACTAATTAAAACACAGGATTCTGCAATTTATATATACTGTTTAGAAATGGAGCAACTTGCATAAAACTGGCCAAAGTATTCTAGACTGCAGTTACTACAATCGTGGCCAAAATTGTGGAAACCTTTTGGGATAAATGTATTTTTGAGGTTTGATGGCTAATAACACCACTTCTTTGGGGGAGTTTCAAGATAATCATATTCCACTGCTGGAATGGCCTGGGAATAGCCCAGATGTTAACCCAGTTGAAAATCTATGGAGCTGACTCAAGAAACTTGTTAGTCAGAAGTGACCCAACAATAAAACCCAGTTAATAGAAGCAATCATTCTACCTTGGTTTCACATTGTAACAACTAAAACACTTGGTTCACTCCAGGGGAATACGTTGTAAGGCTATAATTCATGCTGAAGCTTACCCAACTAATTATTAACTATGTGATAATTTTTGTATATCTCATTTTTTCTATGTGTTTCACTTTTTTCTTTATACTGTAACTGCTATTCTAATAGCAAATCTTTCATAAAAGTTATTGCATGACATTCTTGACTAAATTATCTTTCAACTGATTTAAAATTTTATGGTACTACTCCAAAAAAAAGGTGCTGTTATTAGCTAGTTTTAGAAAATACACTTTTCCCAAAAGGTTTCTACAATTTTGGCCACTACTGTACTGTAGCTAGATGGAAAAATGAACTGGAGCTATATCAAACTGTATTTTTGAGCTAGAAACCTACATTTTAAAGGAATGTGTTTGAGAAACAACAGCACCTGTCTGATCTTGCTTCAGTTGAGAAACCAAGTAGAGCCGTGGTGATGCAGCGGTTAGAATGCAGTATTGCAGGCTGACTCTGCTCACTGACAGAAGTTCAATCCTGACCGGCTGAAGGTTAATTCAGCCCTCCCTCCTTCTGAGGTTGGTAAAATGGGAACACAGATTGTTGGGGCAATATGCTGACTTTGTAAATCGCTTAGAGAGTGCTGTAAAGCACTGTGAAATGGGATATAAGTCTAAGCGCTATTGCTATTGCTAAGTAGGGTTGGGTATGGTTGCTATTCACATGGGAATTTCCAGGGAACATCAGAAATGAAAGCTACATTGGGAAATTGTACAAAAATATCTTAGAAGAAGCAATAATAAGTGTTTGGGTATGGGCCAAGAGAAGGCCAAGTCAGTATTTGTGAAGACATTAGAACTGAGCACAGCTTAAAAGAGTCTTTACCAATGGCCACAACTGGGGATCAGAATTTCAGTGGCTAAGCAAGCCAGCTGTTAAGTGAGTCATACCTGATTTTACAATCTATTTTTTATCCTGGTTGTTATTCAAATCCTTACAGTTAAGGTAATCAAGTAGCCATTACATGAATCCAGTTTCCCCCACTGACTTGGCTTGTCCAAAGTTGACTGGGGTGATCACGTGACCCTGAGATGCTGCAACCATCGTGGACACAGGCCAATTGCCAAATGCCCAAATTTTGATCACGTGACCATGGAGATGCCACAATGGTCTTAACTGCAAGAGCCAATCATAAGTCATTTTTCTCACCGCTGTTGTAATCTCGAATGACTGTTAAATGAATGATTGTACATTGAAGATTACCTCAATTGCTTAATCTCAGACAATATAATATGTCCCGTTCTTGGAGAGTGGTGGTTGACATGCTTATTCACCAGAAGTTCTAATAACTGGAACAGTTATTCACATAAACTTGATACTAGCTTGCTCAATGGGCACATTTACTGGTGTGAAATTCTGGTTACTACTGGGGCTTGTAATTATTACTAATGGCAGATGATTGTTACCAACATATCTCCTGAACAGAGTTTGGAAATCGATCCTAATACTGAGGAATTTGAAGAACAGATTCTATTTTTTTTAAAGCCACCAAATATGGAATAGAAATTGATTCAGGCCAAACTGTCATGTAAATAAAACATCATGTACTAATTTGGGCAAAACACATTAGCCAGTAAACTGACGCCCATCTACAGTAGCACTTTTATAACTGAAAGAAAATATGAAACTATCTTTTTCCAGTCTGACAGTCCACAAAAGGTATCAAATACATATATTATATTCTCTCTTTGTTATATTGCGGCATCAGTGAATAGTTGGTCTCCTGGTGCAATTCGAATTTTATTTTATGTCTCGCTTTTTAAAAAAAAATCTGAAAATAAAATTTTCCAGAAGAACTTGCGTAAAAAAGGGCATGCAATACAATACAATCAAGATTTAAACTTTTCAGAACCTGCCTCACCAATTAATTGTATCCAAATGACAAGTATTATTTAAAAACCAACCATTTTAGCAGTCAGGAAAGGCCTCTGTGTATAGCATGAGTAATTTTCTCAATGTCTCTCTCAAATTAATGCCTAAAGATAGTTTTGTGCAGTGGTCTCCCAAACATAGTACTGCCTGACTGTAAAGATGTACTTTCCCTTATTTAGCTAATGACCCTTCACTGTTCTGAAGAAAAAAAACATGTTTCCAAACAAAGCATTGATCTTTCTGTAACATAAATCCATTTTCTTCATAAGAAACCTGTTTTTTAATTTGCCTATTACCTCATTTTTCCTGTTTGTGTCTTTACCACCTATTTTTATTTTGAAGAAAGTGACTAATGCTCACCATTGCTCTGAGGACAGCACCATTTTAAATAAAGAACCAGATTATAACTACCTGTCATTGTTTATCAAACATGACCAATTTAATCCATGTGGATTTCAACTTCCAGAATTCCTCAAACCAGCAAGCTGGGTAGCTGGAGAATTCTGAGAATTGAAGTCCATGGCTCACATACACACACATACCTGCTTTTTTGCTTACTTCCCTAAAGCCACTAAGTTTAATGTAAGGATTTTTACAGATCTAATAAGTAACTAAATATCCAGTTACAATGCCAGTCTTCACAAGCCTTTGTTTCAGCAAAATACCAGCAGAGTTCAAAGTCCACAAAAATAAATTGGAAATATATCAATCTATTCACTCTTACTATGATTTCACCTGACTGTTCATTGTTTAATCAGTTGATAAACTACTTGAAACAGATTTCTCCCTGACTTTAGTGCCCTTCATAGGACTATAACTCCACTAATTTCCAGGCAGTGTGGTTAAAACACACATTTTCATTTACTGCACAGTATAACTGGAGGGCCAGCTTGGCGCTTAAGGTGCTGTTCCAAAACTGGGAGGCTATGAGTTCTAATCCTTCCCTAGGGATGAAAACCAGTTGGAGACTTTGCGTCGGTCACTGTCTCCCAGTCCAATCCCCTCACAAGGTTGTTGGTGTGAGAAAAATAGGAGGGAACATTTAATATGCTCCCTTGAATTGCAAAAAAATAAAGGCAGGATTTAAATATAATGCTACTGTTTAACATGAAATGTTTGAAGTCTTTTTACATATATGCAAAATTCATATTGTCACTTTTTTGTTTACACATATGGACTGGAGAGAGAGAGAGAGAAAAAAAAGCAAATTCATATTTTTCAACATTAGCAGGACTAGCCTCTCATAACTATTGCCCGAATCATCATCAGCATGCTCATGATACCCAATTATATCTTTTGATCCTAGACTGATCAACTGATGCTATTAAGGTCCTGTCCCTGTGGCTGGAGACTGTATGTGTCTAGAACAGGGATATCAAACTCAAGGCCTGTGAGGCAGATTTGGCCCGTGGGGCCATCCTGTGTCACTTCCACCCAGTTTACCCAATGCAAAGAGGAAACATTGGACCAGCATGGCTTTGGCCCGGTCTACTCATGCCAGCAGTTTGGGGAGTGGCATCAAACTGTCCATGTCCACCCAACTGCCCCCCCCTCCCCAGGTCAACCACAGCCCTGATGCGGCCCTCAATGAATTTGAGTCTGACACCCCGTCTACAAGATGGAGAAGAACTGCCTCTGACTCAGTCCCACCAAAACCGAATGGCTATGGGAGTTTGGGTCACTTAGATCTGGGGATATTCCATCTTTGACTTTGGATAGGTTGTGTGTTCCCCATTCAATGATGGCATACAGTCACAGTTCCTGCTCAATGAGCTGGGAAGGCCTTTGCCCAACTTCATGAGATGTTCCAGTTGCGCTCATTCCTAGATTGAGAGGCCCTGTAGAGACACATGCATTCCATAGTCACCTCATGGCTTGACTATTAGACAATAATGTGCTCTACGTGAAGTTGCTTTTGAAGATCACTTGTAATCTTCAATTATTGTTCTCCAGAATTCAGCAGCAGAGAAAATAATGGACATGCCTCAGTGTCCCTGCGTCACACCTCTGCTCCGTGAGCTGCACTGGTTATTTGTATTTTCAGTGCAATTTAAAGTGCCGACTATGACTTAGAAAGACATAGAGATCAAGAGCCCAGGTACTTGAGTTCTGTCTATCTTCTGAGGTGTCTGTCCAGTTGATTTTAACTGACAGGGTTGGCATGCTTTGGATCCTTTTGATTAAAGAATGGCATCCATAAGGACCCAGGAAAATGCCTTCTTGGTTACAGTGCCTGCCCTCAAGAATGAGGTCCTTCATTTGGGTCTCACCCTATTGGCATCCTGAGCACCCCCAAAACCTTGACTGTTCTCCCTTGGATGATTGGGACCCTTTTCGTTGGATGTCAGTTGTTGGTGGGGTGTTTTGGGGTTGCCAGACTCATATTTTTTTTTTGCTCTTCTTCCTTTTGTTTTTCCGAGACTGATTTGTTCTTCCTTTGTCTCTGTATATTGCTTTGATTCATTGTGAGCTGCTCAGAGTCATCTGGGTATGAAATTGAGTAATAAAGAAACAAACCTGCTAAGGCTGTGCATTTTCACCATTGTGGCTGTGGTCTATTTTTGTACTGGTCCTCTGCATTGTGGCTTTAAAGAACAAAATGAAGCACTGATTAGCACACTGTCACTAATTTACAAAGAACTGCGAAATATGGCATCTGCACACATTCCCCAGGAGAATTTAAGTTCCGTTACTCTCCAGAATTTCAGATTGGGAGTGACAGGAATCTTATCTAATGGAATGGAGAAACATCCAGCCTTATTATCATCAGGTAGTTTCACACGTAACCTATGTAGGTAAGTTGCAATTATAAAACGTTGCTTATTAACTTATCCATGGCTATCTTCAGCAGAAGACCCAAAATCTTCATCTACGGTACCAAGATATACAGGTAGTCCTCAACTTACAACAGTTTGTTTAGTGACCGTTCAAAGTTGCAACGGCACTGAAAAAAATGAGTTATGACCGTTTTTTACAGTTATGACCTTTGCAGCATTCCCCATGATCATGTGATTAAAATTCAGATGCTCTTGGCAACTGGTTTTTATTTCTGATTGGTGCTGTGTCCTAAGGTCACGTGACCACCTTTTGCGACCTTCTGACAAGCAATCTCAATGGGGAAAACAGATTCACTTAACATCCGGGTTACTAACATATCCGCTGTAGTGATACACTTAATAACTGTGGCAAGAAGGGTCGTAAAATGGAGCAAAATTCACTTAAGAAATGTCTCACTTAACAACAGAAATGTTGGGCTCAGTTCTGGTCGTAAGTCGAGGACTACCTGTAGGAGTGCATGCATTCAGGCACCACAAACCATTCTGTCTGTCTGTCTATCCATCTATTTCTTCTGTTATAAGAGGTGATCACTGGAGATTTTAAGCATTAAATACATCCAATTTCTCGTACTGCTTTCAACCAAGAAAATTCAATGGAAGCTGAATTTTATTTAGTGTGAAGTCGCTTTATGCCTTGGTAAACTAAAGTTTGGAAGACAAAAAAAAATAAAAAAAATAGAAGCCAACATTTTCATTTCCTGCATCTGTCTGATACTGCTCGAAACAGGATGCAGATTTGATGAATTTTGCAAATCAAATTTAGAAAAGCCAAGGTATTGTTTGTTCTTCCAAGAAACTGACAGTATATCATATTAAAGGTAAGCAGTTACGGGAAAACCACAGTACCTCAATGTCATACTTTTCAAGTGAGAAACATGAATGGGCAGACCAGCCTTTATATCAGAATCTTCTCCATCTCGTCTTTTATGTAAATTATTTTGCTTCTGGGTTTTATTCTCAAGTATTGCATATATCTCCTATAGAAGGGGTGTCAAACTCAAGACCCGGAACCTGGATCCGGCCCAAGGGTACTTAGATCTTGCCCGCAGGGCTGCCCTGGAAACAGCGAAGGACCAGTCTGCAGTGCTTCTGCCAGCAAAACGGGCTCCCGAGCTCTGTTTTCGGCTGCCAGGGCCTTCTGCAAACTTCTGCCAGTAAAAACAGAGCTCAGGAGTCCATTTTCGCTGGCAGAGCACTCAGGCCGCCACAGGCGCCCCAACAGGACTGACGTCGAGCTGGCCATGCTCACCCTGGCCATGCCCTCCCACTTCCCCCCCCCCCCGAAGGTCAAACACAACCCTGATGTGGCCCTCAATGAAATTAAGTTTGTCAACCCTGTCCAATAGGATACTAGCATTTTAAATGACATTCAACAGACCACTGATGAAGAGCGTGGGTTGAAACGTAAAGATAGCCCCTACCATTTCTTCAATCTTGGGAGTATCCTTCCTGATTTGTATTTATAGGAAATCTTGGCAAATTTGGGATCAAAAAGTGCTTTCTCACGATGGGTGTTAATTTTAACCATCGAGTTTCAATATATATTTTAAGTGAGATCAAATGATTGATTGGGCCTTTCATCATTAAATAAGAAAGCATTTTGTCCCATTCCACCATTTATTTTGCTTTCGTTCCAAAGTCAGCTTCCAAAAATAACTTTTTTAAAAAAAAAAGTCAGCATCATAAAAATGTATCCCAAAACATTTCACTGATTGTTTCTTTGATGGATGCAAAGATCAGGTACAAAAGCAAATTAAATACTTAGGGCCTTGAGCAATGAGAAAAATGATGCCAGAGCCCTGCTCAAATCTGAGAGGCAAAGACCTAACAAAATTAAATGGGCCAACAAAAAAACTTGATAATTTTCTAAGTGAGGATAAAACACCAATTTTAACACCAGACCTAAACAGCCAATTGATTCACTGTGGAGGATGAAGAAGCGGTCTAAACTGCTTGGTCTCTTTTTCACTCTGGAGACAATGTCAGGGAGGAGATGCACTAGAGCAGGGGTGTCAAACTCAAGGCCTGCGGGCCAAATCTGCCCTGCAGGGTGCTTAAATCTGGCCCATGGGGCTGGCTTGGGAATAGCAAAGGACTGGCCTGCGGTGCCTCTGGCAGCCAAATTGGGGCGCAAGGGGACTGCGTGTGCCCCCTGCATCTCATTTTCGCCCTGAACGGCCTCCTCCATTTTGGCCAGCAGGTGCTGCAGGAGGCATCCGTCCCGTCTCCTCCCCCACCCTTCTGGCTGGTCCGTGGAGGAAACTACAATGCTGATCCAGCTCTTGAAGAAATCCAGTTTGACATCCCTGCACTAGAGTATAGATAGTCCTTAACTTACAATTGAGTTAAAAATTTGTTAAGGAAGACAATTGTTAAGTGCATTTTGCCTACTTTTGCCACAGTTGTTAAGTGAATCACTTAACAGCTATTAAGTGAATCATGTGGTCATTTAGCGAATCTGGATTCCCTCATTGACTTTGCTTGTCGGAAACTGGTCATAAATATCTGCTAGTTGCCAAGCATCTGAATTTGGATCATGCGACCATGAGGATGTCACAAAGATCGTAACTGTGAAAATTGGTCATAAGTCACATTATTCGGTGCCATTGTAACTTTGAACCGTCACTAAATGAACGGTTGTTAGTTAGAAGATCCTAGCTCTATCCTGAATCCATAGTCAATGGACAAATTTCTATGCAGAAGCTGTGCTTCTAGGAAATTAATGGCTTTTGGTTAAGAGTCGCGGTGGCGCAGTGGTTAGAATGCAGTACTGCAGGCTACTTCTACTGACTGCCAGCTGCCTGCAGTTTGGCAGTTCGAATCTCACCAGGCTCAAGGTTGAGTCAGCCTTCCCTCCTTCCGAGGTGGGTAAAATGAGGACCCAGATTGTTGGGGGACAATATGCTGACTCTGTAAACTGCTTAGAGAGGGCTGTAAAGCACTGTGAAGCAGTATGTAAGTCTTAAGTGCTATTGCTATTACGCAAAAAGGAAAGGAAGAAAAAGGAAAAGGCAGTTTGCAAACATGCAAATTACCAACATTCTGGCTGCATTTATACAGCAGCATGTCAATCTGGTCTTCCCCTCCCACCAATGTTTGTATCTGTAAAAATCTTGTAACCCGTGGAGGTGCTTGAACAACTATAAATGGGAATAATATAATTAACCTCCCCCTACCACTTTCTAAAAATGGGCAGACTGAGTGGCATAAGCAATGCTTCAGATTTTATCCACGGCATTAAGAACCTCAGAGAACAATGTCTGGATTTTGCTTTCTTTTCCCTAGAAGCAAATGGAAACCAGTGAGGCCGCTGTAATATCCCAAGAGAAAATCCAGATTATAGCTGCCAACTGTGTTTTGAACCAAATAAAATGCCTAAGGAGACTTCAGAGGTGGCCCCATTGTTAACACACACTGCAGCAATCATGTCACTAGGGCATGTGATTATAGCAAAGCTATATCTTAGTGCGTCTGGTGCTATAGCTACCCTCGGATAATATAGTTCTGTGAAAAAGGGTTCACTTCTTTCAGACACAACACATTGCGTTGTTCATTTCCTCCTTCCCCTCTCCCCCATATCCGCATCTGTTTGTGCCAGAAAAGGGACTTACCCCTAAAACCAGCAAGTTTTCTCAGACTAGCGTTTCGATGAATCTCCAACTCAACCAAAAATGGAACAGCTATATTTCTTTCAGACAGCTAGATGGCAAACTGTTGAAATCTACAACATAGAGCAACATTTACCAAAACATCCCCTGCCTGCTAACACCTGCATGGATTGTTTGGCTCACATGTCACACGGTTGACAGAATTTGGAAGGGGGGGCGGGGAATATGTTAGGACCTCAGGCTTTCTAGAATTAGAACTCTCCGATGTTCTGGGAAATTCTAGTCTCTGGACCAGACAGAGACAGCAATTTAGTCTATCTAATCTCAGTATCGATCTGAAATCTCCTATCCCCGTGTTGGCAAACCTATGGCACGCAGAGCCCTCTCTGCAGGCCCGCCAGCCGTCGCCCCAACCCAGCTCCACCACGCATGCATGTGTACCTCCCACTGGCCAGGTGGTCTTCGGGTCTCTGCCACGTGCATGTACAGAGCGCATGTGCAGGAGGTGGGATGCAGGAGGTGGGATGCAGGAGGCTTTCCAGGCCCAAAACGGGGCACTGGGGGCCATGCCCCGTTTTGGGCCTGGAAAGCCTCCTGCACCAACTTGGAAGCCAAAACAGGAAGGTGGGGGGAGGGCACATGCGTGGGGGCCCCCCCCGCTCGCATTGCCTTTTGGAGGTTCGCGTGCATTCGCGCTCGTGCTTGCGCTTTGGGCACTTGGGCACCACAAAGGTTAACCACCACTGTCCTATCCTGTTCGGTAAACCAAATGCCAAACCGTACTCATTGACATCACAGGAGTAGACAGACGAGTAGCATGCTTTGATTACTTTCTGAAATGGGGGAAGTGGGGAAAGGAAGGAAATCTGCATATGCAAAACTAGCTTTAGATCTTTCCCTGGATAGAAGCTCTTTTGATGGGTTAAAAACACGTAAGCAATTCAATAGGCTAGTTGGCCTCTCCCTCTCTCTCTCTCTCTCTCTCTCTGGTAGCACACATATATATACAGAGTATCCACACACGTGTGCATATGCACACACGCCTCCATTTTTATCCTACCGGGTATTCCTCTGCATCTTCTTTTCTTGAGTTAGTGACTGGTGCAAGGTCACGCTGTGATCTTTATGATCAAGTAAAGGCTCGAACCTCCTTCTCTCCTCCCAAGAGTTCCAATTATCTTAGCAAAAATAACTTCTAAGATTCTGGACAAGTTCATCACCGGGATCTCCCTTTTATCTTCTGTAGGGCAAAAATGCCAGAAGCTGAAGGACAATTTGCATTTCTAGATTGCAGCAAGTCACACTGTCCTAAGTTAAAAGCAAGCACTGATGATGTTACCTAGTTTGGGTAATGAATGAAGCATCTTCAAGGAAGCAACCAAGTTCAGAGACCACCAAGGACCCCTCATTTCAACCCTCAGCTTTGTTGGGAATAGGTAACTAAGGATGCCCACACTTTTCCCTGCCATTTTTCTAGATGCAGCCCCCTCTTTTTCACTTGTGGCAAAGTGATAGTGTCAGTCGCAGACACAGTGATACTCTACTGCAATGGTTCTCCCTGGAGTGATGTTGTCACGGGGTGGTGGTGGTTGTGGTCCAAGAAGGCTTGAAGAAATGTTAGGATTTAAATCTTGAGTTAAATCTCGGGGGTCCGTGGACACAAAAGGTATTTAAAGGGGGGGGGCTGTCTACTGTCTACGGAGATTCTTGGTCATCTAGGTCACGGTTGTCCCAAAGTTGGGTTGTTGTTTTTTTTCCAAGAGGCAACTGGACTTTCAGAGCTGAAGAAGCTTCTTGGATGAGAAGCGAAACGACTTCAAAGAAAAAGCAGAAAGTCCAGTTGCCTCTTGAAAAAAAAAAAAGCACCGTTGAAAACCACTGTTTTGAATTTATTTTGAATATAAAATGGGAGAATGAAGAACACCCTATGTTATTTTCCTGGATGGTTCTGATTGCTCCCTGAAGTACATGAAGAACTAGATTCTGGGGAAGGATAGTTCATCAAGACCTCCTTTTCCATTTAGCTCTTCTACGAGGGGATAGCTAGACTGCCTGAAAGCTGTTACATATGCCTTCTAGACCTTGTTCAAATAGTCCTTGATTTATGACTATAATCATCATTATCTTTTTTTAATGACCCCATAATCCCTTGTGGGGTGGAGTCTGGGCAACTGAATGGAGCTAGCAGAGTATTTAATAGCCAGATGCCCTTCCTGTCGCCAATGCGGAGTTTTGTTCAGCAGATATATTCTCATTGGGCCTAGAGAGAGAAATATCTGCCTCTACCTGGGATCGAACTCACAGCCTCTTGACTGTGGGGTGAGAGCTCCACCTCTAGGCCACCACACCACTCCTGATTTACAACTATAATGAAGCCTGAAATTTCTATCATAAGTAATAATACGACTTCTGTCATAAGTCGAGGCACCCATGGGACCCGACCTTATTTTACAACTCTTTTATGGTGGTCATTAAGCAAATGCCATGTTAAGTGAATCGCCGTATTCCTATGGGACTTTTTTGGTTTTTTTGCTAGAAGCTGGCTGTAAAGCCTGCCACCTGGCGAAGATGTCATAAATTGTGGTTGTGTGATGCGTTCTGTTACAACTGACTAGTAAGCCGATTGCCAAATGCCCAAAATGTGGTCCCGTTAGAATTCTGAAACTGGGTCATAAGTAACTCATTTGGGGTGGGGTGTCATAACTTCAAAATTTTACTAAGTGGCCAGTCCTTAAGTGAGAACTACCTGTAATTCTTACAGTAATAATCTTAAACTATTGCAGGGTTTGCAGTTCCATGGAAATCTACACAATTTGCATCCAGAAGGAGCAGCCAATCTCTAATCCTTAGCATCACTAATTCCATAAATGCCATCCTTTCTTTCTTTCTTTTAGAATAGCTGGTTGGGGAATTCTGGGAGTTGAAGTCCACATATCTTAAAGTTGTCAAGATTGAGAAACACAGTTTTAGAACCTTTCTGCTTGCTGATTAGGAATTCTGGGAGTTGTAGAACCAGCACATCAAGATTGCCAGTGCTTGGACTACAGATGGATAAAATGTCTTATTTCCTTAGGTTTCAAAATTTGGAAGAAGTGGACCAAGAAGACTTGAGAGATGTTGTGACTAAATTGTTGGGAGAATTTCTTGGGAGAGGTGTTGATTTCATGAATTGGGATGTGGATCGAGTTTATAGAGTTAATTCGCAATATGCACGCACGCATGCAGTTCCCAGAGAGGTTCATGTCAAATTTGTGAGAAGAGAGACGAGAGATGAAATTCTTAGAAAACATAGGAGTGGGGCACTGATTTACAGGGGCAGGGAGATAGCCATTCTGAGGCAGATTCCCAGACAGGTACGTGAAAAAAGAAAGAAATATTATTTTTTGTCAAGCAAATTGTACCAGAAGGGAGTGGGCTTCAGATGGCTGATGCCAGAGGATTGATGATTTTCCGGGAGGGCATTACGAAAAAAATCAGTACAATTGCGGAGGCTACGGCCTATGTGGAGGAACACAAAGCCTTCCTGGAATCAGATGACCCAGGAATTGAAGAAGGGGAGGTTATAGATCATGGGGCTGAAGCGGCTGCCGCTGTTGCGGCCCTGGAGTTGGGTCAGGCTGAACCCAGAGTTCTGAGATCCAAAACTAGGAAGTGATAAAGATATTTGTGTTGGTTTTCCTTATTCTCTTTTGTACGATATTCTGTTTATTCTTGACTCTTCTTTATTACGTATTTAAAATTTGCAAACTTAGCTACTTCGTGTCACCTGCTTGCCTTATGGCTGTTGTATGTGTTAAAAAATTTGAGTAAAATTCTTATTTTAGATAAGAAAAATGAAAATTTACCATACCTGATATGTATTTGTATAAACCTTTTTTGACTAATAAAAACTTTTTGAATAAAAAAAGATTGCCAGAAGGTTGAAAAGTTACAGCAGTCGATGGGGAAAAAAAATTCTTACTTGAGAGTGCCCTTGAAAGCAGACGAGATTAGGCTAGATGGTGAAGCAATCTGATTCGGGCACAAACAGAGTAAGAAAACGTAGAGCTGACTAAATATCTATGTTATCATCATAACACCCTTTAGAAGACGGTGAGCAATACAGCACTTGGATCAACATAGCATCACCTCCCAGCTTCAAAATGCTGAGCAGAGAGACTCAAATCTTTCTCTGCATAGAAAGATTTCCTTTTTCATCCTATTTCTAACCCTATATGCTTGTATCTTTACTTTATATTGTTTTATTTAGTTTCCTAGTGTGATTTGATTGCTTATTTAGTATCCTACGGCTATCACTAAGTGTTGTAGCTTATGATTCTTGATGAATGTATTTTTATGTACACTAAGAGCTTATGCACCGAAGACAAATTCCTTGTGTGTCCAATCACGCTTGGCCAATAAGGAATTCTATTTTATTCTATATGGTGCAAGTATTAGGCTATGGACTGGTTTATAAATGAATAAAACTAAGAAGAAACAGCCTAATTTTATAATACACTTCTCCCAAATTAAAAAAAAATGTGCTAAGAGATATATGGATCAACACAGACAATTCATAGGATAGCAATTTTTTTGGGGGGTGTAAAAATGCAAATATTTCTTGCTCAGGCTTTTCCTGTCTGTCCCCCAACTAGTCAACTAGGGATCCGAAACGTCAACGTGAGAGTTAACGAAGAAAGCCACAAGCCTGTATTTTGTTTTTCTGAGGCTGTTGCTTGTTTTCTGGTCACCTGTGCTGGGGCAGCATTTGGAAGCTGTGACAGTTGTGTTGCTATGGTGATGACTCTTCTCTACCGGATGGCAAAAATAAAACGAGAGAGAGAGAGAGAGAGAGAGAGAGAGAGAGAGAGAGAGAGAGAGAGAGAGAGAGAGGGAGGGAGAGGGAGGGGGAGAGAGCGCCCACCTGAAAAGCTAATCACACTGCAGCAAAAAATACGACAAAGACTCCAATATTTACACCTAGTTCCATTCATGCCAAATTGGTGATTTTATAGGAAAATTTCCTAGTGGACTATGAGCAGACATTTTCAGTTGGTAGAAATCTTTGGTCAAAAGCTCCAACCGGATATGCTATTATTCTTTCAAAAAAAAAACACACATTGGTAATTGGTGCTTTTGTCTTTGGGTTGGGTTTTGGGGTTTTTTTTTGGTCTTTAACTTCCCTCCCCTATTAAAGAAACCTCAAGGTTTCACTGTTTTCTCAGAGAACCTTTACACAGCTATCTTGTGCGGTTTGCTGTTATCAATAGACAAACCACTCCTTAGAAACAGGAAGAGGGAAGTCGATATGTTTAAAGCTACTTTAAAAACAGGGAGGGAGATGTGGTAGAGATAAAGGGAAAATAAAATGCATCTCCCAAACAGAGTTACTGGGGAGTGTTTGTCAGGCATATCTTGCTGGAGTTTGCACGCCTGTGGAAGCTGGGAATCATTCAGCGAACCGAAGACCTGTGTGGAAAGGCTGTATATTCTCACAACGAAGCCTGAGTCATTCCTCACACACAAAGGCATCACTGGGTAGTAACAACATCCGTTCTTGCACTAATTGCATTTATGAATGGGCAAAATCGACGCTGGTCAGAAGCCTTGATTTCCTTCACTTCAGAACAGTCCCATATGTCTGCACGTGCCTCCTTTTCTCTCTTGTTTTGGGCTACGTCTCCCATCATCCCCAGCCCCCACTGGCCTAACCAATGGAGGGTGTCTTCAAGACAGCAGCCTGAACTTGCATTAGGGACAAATAGCAGAGGTTTTATTTTCAGAAGAATTCATCCAGCCATCCGAGTAAATAAAAAACAGTTTGCAGACGCGCCATGCCTCCTAAGCTCCAGTTCTATCCCTTCTTTTCTCTCTTATTTTTCCCACCCTGCAAAATCTTGGCATTGTTAGTGTCCTTCAATTCTGTCTCCGGAGAAAGTGGGGGGGGGGGAGGGAGGGAATAATTCCAAAAGGCATCACATATATTGGGGGGAGGAGAGGCAGGGATGGGGTTGTTGGAAGCCAATTTTTAAACAAGGACAGCAGGAGAATGTTATTTGGGATTGGATCCCTGTATTACAAACTATGAGAGGAAAGATGAAGGAGGTCCTCTCCATAATTTTTTTTTTTTTTTACTTTCTCCACCATCCTACATGCCATGGAAACCCCCGGGTTAAACCCAGGTGTGAAACTTGCATAGAAACCCAACCCAGCATTTCTTTGCAAAATACACACTGGGAGGAAATGTGTGTCTTTTGATCTAAACCCGGCAAAGCTTTATTTTTTTTTGGGAGGGGGGGGGCGTTTGTTTAACCCACTGAGCAGGAGAAAGTGGCAAAACGGCATCGGAAAAAAAATAGTTGCGAGACCCTTTTTTTTCCGCTTGCCTCTTTCAGACCTGTAGCTCATCCTCCCAAGTTCAAACAGTATTTCAACGCGCTGCCAACCAAAGTACTTCATCAGGCTGCAGCCCTTGGAACGGCTTATCAACTAGGCGAACGCTTTCCTACGAAGGGACCGCCAGAGGTCATCTAGCCCACCCCCACCCACCCACCCACCCGCTCGGGGGAAAAAGGCTCCACGAAAAGCACCTCTGGCCGAAATTCCCGGGAAGTAAGCTCAGGCATTCCCAAGAACGGAGCGAGGAAAAAGAAAAGAAAAAAGAAAAACAACCGGCCGCCTCAAATCAGTCACAACCCCCCCCCACCCCCACCCCATGGAGGGAAACCGTTTCTCCGTTTTTTGGAGAGGCGACGTGTTCCTTGCGCCTCCCGCCCGTCGTTCCCAAATCTCGGCCGGCGAGCAGCGCCTCGCTTTGCTTTTGCAAAGCCGCCGCCACGGCTTCCTCACCTCTCGGCAGGCGGGAGGAAAGCGGCTGCAGCCTCCTCCTCCTCCTCCTCGGCAGCCGCTGCAGCAGCAGCGCAGACGTCCAGGCGGGTTGACCTTGCGGAGGGAGAGAGAGCGAGGGATCCTCTGTCATGCGAGCGCAGGAAAGGAGGACTCGCCGGCCGGGGAGGAGGGGAGATGGCGGTGGTGGTGGGAGCCAGCCGCGAAGCCAACCACCCGGCGGACGCTCCCGAAGGAGAGTGTCGGAAGCGGCGTGGCTGGGCAGGTGTCTCCAAAGGCGGGAAGGACGGACGGGCGGGCAGGCAGCCGCTCGCTAACCTCGCTCCGTCTCCCCAGCGTCGGGCAAGGGGTGGTGGCTTTTCCCGCTGTTTTGAGCCTCGGACCGGCTGCTGCTTCGCGCCCTCCCGCCTGCCCGGCCTTCCTTTGAAAGCGTCGAGAGGTGGGGGAGAGAGAGCGAGTTCGCGGGGCGAAAGGGACCGGCGCGTCAGAGGCAACGCAGTGTGGGGAGGTCGGGGAGGAACCGGCGGCGGAGCCAGAGAGGTGGAGCTGGCGCCGAGCCTCGCCAGCCAGCTAGCTTTCCCCACCTCGTCGGTGGGAGTGGGGGTGGGGGAAACAAACTCCGGCTCCGGTTCGTCCTTGGGGCGCCTTAAAGTACAGGTAACAGTAACAAGAGTTGGGCGGGACCGTGGAGGTCATCTAGTCCAACCCCCTGCTCACGCAGGAAACCTGTACTAGGGATTCGAACCGGTGAACTTCCGAGCTTTCTGATCGACAAGCTCAGCGTCTTAGCCACGGAGCCACCTCGTGCTTGCCTCACCGCCACAATCGAAGACCAACAGTTTCTATGTGGCCAAGTGAAGCCTTTGTGAAGTGAATTTGGACACCCCCCCCCCACACTCCCCTGTGTCATCGACCTTTTCTCACCACGGTTGTTAAGTGGATCGCTGCGGTTGTTAAGTTAGTAACACCGCTGTTAAGTGAATCCGGCTTTCCCCGTCCTTGACTTGGTTTGTAAGACAGTCGCAAAAAAGACGATCGCACGAGCCCGGGAACACTGCGACGGTCGTAAATATGAGTCGGTTGCCAAGCGTCCCCGTAAGCGTGGGGATGCTGCAATGGTTGTAAGTGTGAAAAATGGTCATTTTTTTTTTCAGTGCCGTTGTAACTTTGAACGGTCGCTAAATCAACTGTTGTAAGTGGCATCTGCAAGCAGAGAGCAAAGAAAAGGGTGCCTCTGTCCATGTGCAGAATTCTCTGGCATTGCCCTCCCTCCCTTTCTACGCTCACCTTTGCACAACTCAGATGCATAGATGGGCTTCCAGGTGCATGGAATTAATGGACAGACTTTTACTGTAGGTAGTTCAGGGTGCTATTTCAAGAGATTAGCTAGGAAGCTGTTATTCAGTGTAAAGTGTGGAAAATATTGAAGGAAAATAATATTTTTGAGATGAATGGCGAAAGGCACTTCCCCCAGAAGGAACTAACACCACAAAATGATTATATTGGGGGGGGGCACTTTGGTAAAATGGCTTCTAGCCATTCATGAAATGGCTGCTGTGGGCAGAGAAGAGAAAGTAGTAAGTGACAAAAAATATTGATTTTCTAGAATGCGGCTTATCACCCCTTCTATTTCCTGCAAGTGCAGCTTAGTTTCTAGCTTCTCTGCTTCCAAACTTTGCTACTGCACATTTCCTGATCAAAAAGAAAAAAAAAAAACCAGAAACAAACCTAGCCCCCCCCCCCCTCAAAAAGAATTTTATGGGATGCTTTCTTTGCAGCCTGTTGACTTCATATTTTTTCAGCTAAACTATAGTGTGTGTGTGAGATACAAGCTGTGTGTGAGAGAGAGATACAAGCTGGGGAAACGACACTGCTAGGCCACATTATTATGTTAGCTTCACCCTTTTTGTACATGCATAGATGAGGTGAGGCAGAATGCAATGCGAGTGTGGCTATTTTGACAAAGTCCCTGGATTCAATGGTGGTTTCTACTAGGAAGGTGCTAAGTGAAGTGTAAGTGAGCATAAGTGCATAGATGCCACACGTATGACCCGAACGGTACATTTAGAACAGGGAGGGAGAGTCAAAACCATTATTAATGAAGTGCAGAGAGTCAAGGCCAATGCAAGAAAGCACTATATCATGCAATGTGCAAGTAAAATGGAACAGAACAGAATAGAACAGAATAGAATAGAGCTGGATGGGATCTTGGAAGTTTTCTAGTCCAGCCCCCTGCTCAAGCGGGAGAACCTATACTATTTCAGATAAGTGGCTGTCTAGTTTTTTCGTAAAAAACCCCAGTAATGGAGCACCCACGATTTTTGAAGGCAAGCTATTCCACTGGTTAATTGTCCTCCGTGTTAGGAAGTTTCTCCTTCTTCCAGGTTGCTTCACTCTTTGGTTAATTTCCAACAGGGATAGAATTCAGCCGGTTAAGACCTGTTTGGGCGAACCGGATGTTAATTTTAATCTGGTTCCCCGAACCAGTTGTTCCAAAGACTGGCTGATCCTGCCCATCCCTCCCCTCCCATGAGTCTCCATGTGACCCACTTGGGATGCGAGGTAAGTGCAGGGCCCGCGCAGAGGCTCTGCGAGGGTAAAAAATGGGCCTACTGGAAGTATGGAAATGGGCCCAGGAGAGGCTGTTTTCACTCTTCTGGAGGCTCAAGGAACCCCACGCCTCCATGGTTCAGGTGGCTGAGTAGGCCACACCCCCATGGCCACGCCCATCCAGTAACCGGGCAGCGAACTGGTTGTTAAATTTTTCAATCCCACCACTGGTTTCCAACCCATTATTTCTTGTCCTGCCCACTGGTGCTTTGGTGAATAATTGGACCCCCTCTTCTTTGTGGCAGCCCCTCATCCCTTTGGGTCCTTTAGATGTGTGGATTTCCCCCTAAAACGGATTGGACACTTTCACAATATTAATTGCTGCTAGTCTTCATGGCTGTTCACTAGCACCTGACTTAAGCTGAGGAGAACACTAGAAGGAGGCTATTATTCCATGAGGACTTTATAATGTTCCTCTATTGGGTGGGGTATAGGGAGTCCTCAACTTAACAACCATTTGTTTAGTGACCATTCGAAGTTACACTAGCACTGAAAAAAGTTACTTACAGTCCTCACATCTGTGACTTGTAGCAGCATCCCCACAATCATATGATCAAAATTTGGATGGTTGGCAACTGTCATGTACTTATGACGGTTGTAGTGCCCTGAGAACCTGTGATTGCCATTTGTGAACTTTCCAACTAGTTTCTGACATTCAGAAGCCAAATTTGTGTAACGATCACATGATTCACTTAAGGACTACATGATTCATTGAACTGCTGCAGTGATTCGCTTAACAACTGCACTAAGAAGGTTGTAAAATCGGGTGCTGCTCACTTAACAGCCGCCGTAACTTAGCCACAGAAATTCCAGTCACGGTTGTGGTTGTAACTTGAAAATTACCTGTATGCTGCCTGTCATGGAGAATCATATTATCAGTAGGAGAGGAGATGGCAATAGCACTTAGACTTATATACCGCTTCACAGTGCTTTACAGCCCTCTCTAAGCGGTTTACAGAGTCAGCATATTGCCCCCAATAATTTGGGTCCTCATTTTACCCACCTTGGAAGGATGGAAGGCCAAATTAACCTTGAGCCTTGTGAGATTCAAACTGCCAAATTGGAGGCAGCCGGCAATCAGTGGAAATAGCTTGCAGTACTGCATTCTAACCACTGTGCCACCACGACTCTTGCCTTTTCAGCACTGTTGTGTTTCTCTTTTTCACTGTTCTCCATTTTACTCCCCTCTTAGTTCTATTGGGACAGACACCAGTAACCTGATTTTTCACATTTTTAAACTCTATAACTTTTTTTTTGAGGCTTGCCGTTAATAGAAGTCCATAGTCCATATAAGGACCTTAGAATAGACTAGAAAGTGGACCTTAGAATAGAATAGATTAGGAAGTGATTAAAAGAAACATTTTTATCGTGCCCATCATGTACAGAATTATTATTTTCATTGAGGTCTCTGTTATAATGATTTGCACGAACAGTACAGCTAGTTTCACTAACTTCACTGAGCCCAAATCCAACTATGGATCATAGGGCTTGGCTGCACACTCTATGTGTATCCAAAGTCACACATGCGACAATGCTCGCTGTGCTACAATTGACTCGTGATTCATTGAATTGTGTCCATCCGACAAATCTTTTTTCATGGCAGACATTATCTTGAACTGAATTCCAGGAGGATTCGTACAATATCTTAGGCTAAAATATGGTTGACTACTTTGCCATACACACCTAGCCAGGAATAAAGCAAGGATGGTGAAGTAGTGGTTCTCAGATGTTTAAAAATCCATTCACATCAGACTTTTTTTAAAATATATAAATGCCATCTGATCCCGCAGAAGGGAGAGTGTGACATCAGGCATGAAAACTATTTCAGCCTTCATTAATGATCAGAATCACCCAACATGCAAAAGTTACTCAATTGTTCAGTTTTATGAGCAGACTGCTGAATTATATTAGATATGTGTATATTGCCTATCTTGTTTCATATATGGGAATTGAAGAACATAGAAATATAACAAACTACCTCTAAGATCATTAGTCCATAGAGTCCAGTACCTTCTATACTAATTAGTGATGGATTTTTGGATATCAACCAGCTCCAACTGGAAATCTAATGACTGATCTGAGATTCTTTGCATGCAAAGCATGTTCTATATCATTAAGCTGCAGTCCTTCTGGCATCAATTTTCATTATTATGCCTTTGCTTTTTCTGGGAGGAACAGCAGTATTAAAACTCTTTAAAAGCTGTGCATTTCCAGTAGCATTATTTATACAAAGAACCCAAGTTGCTTCTGTGTTTTTTTTCCAGCTTTTAAGGACATTGTCTCAAAATTATGACAATGGAAAGCCTATTGTTCGGTTTGCCATTGGAAATCTATTTATATCTCAGCAATATCCATAAACATCAGTTTCTTTTGTTCAGTACAGCCTATCTTAGTTGACTAACAGAGATGAATCTAATGAAGTAACATTCAAGACAATAATTATCCTGATTTTTCTGAGATACCTCTGTATGTTTATTTTTTCTTTATGAGAGTGCAAAGATGTAGACCAAGTTCCAGTTTGTAGACCAATTTTAAATTTGGCAATCCAATTAAGGCCCCAACCAAATGAGACACATAATCATATATATCTTCTACTTAACATTTTTAAAATACCAAAAGTAGCCTTGAGAGAATCAACTATACTTAATATGTTGTATTAGAACTGATGTTCCTCTTGAAAATTAATTAGACTCCACATTGTTTTTCATCTACAAGAGGAAAATATGTAGACACTTAACAATTCCTTCTAGGGCTGGTAGAGCTAAAGGAAAAGGTAAGTAATTGGCGTATGAAGTAAAAATTAGCCTGTAAAAAATATTGTCACCATTTTTTTCCAGAGCTCCTTTATTTAATTATTTACTTATTAGCTTCGCTTACAGGCTGTCCCAATCAACCAATTCTGAACAGTGTAACACTCCTTTAAATCTGTACTTTGAAGTAAAATGAATACGTAATAATAAAAACCAAAACCAAAGTCGGGAATCAAATATTCCAAAAACCTAATTAAAAATAATTTTTTATCGAAAGGGATAGCTATGGTAGCTGTAAACCAGCCTGGTCTTTACAAACTTTCTGAAGAACCCGATACAAAGAGAGGGGAGCACCCAAATTCCTGAAGAGGGAGACATTAATTCAAAATGTACGTGGGTAGCTACCTCTGATGAAAAGGAGATACACGGGATCCACTCTTCTAGATCTTGACAAATAAGCAGATGTTATCGAGAGAAGATAGCCCCACAGATATCCAGCACCTAAACCAAGGGACTCTTAAAAGACGGCAGCTAGCACTTCAAATTGCACCCAGAAGCTATCTAGCAACTAGTTCAGTTATTGAAGTAGAGGTGATATATCGGGGTTCCCATAATTACTCAAGCCCCTGTATTATGGACTAGCCGTAACTTCCAAATTCCTTTCAAGGGCAGCCCCATGCAGAGCACATTCCATGAGTACATTCAAAAGCTGACTAAGGTATGAGTGAAGAAAGGGCTTAGTTGGCGCACAAGATGGAGATCAGCAAAGACAAGCTGTTATCTGTGGAGCAGAGCTGTGAGTCCAAGAGGATTCCCAAATCTCAAACCAGTTCTGTTTGCAGAAGCACAAGCTCATTCAGAACTAAAGATGGATGATCTCACCCAGTGGCTTCATACAGTTTATTTTTATTTTTTATTTTTATTTTCTTTGTCACACAGTATATATAAGCATAAGCATAAACATGAAATAACTATACAATATATAAGCATATATATAAGTATGAGTATGTAATAACTATATTAATTGGATATAACGAAAGGAAACAATAGGACAGGAATGGTAGGCACGCTTGTGCTCTTATGCACGCCCCTT
The DNA here is from genome assembly GCF_028640845.1 of Ahaetulla prasina. Taxonomy (NCBI): domain Eukaryota; kingdom Metazoa; phylum Chordata; class Lepidosauria; order Squamata; family Colubridae; genus Ahaetulla; species Ahaetulla prasina. The sequence continues at coordinate 17,851,511 of NC_080546.1, forward strand.
ACAGACTTCTTAGGAATGGGGTGAGGTCAATAGTAGACAATTTTTGGTTGAAGCTTTGGGGATTTTGGGAAGAGACCACAGAGTCAGGTAGTGTATTCCAAGCATTAACAACTCTGTTACTGAAGTCATATTTTCTGCAATCAAGATTGGAGCGGTTAACATAAAGCTTAAATCTATTGTGTGCTTGTGTATTGTTGCGATTGAAGCTGAAGTAGTCTTTGACAGGAAGGACATTGTAATAAATGATTCTATGAATTAAACTCAGGTCATGTCGAAGGCGATGTAGTTCTAAATTTTCTAAACCCAGTATTTCAAGTCTGCTGGCATAAGGTATTTTGTTGTATTCAGAAATGTGGTATGGGTTCCAGACAGTCGAGCTGTATTCAAGAATTGGTCTAGCAAATGTTTTATATACTCTGGTTAGTAGCGTAGTGTTTTTGGAGAAGAAGCTACATAAGATTAGGTTTACAACTCTTAAAGCCTTTTTTGCGATGTAGTTGCAGTGGGCTTTGGCACTTAGATCATTTGATATGAAAACTCCAAGGTCTTTAACAAGGTGGGGGTCATCAATAAGGTAATGTCCATCAAGCTTGTACTTAATGTTTAGGTTCTTTTTTCCAATATGTAAGACTGAACATTTGCTGGTTGAGATTTGGAGTTGCCAAGTTTTAGACCATTCAGATACAAAGTCAAGGTCTTTTTGAAGGGTAGCTGTATTGTTGGTGGTGTTAAATAGTTTGACATCGTCAGCAAAGAGAACACAATTACTTGTAATTTGGTCACAGAGATCATTAATGTATAATATGAAGAGTGTTGGTCCAAGAATGCTGCCTTGGGGAACGCCACTTTTGACAGGAACAGGATTTGATATAGCATTGCCAATTTTGACCACTTGTCTGTTTGACAGGAAAGCTGTTATCCAATTGTGGAGGGGTTCTGAGATGCCGTAGGATTTTAGTTTTAGGAGAAGTTTATCATGTACTACTGAGTCAAAAGCTTTACAGAAGTCTATGTAAATTGCATCTATTGCTTTGCCCTGATCAAGATTTGTAGTCTATATGTTTTTGCAGTGAAGAAGTTGTAAATTACATGATAAATTTTTTCTGAAACCAAATTGTTTATTAGAGAGTAGGTTGTTTGTTTCTAGGTGGAGGGTAATGGATTGTTGAACAGCAGTGGGGGAAAGGTTGAAAGGATCACGTACTTTGGTTCTAATTTGCTGGGACATGACTACTGAAGTAAAGATAAGGATAGAGAGAAGTCGAACAGCATTCTTCAAAATGAAAAAGGTCTTCTGCAGTCACGAAATAAGCCTAAGATTGAAAATCAGATGTTGTCAGATGTTATATCTTTTCTATCCTGCTCTAGGAAATGGAGAATTGGTCTCTAACAGAAAGCCACTTGAAGAGACAAGAAGCTTTTGAAATATGGATTTACAGATTTACGTATAAGTTGGGTTGACAAAATTAGAAATGAGGAGGTGATAAGCCGCCTGGGAAAGCCAAGGGAAATGATCAAAACCACTAAAAAGTGAAAGTTAGAATATTTTGGACATGTGACGCCCAGAAAAATACGGCATCCTTCATCCTCAAGGAAAGATTGAAGGCAAACGAAGTCCAGGCAAAAGAAGAACATCATGGCTTCAAAATCTAAGAGACTGGTTTGGACAAAACTCAGCAGCACTTTTTAGTGCGGCTGTTGATAAAAAATAGGATCGCCAACATGATCGCCAATGTCCGATGACAGATATGGCAAAGAAGAAGGAAAATAGTGAGGTTTAAGTTTGAGCCTAAAACTCTGGGTTTAACTAATAAACTCCAGAAGGAGGGGTGGGATTGTGTAATATTTTCAGGGTAATGCAATAGATCTGATGCATTCTGCCATTTCTGCTGTTCTGCTGTTTTTTTCTAAGGACTCTCCACTATTTATTTTTATATCTTGCTTTCAGTTCTTGCATTTGAAATGATCCTAGCTGCAATATTATTACTCATAAGAATGATATCCAGGGTCCTATAAAGCTAGCAGGCCTTTTCTGTGACCTTATCTTAACTAGTTGTGCTTTCTAAACAGGAGAGTTTTAAAAGTTTGAAGTCTGCCAGTATATTAGCTTGTTCAGCAGCAACTGTAGGGAACAATCTCTATATGGTCGAATGCAATCTTACGTGAATCATGGCAAGCAGAGAGGAGAGAAAAATCACGTCTCTTCCATCTACCACATCAGCGTAAAGCTTTCTTCCTCCTTTGGGCATTTCTTCTTTTTTGCTGAGACCCGTCATCTGCTGACATATCATAGTATGTGCCAAGTGAGCGTGTAATTTTTCAGCAGATTTAACCCAAAACGTCATATTAGATTTGGAAGAACTCATTTCTTGCTCGGCATGTTTAAGGATCGCCACGGAATAGTTTGATCTCTCAGTGACTTCCTTGGTCATTAAACCCAATGAATTTGGAGAGACTTTGTTCCTAGCAAATATATGTTGAGATTGCAGTCTGGCGGATAGTGGCGTTATAAATCCACATTGGTTCTTCCCGGAGCCAGACCTAAAGCTCTTTGAATACCACAAAAGTACCCAGCTAGCAAGCTAAACTTTTGCTTCAATTTGAGGTAGAGGTGAGTCACGTTCCCAGATCTAACTCTCCATTCATTACACAGCAGTTGTAAACTATTTGTTCTCGGGCACACCCCATAGACATAATGGCACTGGGAAAGCAATTTTATCAATGTTTAAAAAGCATTAAGCATCGTTAACATTGTAAACACAAACAATAAGGCCTAAACATAAAAGTTCATGGAGACTTTGATATGCTGCTAACCTTTGTTGCTGAATGAGCAAACTATTGCCAGGTCACTGACAGGAATTCTGGCTTCCTCTATTGTTTTATTTTTCAGTTCAAAAGTTGGATGCTTGGATTCTTATCATTTCCCAACTGATTCTCGCTTATCTGATTTCTCATCACTTCCTGAGTTTAATATTAAGAGTTTCATATAAGCCACAGAAAGATAGTATTGGAAGGGATCATTAGCCCATCAAACCCAATTCCCTGGTCAGTGTAGGAGTCCAGATCAAAGTATTTTAGACAGAAGGCTATCTAGCCTCTGCTTGAATACATCTGGTCAAAGGAAATTCATCATCTTGCTCAGTATAGAATAGAATAGATTTTTTTCTTGGCCAAGTGTGATTGGACACACAAGGAATTTGTCTTGGTGCATATGCTTTCGGTGTACATAAAAGAAAAGATACGTTCATCAAGAATTCTAAGGTACAACACTTTACTTCCATTATCCAATTTTCTTTTACTGAAGAAATTGTTCCTAACATAGGTAGTCCTCACTTACCAATCGCAGTTGCTGAAGTGACAGGATCGCTAAGTGAAACATCACATGACCACACTGCACCTACATCATTAGTTCTTCTGAGGTTGTTAATTGAACACAGGTCATCAATCATGAGCCGTGATGGCGCAGTGGTTAGAATGAAATATTTCAGGCTACTGTGCTGACTGCCAGCTGCCTACAGTTCTGCAGTTCAATTCTCTATGGCTCAAGGTTGACTCAGCCTTCCATCCTTCCGAGGTCGGTAGAATGAGGACCCAGATTGTTGCGGGCGGCAATATCCTGACTCTGTAAACTGCTTACATGATATGACTCTGTGACCATAACTGTGAGTTGCAACTTCCTGCTGGCTTCCCCATTGACTTTGTTTGCCAGAAGGTCACAAATGGCAATCATACGACTGTGGACTCACTGTAACAATACAAATTTAAGAACCGCTTATAAATCTACTTTTCAGTGCCATAGTAATTTGAACCATTGTCAAAAGTGGTAATTGGTAAATGAGGAGTATCAATAATCATCCAAAATCTCCTTTCGTTTATAGATGGTTTTGGTGTCCAGTTCTCTAAGACCGCAAAGAACATGTCTTTATCATTTTCTTTCTGATGTCTTTTTAGATATTTGAAGAATGCGACTATCTACTTTCACTCATTTTTCTTCAAGATAGAACCATGACCTTTGGCTGAAATGCAGTTGCCTTTCCAGTCTCTAATATGGTGTGTGTGTGTTTGTGCATTCATGTGCGCACGTGTGTGGAGAATAAGTCATTGTGACACTTGAGCGCCCAAGGAAAAATGATCAGGAGTTATGTCAAACGTTTTATAACAAAGATCTTTAGTAAGTACAGCTGTACGTTCAACTTCTTTTCAACTCTTCTTTCTCTTTTATTCCAAGGATGCAATTAAACACCCTGTTTCTAAGAGGAAGAAAATGATCAGCCCGTGAATCCCACAAAAGAGACAGGAAGTTGGAAGAGTCTGTTCTTTATTCCAATTTCATTGATGCCCACACATGCCACTTTGTGCTGTGCTCAAATATTATTTCACAATCTGTCTCGCATTTCCAGTCTGCCTGGGTGTGTTTCCCTGCTTGAATTCAAACTTTATTTCCCTTCATTTTAATTCATTTTCATGCCGCGTTCAGAGTTACATATGCTCCGTGAATGCAGCACGGAATTTTCAACTGAGAGCATTTGGGCAATATTTTCATGTCTAAATACGACTTAAATGTATAGGGAAATACGGTGTGACTTCAATTCAATGGTACAAGTTATGCTTTGCATGTAGAATGCCCAGGATTATATTCACTCCCTGGCATTGCCTTTCTGAAATGTTTCGAAGTAAAACAGCCCTTTTCACCCTGGTTGACCTCCAGATCTATTACAGGTTGTCCTTGAAATACAACTATTCATTTAATGACCATTCAAAGTTACAATGGCACTGGAAAAAATCCTCATGGTCACATGATCAAAATTCAGGCGCTTGGCACCTGGCAGGCCCCCGAGGTCATTCATGTGATCACCTGTTGTAACTTTCCCAGGAGGCTGCGTCTGACGAAGTCAAATGAGGGAAGCCAGATTTGCTTAATGGCTGCATGAGTCACTTTCAACTGCAGCGATCCGCTTAACAGCTGTGGCAAAAAAAAAAAAAGCCGTAAATTGGGCTCACTTAACAACTGTCTTGCTTAGCAACTGAAATTTTGGGCTCAGTTGTGATCATAACTCGAGGATTGCCTGTAGTTGGTTTCTTTGCTTATTCAATTTATAGGTCAGTCTCTAAAATTCTGGGTGACTTGCAGCATATAACCGTGAAAAATAATAGAACCCCCCGAAATGTATACAGGTAGTTCTTGACTTACAACATTTCCTTTAGTGACCATTCAAAGTTACAACGGCACTGAAAAAAGTGACTCATGACTGTTTTTCATATGATCTCTGCAGCTTCCTCATGGTCACATGTGAAAATTCAGACATTTGGCAACTGGCTCGTATTTATGACAGTTGCAGTGTCCAGGCAGTCATGGGATCCCTTTTTGCGACCTTTTATGAAGCAAAGTCAACAGGAAAGCCTGGTTCACTTTACAACCATGTTACTGTAACCATGTACTGTAACCACTGAGCCAGCAGTGTGCAGCAGCCGCCAAAAAAGCTAATACAATCCTGGGTTACGTAAACAGAGGCATCAAATCAAGATCACGTGAAGTATTATTACCGCTGTATAAAACCCTAGTAAGACCACACCTGGAATACTGCGACTGATTTTGGTCACCATACCACAAAAGATGTTGAGACTTTGGAAAAAATTCAGAGAAGAGTGACTTAAGAACGATCAAAGACCTGGAGACTAAAACATATGAAGAACGGCTGGAGGATTTGGGCTTGGCTAGTCTAAAGAAAAGAAGACTTAGGGGTGACATGATAACAGTATTCCAGTATTTGAGGGGCTGCCACAAAGAAGAGGGGGTGGAATTATTTTCCAAAGGACAAGAAACAATGATTGGAAACTAATCAAAGAAAGAAGCAACCTGGAATGAAGGAGAAACTTGTGGGGACAGAGAGGACAATTAACAGTGAGGACAATTACCATATTTTTCGGACTATAAGACGCACCGGAGTATAAGATGCTCCAAGATTTTGAATAGGTAAACAAGAAAAAAAAGTTTTTGCCCTCCCCAGCCCCCAGGAGCACTCTGCAGGCGTCCCAATCCCTCTGCAAGTCCCATTTTTGTAAAAACGGGGTGCACAGAGGGTTTGCAAGGCCTGCAGAGTGCTCCTGGGGGCTGGGGAGGGCAAAAATGTGATGCATGGGGGGTTTGGGAGGCCAAAAAATGGGCCTGTGTTTCACGAAAGCAGGGCATGCAGAGGGTTTGGGAGGCCTGCAAAGTGTTCCTGAGGGCTGGGGAGGGCAGAAACACCCCCGTTTTTTTTTGAAAAACGGGATGCACAGGGCAGGGTTTCGGGAGGCCAAAAATGGCTGTATTTGGTATATAAGACGCACCAACATTTCCACTCTCTTTTGGGGGCGGGGAAATGTGTCTTAAAATTTAAAAACCAGTGATTCACTTAATAGCTGTAGCAAGAAAGGTTTTAAAATGGGACAAAACTCATTTAACAACTGTCTCATTGAGCAACAATTTTTGGGCTCAACTGTGGTCGTAAGTTGAGGACTACCTGTAGTTGGATTGTGTACTATCTGCAACACACCCCTCAAAAAAAGGCCAGAGAAAACCAACAAATAACTGAAAAAATCTCATGGGAGGAGCGATTAACCATGCATTCTAACCCAGGTTCCGAGGACAAGAGTTTTCCTAAACAGAATAGGGATAGTCAGAATTTAACACAACTCAGTGGCTGGGAAACGCAGGAGGAGAAACTTGGGGCTGGGAGATAACAATTAACATTTGTGAACGCTTTTCTGCTGTTAAAGCTGATTCTGTGAATGAGAAATATCTAAGCAAACAGAAAGTTGAACGTTATAACCTCGTGCTGTTAAAAGTAATGCAACTAATGCTTGAAAATAATATTGTAAGCTGGTGATATCTGGGAAAGGATGAGTCACATTTTTTTTATTTGAGCATGATGAGCACTATCTTGCAATTATATCAATTACTTTATACATTATTAAACGTATACATATATATGAGCAATTACATATTAATCTGCAAGAAGAAGGCTGTGTAATAGACGGTTTGGGGGCATCTAAAAATGTGCTAAGATAGGGCTGCTAACAGGGAGAATAAGCCGCAAATTGAGATTCAAGATCTGAGAATCTAGGTCAGCTGTAATGAGCACAGTGCAATAGAGACTCTAAGCAGTTAAAATCGGATGGATTGTAAAAGTAAGGAATTACAAGACTGCGCTGTAGGTGTACAGACTAATCGGGGCTCCTTAAATTAGCCTTTTCTCTCTGAAACCAGCTGCAGAGGCAGCTATTTGAATTCAACTGTCAAATTGATTACTTTCATGCAATGGTGATGTTGATCTTTTCCTTCTTCCTCCTAAATTATATCACAGCCTTCTTCTAGGACAGGGGTGTCAAACTCGATTTCATTGAGGGCAGCATCAGGGTTGTGTTTGACCTCGGGGGGGGGGGGGTTGGGATGTGTGTGGCCAGAGTGGGCATGGCTGGGATGGGCATGGCCAGCTCAACGTCCCTTGTATCAGGGGCACCTGTGGTGGCCAAGTGCTAAGGCAGGACTTCCCTCAGACTCTCCCTCATTCATTATAATCTCCCTCCCTTCCTTTTCTTATTTTTCCTTCCCACTTCATTCTCCTTTCTTTTTCCTTCCCTTCTTTCCTTATTTTTCCTTCCTTGCTTTTTTCCCATCTTTTCTTCTTTTTCTTTAATAATAATAACAGAGTTGGAAGGGACCTTGGAGGTCTTCTAGTCCAACCCCCTGCCCAGGCAGGAAACCCTACACCACTTCAGACAAATGGTTATCCAACCTCTTCTTAAAAACTTCCAGTGTTGGAGCATTCACAACTTCTGCAGGCAAGTTGTTCCACTTATTAGTTGTTTTCACTTGTCAGAAAATTTCTCCTTAGTTCTAAGTTGCATATCTCCTTGATTAGTTTCCACCCATTGCTTCTTGTTCTATCCTCAGGTACTTTGGAGAATAGTTTGACTCCCTCTTCTTTGTCTTTGTCTTTCCTCCTTCCCTTTCTCCTTTCCTGTCCCTTGCATGCTCAAATGCAAAAAAGGGCAAACATTTCTCCTTTTGTTTTATTTTTAATTTGTTTTGCTAGCCCTCTGCCAGCGAAAACAGAGTATGCCCCCCCTCCTGAGCTCCATTTTCGCTGGCAAGGGGCTGCAAGAGGACATTGCAGCCAAAAACGGAGCCCTGGCACGTGATCCTCCCAAGCTCTGTTTTAACTGGCAGAAGCACCCTGAGGCGATCCTTTGCGGTTTCCAGGGCAGCCCCATGGGCTGGATTTGGCCCCCGGGCCTTGAGTTTCACACCCCTGTTCTAGGATCTTAAGGCACTTGAGAAGGAGATCTTCCTTGTTTTATTCTCATAAGAGCAACTCTGTTGGATCGAGCCAAGTCAAGTCATCAATTTAGCATTGTGTTTTTCACAGTGGCCAAGCAGATGCCTCCTAGGTGTTGACAAACAAGAAGATGAAACAACATACCCCTCTCCTGCAATTGTATTTAGAGGGCATTCTGCCTTTAACCAAGAGATACTACTGGCTCTTCAAGATGAATTGGTTTTGATAGACTTGCCTTTGTGTTTTTATCCAGTCCCCACAACAGCATCAGAGACTTCGTGGCGCAGTGGTTAGAATGCAATACTGCAGAATAATTCTGATGATTGTCGACTGCCAGCAATTTGGCAGTTCAATTCTTACTAGTTCAAAGTTGACTCAGCCTTCCATCCCTCAGAGGTTGGTAAAATGAGGACCCAGATTGTTGGGAGCACTATGCTGACTTTGTAAATCGCTTAGAAAGGGCTGTAAAGTATCGTGAAGCAGTATATACCATGTTTTCCCAAAAATAAGACCCTGTATTACATTTTTTTGAACCCTGAAATAAGCGCTTGGCCTTATTGCCATGCGCTCAAAAGCCCAATTGGCCTTATTATCAGGGGATGTCTTATTTTGGGGGAAACAGGTAAGTCTATTGCTCTCAGCGCTCTGAAAGAGGTAGCCTGGCCAAAGAGCATGACCAAAGTCACCCAGTGAGTTTCCCCTGCTGTAGGTGGACTTGGATCTCAATCTCCTTGGCCCTTGTCCAACATTTCATAGAAGAACGTTGTCATAGCCAATGCCTTTAGATCTGAGCCATGCTTTTTGGGAGCAGGTGTGTTTTAGGAACATTAATTTAGTTTATTGTGAATAAAATGAATCAATCCGCGTTTGCATGCAGAAGAATGGACTTCTGTGTAAGAGAAAGAAAGAAGATTGTAAAGTAGATTATGGTGGCTGAAAGTATTTGAAGCTAGAGGCAAAAAGGCTGGGACTAGATCAGACCATAGTCAAAACATGGTGCAGGTGTTTTCTAAGGAAGGGAACCAAACAGCGAGATGTTAATTATTACATAAAAATATGCAAAGTTTAATCTCTGGGCCTGTTATAAATAGAGGCCTTCACTGCTTGATTCTACATTAGCTAATCTTATTATTAGGGCTTGTGGTATCTGCAATCAAAACAACTTAACTGTCCAAGCTTAGTCCTTGACTCTGTTGCTAGCTCTGTATTCAGGTTTGAGTTCCCAGAAAGAACTTTATTGTTGAATTTTAAGTGAAACTCTGGCCTAAATGGGGACCTTAAAAACCCACACTACCTCATTTTCTCACTTAAGGTGATCAGCAAACTTTTTTCTCTCTCTGATGCTATGTAAGAGGAAGAAAGGAAAAAAAGTGATGCTCATGATCTTCAAAAAAACTGAGAATATAGGTGTTTAACATTGGGATCTGCTGATATTTGAAAAATGCATTCATATATTCGCTTGACAAGTTTTAGGATGAAGTTATATTGTTTGGTGTTACTTTTTGATCCCAAATCTTGTGAGAAGTTGATGCTATGATATAACTCAAATATGAAAATAGCAGGGAAGATGTTCGGTTTTTCATTTACCGCAGGCTGGGGATTTTCCTGTTTCTTCAGCCCTCTGAATTTGAGTTAAAGGAGAAGGAGAAGAAATTGTTTATCATTTTTTCCTGTTTGGGATAGGATGGGAAAATGGCAGAACTCTTGTTAATGTTTGTCTAATATTTTTTTAAAAAAAATACAGATCCATTGTTTCACTATTTCATCAGTGAATTTGCTAAAAGAAATAGGAGATTCATTATACCAACAGGTCCGTTGTACAATATGTATGTAAAGATCCTCAAAAGAAAAATAACACCTTTAAAATGATCCTATTCATAGTTCACCATTTAATCCTCGAATAAAGCGAAGCCTCAACAGAATAAATCCACCTTTGTCCTTTGCCTTCAGGAGATGGCGTAATATTCCTCTCCCATTACATCTTAGAAGATGCTGATCATTGTACAAGCAGCGACTCAGCTGAATCATGCTGAAATGGCAAACAATATATTTATTTACCCTCCCTATGATCATGCATTCCCCTCATGTCCCTCAAGCACAGTAAATACTCCTTCCACATGCCACATTACACCTTCCGCTTTTCACGTCATTAGTAGAGCACTCCCAATATCTCAGCTTTCCTTTTACCACATGGGTGGTGAATTGGTTCATATATGAATGTGCATACATAGTAATGACATAATAATGTCATCTAGTGCAGGGGTCACCAACGTTTCAGACCTCAGGGACCACTAAATTCATAATTTTAAATCCCATGGACCACTAATATGATCTGCCTAATGACCGGCTGGGTGGGTGTGGCAAGGTGGTCATGTGACTGGGCGGGCGTGGCCAACTCAATGTCACTCACGTCGAGGGGCACCTCGCCAGCCTCTACTCGCTACTCCTCGCCTGCCCACCCGGGCTCCTTAGGGCCCCAACGGGAAGCAGTTGCTGGAGCTAAGCAGCCACCATGAGAAAGAGTTGGCAAAACAGCTGGCTCAGTTCAAATTGGATCTGATTGAGAAGGAGGCTCAGCAGAAGTACCTCACTGAGGACTAGGAGCATAGGCTTTCTAAGCAGAGCAAAGGCCTGTGGGAGTGCAAGGCCAGGTACAGGCGCCTGGAGGCTCAGCAAGCTGAGATGGTCAGCCAGTTCCAGGCCATGATGCAGTCCCACTGGAACGAGGCCCTCCGGCTCTTCGCTACCAGCTTCTCTCCAACCTTCGCCCAAAGCCCCACACCAGGAGGCTGAAGCAGACCCCAAGTCAGAATTTCTGTCCCCCTCTGACCCACACAAAAAGACCCCGAAGGGGGAGACTCTCTGCAGCAACACAAACATTCATTGCACGTATCTGTCCCAGGGGCTGTAGTGTGAGGACCCCTGATTTAGTGCAATATAAAAAATGTAAATAATTTTTCTGCGGACCACCAAAATTTTCTCATGGACCACCAGTGGTCCATACACCACCAGTTGGTGACCGCTGATCTAGTGGGACCAGGAGGTACATTTTCTTCTTTGTAGTGCCTGCTGTATGGAACATAATTCCCCTGAGATTCAGTAGTTCAGGGGTGTCAAACTGGATTTCTTCAAGGGCTGGATCAGCACTGTAGTTCTCCATGGGCTGGCGGGGGGTGAAGGGGCAAGATGGGACAGCCAGCCTCCTGCAGCACTTTGCTGGCCAAAATGGGGCACGGGGGCTGCCAGAGACCACAGTGGGCCAGTCCTTTGGTATTTCCAGGCCAGCACCATGGGCCAGATTTAAGCACCCCGTGGGCCAGATCTGGCCCGTGGGCCTTGAGTTTGATAACCTTGCGATAGTCCTAGCTGTCTGCAAGGAATATAAATTCTTCCATTCCCCACTATCCTGTCAGAGCTGAAGAAGCTTCTTGGATGAGAAGCGAAACGTCTTCAAAAGAAAAAACAAGAAAGTCCAGTTGCCTCCTGAAAAAGCATCTTTGAGAATACTCCTGACCCTTTTGTCCTATTGCAAGGCCCCAAAGATTTGGCTCTTCCCCAAACAATAAGACGGATAGTGGGATGAGCATATGTAAAGTCTAAGACCTGTGAATAATATATGTGTTGATTAGCCTTAGTTGCTTCTATATTTTACCAATGCCTAAGTTAATTCCAATAGCCTTAAATAGAATTTTTGAACTAGGATCCAGCCAAGATAAAGGAATAATATACTGGTATTAAATATGGCTTTATAATATATGCCCAAGTTAATGAATGGATATTTAATTTAATGCAAATATCTTTCAAAAAAAGGTGACAGAATGTTTTAAAGTTTCAGGCATTTGGATTATTTTGTGAATTTGATAGATAAGAAGCTTTGCAATTCTGTACATTTCTCTTCCCCTTTAAATGAAAAGGGACTTTTTAAAAAAAATAATTTTACACCATGGGCAAAATACCATTTTTGATACTAATTCACTGCTATTTTTACATTAACTTTCTCCACTTTGTTTTATATTGGCTTCCTCCAACAAATACATTGTTGATGCACAGGTTTTTGTTCCCCGTTCCATTTTTCATATGTTCCTGAGTTCACAATAATGAATAGTATCTGTTCTATGAAAGCCCCATTTATCAAATCTTTCCGGCTCGCCAACAATTCACTGTGCTTTCATTTAGAATCTATACCTGTTGGGCTAATTTTTTACTTATGTGGGGCAATTTTATTGCAAACAAGAATATTTTAAAAGAAAAATGCTCACTTAAAAATAATAATAATATGTCTTGTTCTGATTTACATTTAAACTATTTCTAGTGCCCACATTATAGCCAGAAGCTTCCATCCACCCACAAAAATTGTGCTTGTTTGGTTGTGAGCCAGCTATATGCCAAGAAAGGCCAATGTGACTGAAGTCTTCTCCTTCTACCTTTTCATTGAGAATGGCTCTTTATAAGTAGAACATTTTTTCCCATACTGTAATCTACCTTGGTTAGAGTAAGTTCAGGAGTTAACTTATCAATGTCAGTAATGCATTTCTGATTTGTTGATTTGTTGGATATGATAGTTAGCTAGTTAGTCATAGATATAGGTACAGATCAGTGGTGGGTTTCAATTTTTTTTTTACTACCGGTTCTGTGGGTGTGGCTTGGTGGGTGTGGCATGGCTTGTTGGGTGTGGCAGGGGAAGGATACTGTAAATTCTGCATTCCTTCCCTACTCCAGGGAAAGGTTACTGCAAAATCCCCATTTCTTCCCAATCAGTTGGGACTCAGGAGGCAGAGAATAGATGGGGGCAGGGCCAGTCAGAATTTTTACTACCGATTCTCCGAACTACTCAGAATTTCCGCTACCGGTTCTCCAGAACTGGTCAGAACCTGCTGAAACCCAACTCTGGTACAGATAGATCTTAGCTGTATAATGTAAAATCATTAATATGAGAGGAACTTTGAATATTTTTCAGTTCATAAATGACATATTTGGAGAGTAAGCCTGCAGAAACCCAAATGACTGATGGATGGTAGCTAAAACAAGTGGGAAACCCCCCATTGTTTGGTGACGTCTTATGGTCATCTGGATTTTTTGCAACTCAGACATGGCAACCCCACTGTAGACTTCCAATTCATGACTTTCAGAAGAACAGTTTTCTCTAAACACAAGATATTATATTGCTGTTGGTGTAATAAAGGCCCAACCCTCAGGCATTATGCCTTCTTTTAACACAGAGGCCCCCAACCTCGGAGCCGTGGCCCACTAATTGGCCGTGAAGTGTTTGCAACCGGGCCGTAGAAATGGTGAGTGAATGTGCATGTGCATCCCCCCCTTGAGCGAGCAGTGGGCAAGCGTGTGCATGGGCGCTCCATTTGTGTGAATGGTGTGTGTGCGTGCAGGCTACTTGTGCAAATGTAGCTGCACACATGCATGCTTGCTGGCCACTCACTCAGGACTATCCTGTCTTCCCCCCTTTGCTGTTTCTCAAAGCAGAAAAGTTTGGGGAACTCTGTTTCAGAAGACTGATTTCAGAGAGAAAATTGCCACTTTTTTCCTCAGAATATGTATCCATTTTGTGATTAAAATGGCTGTTTTTGACATGCCAGTAGGCTCAGACAAGAACAACAACAATTCTGGAACTCACTCTGAAACTGAAACCTACATATACATACATACATACATACATACATACATATATATATATGTATGTATGTATGTATGTATGTATGTATGTATGTATGTATATGTAGGTCTTTGGTTATTCGGGTTTTCTCCCGTGGAAAATTAGAAATGTCTTGGCGACGTTTCGACGAAGTCTCATTCGAAATTCGACACTCAAAATGTCGCCAAGACACTTCTAATTTTATGTGGGAGAAAACCCGAATAACCAAAGACCTACATACAAATACCCGTGAAAAGGGCCTGGGTACTTACGGGACCGCCTGCTGCTACCATATGCCTCCCACCGTCCCGTACGCTCCCACAGAGAGGACTTCTCAGGTGCCGCCTGCCAAACAATGTCGGCTGGCGGCCCCAGGAAGGGCCTTCTGTGGGGCCCCCACACTCTGGAACGAGCTCCCCCCAAGTTTACGCCAAATATCTGACCTTCGGACATTCCGTCGCGAACTAAAGACACATCTTTTTATTCGCGCGGGGCTGGCTTGAACCAAATTTTAACTTTAAATTAAATTATTAATTTTAAATTTTAAAATTTTAAATGGGGTTTTAGTTATGGTAAATTTTAACTTTTCAGGCTAATTTAAATAGGTTTTTTAAATGGTATTTTAAATTGTACATTGTTGTTGGTTTTACTTTGCCTGTACACCGCCCTGAGTCTTTCGGGAGAAGGGCGGTATAAAAATCAAATAAATAAATAAATAAAATAAATAATATATATATATATATATATATATATATATATATATATATATATATATATATATATATATATATATATATATATATATCCTCAATTCTGAACAAGGGTAAATATATATATATATTTGTTTCAGAGGCTTTCACGGGTATATGTATGCAGGTTTTGGTATGTTCAGGTCTTTTCCGTGTAAGATTGGAAATATTTAGGCAACGTTTCAATGAGATCTCATTCGTCATCTTCAGGCTTCAACCCATTGCTTCTGGGAGCAATGTGTGATTGCAGCTGTTTCTTCCTTTTAACTGCTAGTGGGGTTTGAACTGATTGGGTGGGAGCTTGGCTGTGCTCTGATTGGACGGGGTTTTTTGTGTTCTGATTGGCTGGGGGTGTGTCCTGTTTGAGTGGGGGCTTGGTTGTGCTCAAATTAGTCTGAGTTGCAGGGAGATTTGAGCTGGTGAGCTGCACTGCTGCTGTTTGGCTTCGTGTTCGTGGTCGTGCTACATCTTCAGTGGGTGTCAGTCTGCTGCATGTATGGATTGGAGGGTTTGAAATGGCTAATGTTGCAGCTGCGGTCTGGCTTCTGGTCCTTGGTCGTGCTTCCTGATCAGTGTGGGTTTGGGTGTGCTTTCTGGGTGGATGTGTGGTGGTGACATCCTGTGTGGACCTCGTGAGTGTGGGTCTGGTGTCATTCCTCGTGTTAGGGACACGTTTGTCAATAAGGGCAGGTTTCCAAATGGCTGGTAGGCGGGAGGTATCATCTCGTTTGTTCATGCTGTGTGGGCGTTTTTCTATCTCGATGGCTTCTCTGATTATTCTCTTGTTAAAGTGTTCAGTTTTGGCGATAGTTCTGGTCTTTTTAAAGTCAATATTGTGTCCTGTGGCTTTAAGGTGTTGGACCAGGGAAGAAGTTGGTTCCTCTTTTTTGACTGAGTTCTTGTGTTCTTCAATGCGTGCACTTATTCTTCTGTTGGTTTGTCCAATGTATGTGGTGGGGCAGGCTGTGCATGGGATTTCATATACTCCTTGATTTTCTAACTCAATTTTGTCTTTGGGGTTTCTTAGGATGCTTGATATTTTTTGGTTTGTGCAGAATGCTGTCTTGATGTTATATTTTTGGAGGATCTTGCTGATTCTGTCTGTGGTGCCTTTTATATATGGGAGGAGGGCTTTGCCATTTTCTTGTTCTCTGTCTTGGGTTTTAGTGGGGGGCTGTTTTTGGATTAGTTTGGTAATCTTATTTCTCTGGAATCCATTGGATGTTAGTACGTTTGTGAGAGTGTATAGTTCGGTTTTTAGGTGTTGTTTGTCAGCTAAGCGTTTTGTTCTAGAGATGAGTGTCTTGGCTACGGAGTTGATCTGTGCTGGGTTGTGGTGTGAGAGTGCGTGCAGATAGCAGTTTGTGTGTGTTTTCTTCTGGTAGATGGTGTGTCCTAGGGAGCCATTGGGTTTCTTGTAGACTAAGACATCTTGGAAGGGAAGTTGGTTGTTAACTTCTGTTTCCATGGTGAACTGTATTTTGGGGTGTAGGCTATTGAGGTGTGTGAGGAAGTTGTCAAGTTTTTCTTTCCCGTGTGGCCAGATTATGAAGGTGTCGTCTACGTATCTGAGCCAGAGTTTGGGTTTGTGATCAGATTTTTCTAGTGCTTGGGTTTCAAAGTGTTCCATGTAGAGGTTGGCAATGACAGGTGAGAGGGTGATCCATGGGTGCCCTTCTATTTGTTTGTATTTTTGTCCGTTATAGATGAAGTATGTGTTGGATAGGCAGTGGTTGGTCAGATCTAGGATGTGCTTGGGGGTTATATTTGTTTTGGATAGCTGTCAAGGCTTCTTTGATTGGCACTTGGGTGAAGAGGATATGACATCAAAGCTCACGAGTAGGTCGCTGGGCTGTAAGTTTTGTTTCTTTATGATCTCTATGAACTGGAATGAGTTTTTACGTGTGAGGCGATGGATTCTGCATAGGGCTGTAGTTGTTTGGCGAGAAATTTGGCTAGGTTTTGTAGAGGTGAGCCTATGGAGCTGACTATGGGTCTGAGTGGGGGTTCCTTCTTTGTGTATCTTGGGAGGCATAGAGCTTAGGGCATCTGGATGATTTCTCTCTGGGAATGATTCTTTGTTGGATTTCTTCGCTGATGGGGAGGCTTTTATTTTGGATCTAGTGGTTTTTCTAGGTAGGTGGTGGGGTCTGTTTTAGGGGCTTGTATGCAGGGTCTTGGAGTAGGTTGGTTAATTTGGTTTGGTAGTCAGATGTGTTCATAACCACCGTGCTGCCCTTGTCTGCTGGTAGGATTATTATGCTGGTGTCTTTTTCAGGTTAAGTAGTGCTGTCTGTTCCTCTTTGGGTAAGTTGCTTTTGGGTGGCTTGCTGCTGCAGAGGATGTTGGTGATTTCGAGTCTGATTTTGTTAGCGCCATGGGTTGATTTTGGTCAGGCTGGTTTCAACTCCGCATATAATGGTCTCAGTGGGATGTATTTGGGAGTGACTGCAAAGTTGAACTTTGGAAAGGACATCGGTTTCAGCTTTGGTGAGGATCCTATCTGAGATGTTATGCACTGTTTGTTTCATGTGTTGCTGTGAGGGTGGAGGGTTTGTTTCATGCTCTTGTAGTCTTCGGAGTTTGTTGGTGTGTGTCCGTCTTGAGGGTGGTCTGTGTTTCGGCTCTCCAGACGGCAAGTTGTTTGGATTTGTCCCAAAGTGCAGGGTGGATCTTGTTGCTGAGTTTGAGGTGAAGTGTGAGGAGATCTTTGTTGATTTGATCTAGGAGGAATCTTTTTGTGTGAAGTTCATTTCTGATTAGGGCCAATTCTGTTCTTTTTAGGATGCGTTTGGCGGCTGCAGAGTTGGAGTGGAATTTCAATTGGAAGCATGTGGGGATTAAATTTTGATCTCGGCAGTTTCGTAGGAATGCAAGGTCACATAAAATGGAAGCTCTTTGGACTTCTAGTTTTTCAAACACTTTAAAGTCACAGGACACGATATTGACTTTAAAAAGACCAGAACTATCGCCAAAACTGAACACTTTAACAACAGAATAATCAGAGAAGCCATCGAGATAGAAAAACGCCCACACAGCATGAACAAACGAGATGATACCTCCCGCCTACCAGCCATTTGGAAACCTGCCCTTATTGACAAACGTGTCCCTAACACGAGGAATGACACCAGACCCACACTCACGAGGTCCACACAGGATGTCACCACCACACATCCACCCAGAAAGCACACCCAAACCCACACTGATCAGGAAGCACGACCAAGGACCAGAAGCCAGACCGCAGCTGCAACATTAGCCATTTCAAACCCCTCCAATCCATACATGCAGCAGACTGACACCCACTACGAAGATGTAGCACGACCACGAACACGAAGCCAAACAGCAGCAGTGCAGCTCACTAGCTCAGATTCCCCTGCAACTCAGACTAATTTGAGCACAACCAAGCCCCCACCCAAACAGGACACACCCCAGCCAATCAGAGCACAAAAACCCCATCCAATCAGAGCACAGCCAAGCTCCCACCCAATCAGTTCAAACCCCACTAGCAGTTAAAAGGAAGAAACAGCTGCAATCACACATTGCTCCCAGAAGCACGGTTGAAGCCTGAAGATGACGAATGAGACTTCGTAAACGTCGCCAAGACACTTCCAATTTTACGCGGAGAAAACCCGAATAACCAAAGACCTATATACAAACACCATGAAAACCTCAGAAAACAAATATATATATATATATATATATATATATATATATATATATATATATATATATATATATATATATGTAGGTCTTTGGTTATTCGGGTTTTCTCCCGTGTAAAATTAGAAATGTCTTGGCGACGTTTCGACGAAGTCTCATTCGAAATTCGACACTCAAAATGTCGCCAAGACACTTCTAATTTTATGTGGGAGAAAACCCGAATAACCAAAGACCTACATACAAATACCCGTGAAAACCTCAAATATATGTATGTGTGTGTGTATATATATATATATATATTCTCAATTCTGAACAAGGGTAAATATATTTATATATATATTTGTTTTCGTAGGCTTTCACGGGTATATTTATGCAGGTTTTGGTATGTTCAGGTCTTTTCCCGTGTAAGATTGGAAGTATTTAGGCAACGTTTCAATGAGATCTCACTCATCATCTTCAGGCCAAAGCCTGCATATGTGTGTGTGTGTGTGTGTGTGTGTGTGTATGTATGTGTGTATATATATATCCTCAATTCTTTCTCTGAACAAAATTAAATGAATAAAAATTGGACAATGAAAAGAGGGAGATGGGGAAAAAAACCTACCTTCCCGACTCATATTCCTTTGATAAATGTTTAACTACAACAAAAAGTGACAGCTCACTTTGATGAATACTAGAAAGTAAACTCTCAAGACCATTTCTCAAACGGAAGAAAAATTGCTTATGCACAAACTTAACCATTTGAGAAAAATTGCCTAAGTAAATGAATAATTTACAGTAGTGTTTCCCAATCTTGACAACTTTAAAATGTCTAGAAGTCAAATCTCAGAATTTCCCAGCAAGTATAATTTATATTAATTCATTGCAGTATTCAAATTTGAAACAACTAGCTTTGGTGAGTGTTGCTAGAAAGCTAAAGTGTTGCTAGAAGCTTTTGTAGATTTAAAGATTTGGCCAATCTATACTGAGGATTAATTTATTTTTGTAATGAGAACATTCAGAGTCTGTTGATGTACAGTATTTGACCAGTTTCTTAACTTCAGCTACTTAGCTGGATCTGCATGTATGTATGTGTATGTATAGACACATATATACACATACTACATTTATATGGTTGCCCATCTCAAAGTAAAGTGACTATAGGCCACCTATATAATGATGATCAGTACAGTTGGATCGCATGTAATAGTTTCTGGTTAATAGATTTATTTAATTGTATGCCTACAAATATTCTTAACTTAATAGAATACTATCTAGCTCGTCCCCACCTCCAAATATAACACGTATGACAAGGACATCTGGATTTTTGCAACTCAGACATGGCAACCCCACTGTAGACTTCCAATTCATGACTTTCAGAAGAACAGTTTTCTCTAAACACAAGATATTATATTGCTGTTGGTGTAATAAAGGCCCAACCCTCAGGCATTATGCCTTCTTTTAACACAGAGGCCCCCAACCTCGGAGCCGTGGCCCACTAATTGGCCGTGAAGTGTTTGCAACCGGGCCGTAGAAATGGTGAGTGAATGTGCATGTGCATCCCCCCCTTGAGCGAGCAGTGGGCAAGCGTGTGCATGGGCGCTCCATTTGTGTGAATGGTGTGTGTGCGTGCAGGCTAGTTGTGCAAATGTAGCTGCACACATGCATGCTTGCTGGCCACTCACTCAGGACTATCCTGTCTTCCCCCCTTTGCTCTTTCTCAAAGCAGAAAAGTTTGGGGAACTCTGTTTCAGAAGACTGATTTCAGAGAAAAAATTGCCACTTTTTTCCTCAGAATATGTATCCATTTTGTGATTAAAATGGCTGTTTTTGACATGCCAGTAGGCTCAGACAAGAAGAACAACAATTCTGGAACTCACTCTGAAACTGAAACCTACATATACATACATATACATACATACATACATATAATGTGTGTATGTGTGTATGTGTGTATGTATGTAGGTCTTTGGTTTTTCGGGTTTTCTCCCGTGGAAATTTAGAAATGTCTTGGCGACGTTTCGACGAAGTCTCATTCGAAATTCGACACTCAAAATGTCGCCAAGACACTTCTAATTTTATGTGGGAGAAAACCCGAATAACCAAAGACCTACATACAAATACCCGTGAAAAGGGCCTGGGTACTTACGGGACCGCCTGCTGCTACCATATGCCTCCCACCGTCCCGTACGCTCCCACAGAGAGGGACTTCTCAGGGTGCCGTCTGCCAAACAATGTCGGCTGGCGGCCCCAGGAAGGGCCTTCTCTGTGGGGCCCCCACACTCTGGAACGAGCTCCCCAAGTTTACGCCAAATATCTGACCTTCGACATTCCGTCGAACTAAAGACACATCTTTTATTCGCTGGGTTGGCTTGAACCAAATTTTAACTTTAAATTAAATTATTAATTTTAAATTTTAAAATTTTAAATGGGGTTTTAGTTATGGTAAATTTTAACTTTTCAGGCTAATTTAAATAGGTTTTTAAATGGTATTTTAAATTGTACATTGTTGTTGGTTTTACTTTGCCTGTACACCGCCCTGAGTCCTTCGGGAGAAGGGCGGTATAAAAATCAAATAAATAAATAAATAAAATAAATAATAAACACTCAAAAATATGTATGTGTATATATATATATATATATATATATATATATATATATATATATATATATATATATATATATATATATATATATACTCAATTCTGAACAAGGGTAAATATATATATATATATTTGTTTTCGTAGGCTTTCACGGGTATATGTATGCAGGTTTTGGTATGTTCAGGTCTTTTCCCGTGTAAGATTGGAAATATTTAGGCAACGTTTCAATGAGATCTCACTCATCATCTTCAGGCCAAAGCCTGAATGTGTGTGTGTGTGTGTGTGTGTGTGTGTGTGTATGTATGTGTGTATATATATATCCTCAATTCTTTCTCTGAACAAAATTAAATGAATAAAAATTGGACAATGAAAAGAGGGAGATGGGGAAAAAAACCTACCTTCCCGACTCATATTCCTTTGATAAATGTTTAACTACAACAAAAAGTGACAGCTCACTTTGATGAATACTAGAAAGTAAACTCTCAAGACCATTTCTCAAACGGAAGAAAAATTGCTTATGCACAAACTTAACCATTTGAGAAAAATTGCCTAAGTAAATGAATAATTTACAGCAGTGTTTCCCAATCTTGACAACTTTAAAATGTCTAGAAGTCAAATCTCAGAATTTCCCAGCAAGTATAATTTATATTAATTCGTTGCAGTATTCAAATTTGAAACAACTAGCTTTGGTGAGTGTTGCTAGAAAGCTAAAGTGTTGCTAGAAGCTTTTGTAGATTTAAAGATTTGGGCAATCTATACTGAGGATTAATTTATTTTTGTAATGAGAACATTCAGAGTCTGTTGATGTACAGTATTTGACCAGTTTCTTAACTTCAGCTACTTAGCTGGATCTGCATGTATGTATGTGTATGTATAGACACATATATACACATACTACATTTATATGGTTGCCCATCTCAAAGTAAAGTGACTATAGGCCACCTATATAATGATGATCAGTACAGTTGGATCGCATGTAATAGTTTCTGGTTAATAGATCCTCTGGCTTTATTTAATTGTATGCCTACAAATATTCTTAACTTAATAGAATACTATCTAGCTCGTCCCCACCTCCAAATATAACACGTATGACAAGGACATCTGGCAGAGGATGGAAAACATCTGTATGATCCATTAATGTAATGGAAACCATAAAGAAAATAAATATTTTTATGAGTCTCCCTATACATTACTCATTTTATCAGGTTCAGAATGCATTACTTTTCACAGCTCATTTCCAACATTATCTAATGTCATAATGTGGAGAACCATATGTGTCCATTAGGAATTCTTATTAACTCCCAGTGTTGGAGAATGTTATTAGCTAATAGGGTTAATTATTAATTAGCCTGAAATCAATCACTCTAGCTATCTATCTCTAAGTGCAGTGTGGATAGACAAATAAGTACTGTTACTATTTCAGTTGGCTTTCTTTGAATTTGGGAGGAGGGAAAATTTGGGAGGAATGAAATGTTAATACCTTGGCAAGTCCACACTTAGAATATTGCATCCAGATTTGGTTGCCACAATATAAAAAAGGCGCTGAAACTCTAGAAAGAGTGCAGAGAAGAGCAACAAAGATGATTAGGGGATTGGAGGCTAAAGCATATGAAGAATAGCTTCAGGAATTGGGTAGCTCAATGAAAAGAAGGACTAGGAGTGACATGATAGCAGGGTTCCAATATTTGAGGGGTTGATACAAAGAAGAGGGGGTCAACCTATTCTCCAAACCAAAGCACCTGAAGCAAGACAAGAACCAATGGATGAAAACTAATCAAGGAGAGAACCAATCTAGAATTAAGGAGAAATTTCCCACCAGAACAATTAATCAGTGAAACGACTTACCTCCAGAAGTTGTGGATGCTCCAACACTGGAGGTTTTTAAGAAGAGATTGGACAACCATTTCTCTGACATGGTATAGGGTTTCCTGTTTGAGCAGAGGGTTGGACTAGAAGACCTCCAAGCTCCCTTCCAACTCTGTTATTCTCCTTACATTAAAGAAACAGAAACAAAGCACCTTTGCTAATGCTGTTCTCCCAATTGATGATGAAGAGGAGAAGAGACTGAAAATCTAAGACCAGGATTAAATCTCTGCAGAAATAATTTCCATGTAAATATGAACGAGAAGCTAATGTTACCATAAGGGGCGTGCATAAGCGCACAAATGTGCCTACCGTTCCTGTCCTATTGTTTTTCTTTTCTTCTTCCTATATATGTTTATATGTGTATATACTATATAATCTTTTTGTATGATGTTGTGACAAAATAAATAAAATAAAAATAAATAAAATATAATTTCAGTTTTCCTTCATAGATTGAGTAGGAAAACAAAATTAAAACATTGATTAGAAAGTAGGGAGGTTTACAAATAGAACACGGCCATTGAGCTGTCCCTGCTCTTCAAACTTGTCTGATTAAAATCTCAGTTTGAAAACATTTTAATTCTAGACATGACATGAATGAAATGCTGAAATGTAAAGATAACTGCTCTGCTTTTTATTTTTTACAAAGGAGACATAGCATTTAATTATTTAATCAGTCCCACCAAATAACCATATCTTTTTAAGTTGTTGTTAGTTGCGAAGTCCGACCCATCGCAACCCTATGGACAACTTTCCTCCAGGCCTTCCTGTCCTCTACCATCCTCTGGAATCCATTTAAGCTCATGCCTACTGCTTCAATGACTCCATCCAGCCCAGTGGTGGGTTGCTCCTGGTCCGCTCCGGTTCTGGAGAGCCGGTAGTAAAAATCTTCTGGCGTTCGGAGAACCAGTAGTAATGGCTGGCTGGCCACGCCCCCGAACTGGTTCCCCGATCATCAGAGGTTTGTTTTTTTTCTTTTAAAAGCATCTTTTCTTCAGCCCAAAAAAAGGCTTTTAAAAGTAAAAAAAAACCAAAACCCTCTGATGATTGCACGGCTCAGCAGGGATCATCAGAACCCTTTCCTCTTTGGCCGAAGAGGTTGTTAAAACAAAAGGTTTTAAAAGGCTCCTCTGGTGATCCCAGCTGAGTTAAGAGCTTCTGGGCTGTGATTAAGCAACTTCAGCTGGGATCATCAGAGGAGCCTTTTAAAATCTTTTTTTCCTCTGGCCCACCCAATCTCCCCTCCCCAATTACATAATTACTGCTCCTTTCAGGTTCACTTTCTTTTGGCTTCTGCAATCAGTTGCATCAGCTAGCAACTGAACCTGCCTGCCTCCCTGCAATCCATCTCCTCAGTGCCTTTGCTGGCTGAGGAACTCTGGGAGTTAAAGTCCACAAACCTGAAAGTTACTAAGGTTGGAGACCCTGATCTAAAAATATAAATAAAATAAAATAAAATAAAATATAATTTCAGTTTTCCTTCATAGATTGAGTAGGAAAACAAAATTAAAACATTGATTAGAAAGTAGGGAGGTTTACAAATAGAACACGGCCATTGAGCTGTCCCTGCTCTTCAAACTTGTCTGATTAAAATCTCAGTTTGAAAACATTTTAATTCTAGACATGACATGAATGAAATGCTGAAATGTAAAGATAACTGCTCTGCTTTTTATTTTTTACAAAGGAGACATAGCATTTAATTATTTAATCAGTCCCACCAAATAACCATATCTTTTTAAGTTGTTGTTAGTTGCGAAGTCCGACCCATCGCAACCCTATGGACAACTTTCCTCCAGGCCTTCCTGTCCTCTACCATCCTCTGGAATCCATTTAAGCTCATGCCTACTGCTTCAATGACTCCATCCAGCCCAGTGGTGGGTTGCTCCTGGTCCGCTCCGGTTCTGGAGAGCCGGTAGTAAAAATCTGCTGGCGTTTGGAGAACTGGTAGTAATGGCTGGCTGGCCACGCCCCTGAACCAGTTCCCCGATCATCAGAGGTTTGTTTTTTTTTACTTTTAAAAGCATCTTTTTTTTCAGCCAAAAAAAGGCTTTTAAAAGTAAAAAAAAAAACCTCTTATGATCGCGCGGCTCAGCAGGGATCATCAGAACCCTTCATAAGTTTTTTTTTAACAATCTCTTTAGCCAAAGAGGTTGTTAAAACAAAAGGTTTTAAAAGGCTCCTCTGGAGATCCCAGCTGAGTGAAGAGGTTCTGGGCTACTATTAGGCAACTTCAGCTGGGATCGTCAAGGAGCCTTTTAAAATCTTTTTCTCCTCTGGCCCACCCAATCTCCCCTCCCCAATTACATAATTACTGCTCCTTTCAGGTTCACTTTCTTTTGGCTTCTGCAATCAGTTGCATCAGCTAGCAACTGAACCTGCCTGCCTCCCTGCAATCCATCTCCTCAGTGCCTTTGCTGGCTGAGGAACTCTGGGAGTTAAAGTCCACAAACCTGAAAGTTACTAAGGTTGGAGACCCTGATCTAAAAAATATAAATAAAATAAAATAATAAAATATTTGTGCAGCTTTCTGAGATTTAGTGTGTTTCTGTAGTGTTTCACTCTAACTACACAAACACACAGAATCTCACAAAGCTGATTGTGGCATTTTGTGTGTGTATGTATGTGAGTCAATTGTGGTGTGTGTGTGTGTGTGTGTAAAGTGTGAAAGTTGGTTTTTCAGCTTTTTGTGGCTATGTGAAGTTCCTGCTTGTTACAGGGACCATTTTGGGTGAAGTGCAGCTGCTTTTACATTGTGTGTGAGTCTGTTGTGTTGTGTTTTGTGTGTGTGTGTCTGTGTGTTGTGTCTTGCCCGCCCTCAGAGCAGCCGGGGCCTTCTTATCTGCTCCCGAACACGGAGGAATGTATGCCTCCCGGCCCCAGTCCTGGCTCCATGCCCAGACAAACTGCAGAAGAAGGAGCACCTCCCGGCCCCAGCCCTGACTCCATGCCCAGGCAAACGGAGCAGCTAGACCCCTCCCCCTCCTCCACAGCATGTGAGCCTGAGGAGGGTTTATTACCAACAGCTGATTGGAGTGACCCTCGCATCAGAAGATTGGATAGGCGGAGGCAACAGAAGGAAGGGAGGGGCAGGCCTTAATGAGTGCTGAGTCATGGAGCCACACCCCATGGCCTATATAAAGGATCTGCTTTCTGGCAGTCTCTGAGTCAGGCAAAGTCGAACTTATCTTGCTGAAGTCACTTACTGGTCTCCTGCCTGCTCTGAGGACTTTGCTAGGACTTTGGGCAGAGCTGCAGAGGCAAGCCTATTCGGATTTCCCTGACCCGGCCGTCAGCGGAGGAGTGGGACACGACACTGTGTGTGTCCCTTTGCAAGGACTTGGAGGCAGCTCCTCTGAGGAAAAGAGGTGGCGGCGAAGCTCTGGCTGTCCCCCAGGAGAAATCGCTTTGTCTCTGCAGCATTGGTCATGTGATTGAGTGGGCGTGGCCAACTTTATTTTATTTTATTTATTTTATTTTTTGTCACAACATTATATATAAGCATAAGCATGAAATAACTCTATGATATATAAGCATATATATAACCATAAGTATGTAATAACTATATGAAATTGTATACAATCAAAGGGAACTTTGATTATATACAAAATGCTGTGGGTAACTTGATGTCACTCACAGCAAGGTGCCGCCCCACCTTGCCCTGAGTGACTTCAAGTTGGCCACGCCCACTCAGTCACATGACCACAAAGCCACGCCCACCAAATAAGCCACCCCCACAGAACCGGTAGTAAAAAATTTTGGAACCTACCCCTGATCCAGCCACCTCGTTCTCTGCTGTCCCCTTCTTCTTTTGCCCTCAATCTTTCCCAGCATTAGGCTCTTCTCCAGTAAGTCCTTCCTTCTCATTAGGTGGCCAAAGTATTTCAGTTTCATCTTCAGGATCTGGCCTTCTAAAGACCAGTCAGGGTTGATCTCCTCTAGGACTGATCGGTTTGATGGCCTTGCAGTCCAAGGGACTCGCAGGAGTATTCTCCAGCACCAGAGTTCAAAGGCCTCAATCCTTTGGCGCTCAACCTTTCTTACGGTCCAACTTTCACAGCCTTTCAACTTTCCAACTTTCCAACACAGCTTTTCCAACTTTCATTGCAACTGGGAGCACCATGACCTTGACTATAAGCACTTTTGTTGGCAGGATGATGTCTCTGCTTTTTAGAATGCTGTCTAGATTTGCCATAGCTTTCCTCCCCAGGAACAAGCATCTTTTAATTTCTTGGCTGCAGTCCCCATCTACGATGATCATGGAGCCCAGGCAAATAAAATCTGCCACTACCTCCATTTCTTTCCCATCTATTTGCCAGGAAATGCGAGGGCCGGATGCCATGATCTTAGTTTTTCTTAATGTTGAATTTCAAGCCAACTTTTGCATTCTCAGATATGAGAAACAATAAAATAATAAAAAAAGGAATGGATTGATAAGTTTTAAAATACTGTTATGCCCTGATCTTTTTAAGTAGAAAAGGGTATAACAGTATTTTAAAAGTTATCAATCCATTCCTTTTTTTTTATTGTATTGTTTCTCATATTTGCATGTAAAGGAGTATGCTGTGTCTACCATAATTACATGACAATCCTGTAGAACAGGTTGGGTTGGGCAAGTCTATTTGACTTAAGGTTATAGAGTTAGCTCCATCAGGACTGAACCTGAATTGAAGCACTATATGCCACAGTTGAGTATTTCTCCTTCAAGCCGAGCTTGACTTCCTTGTGGACACATCCATTTGGGTTTCTTCAACAACAAAATTAAAGTGGTTTGTTCCAGAGTGTTTTCAAGAAGATGCTCCAGTTCTGGATACCAATTGCTATCTTTTTCTAGTGTAACAATTTTTCAATTCACAGGGGATTTGTATGAATTCTTTGATCCCCAGTCAGAAATCTATTCTGTCTGCTCATTCTGAAATCCGTGGCATTACAGCTGCATGTAGCTCTTAACTTCCATAGTTCCCTCTGAATGTACCAGTGAACTTAAATTTCTCATTATTATGAGATAGGAAACAGAGAAAAAAAGATAGCATAAACCTTAGGTTGGTGGTAATAGCTGACTGAACTCAGAAACTGACTGAACTCAGGGGTCAGAAACCAAGCAGTGTTGGATCTGGTTAGCATTTATTTTAATTTATTTTATTTTTTAAAAAAAAATATGTTATAGCAACTTTTAAAAAAGACAAAAAGAGAAAAATGTGCAACAGGTAAAAAAGCAGCTAATCAACCTTAACAAAAATTAAGCAAGGAAAAGGCATTTGTGAGGAGATTGCTAGTGGCTTCCAAGCATGTAGACTTAATTGTGACATTAAAAAAAAATATCAAGATGGCAGCAGTAAATTTTTATTGTCTTATTATCAAGAAAACTACATGGATGTATCAATGTATCAACTTAATGATTTTATCCATTGTGTTTTATGATTGGTGATTTTAATGTTTTTTTTTAAACGTTTTAAAGTTTGTATGCTGTAAGCCATCCAATTAAGCCATAAAGTTGAGCTCGATATAATGGCATTCTTTTCTTTCAAAGTAGACTTATAGAGTTAAAAAAGAACTTATCCCAGGTAGTAATAATGTGAAAATCATCCATTTTACAGCCCTGATGATTTTCCTGTTGTTGTCAGTTAACCCCCTACAAAGAATAAACAAGTCAGGTCTACAGCTACTCAAGATTGCCCAATCCTGGATAAGATCTAAGAAGAATCTAGCCACAGGATCAGGAATGTTCCCTAAATATGTCTAGAGTTACACTGACTATTAAAATAAGATGCTGAAGCGACCCTGGAGAGCTGGCAGTTAATGAACCATCTGCTATATTCTCTTCACAGCCCCTGCTTGCTGGAACATCTGCTTTAGGAAAAGTCAGTGTCGTGAGAAGTTGGAACGTAGAGCTGAAAACATGTGAATAGATGCATGAGGGAATGTTTTTTGCCTCTTCAATTGCATCATGGTTCCATCACTGTGGGGAAAATTTGATTTATGAAGCTCAGCTACCACGTCTGTTCTGTGCTCCTGTTTTGTTGCTTATTTTAGAAACACCAGCATGGGCTTCTGATTGGCCACTTTCCTCCCGGAGTAGCAGGATGATTGGTTGGGCACTCACATTTAGTTGTGTAGGTCTTGTTCCTGTTTGATTGTGTGTGTAGCATGCTGCATACAAATGGGGTAGGATAAAGCGAGGAGCCTTTTGAAGCAATTGTTGTGATCTCGGGGAGATGTCCTCGATAGAGCTGCTTCAGATTTTTCAGCTCATTAAAAATACAAACCATATGCCTGTAACCACAGCCAGAGCGTCTACTGTCAAAACATTACGAGAGAGCGCTAGGCCGATTTAATAAACTTAGCACTAGAGAGTTAGACTAAGAAAGATGAGGTTATCCCAGAGGTGGGTTTCAACAGGTTCTGACTAGTTCTGGAGAACCGGTAGTGGAAATTTTGAGTAGTTTGAAGAACCAGTAAATACCACCTCTGACTGGCCCCGCCACAATCTATTCTCTGCCTCCTGAGTACTAGCTGATCGGGAGGAAATGGGGATTTTACAGTATCCTTCCCCTGGATTGGGGAGGGAATGGAGATTTTACAGTATCCTTCCCATGGAGTGGTGAGGGAATGGAGATTTTACAGTAATCTTCCCCCACCACGCCCACAAGCCATGCCACACCACACCCACCAAGCCACACCCACAGAACTGGTAGTAAAATTTTTTGAAACCCAACTACTATTACTGAATGAGAAGGAACAAAGCAAGTTGGGGTGGGGGACTTTTTGTCCAGGAAGCACCAGGTGGGTCTTAACTGACTCCAAAGCTGTTATTTGAGAGAAGTTGCTCTCCTCTCAAAGGAACAAATTCAGTTGACTTGGTGACCATTCTAGTGCAACTGTGGTTAAAAAGGCAGGATGAAGCTGCGATTATGGAGGCCTCTGACAAGCACTGGCATTAGCAACTAACAAGATGCGTTCATTAACTCTTGTGGGAAGAAATATCCATCTGGTTCAGTTCCAAGTAGGGAGAAAGACACTGGAAACATGGAGGCTGATTGGAAAGTTGGCTTATTGATAAACAGGACCACATGGGTTTGAGGTCTTGGGCAGCTGACCAATGGAGTTGAGAATGAGGGTTATTTATGCCTTCTCTTGGGCCTCGCCCTTGAGCTTCCTGTTCCTGTGCAAGAGCATGTATTCTATTGGCTGTTGTAGGGGTAAGTTTCTAGGTTGTCTAAATGAAGTTTGGTTGAAGTGTGCTGATGCGATGAAGGGGCTTGTTGTACAATTCCTATTGTGGCTGAAGGCTAACCCTACCTTTGTTCAGAATATCCTGTCTTGAATGGATTACCAAATCTGCATTTCTAACTGTTGGTCCCTTAGTTTCTACTTGGGGCAGAGAGCTGAAACTCTGAGTTTCTGTCTTTAGAAACATGTTTCTCCTTCGGGGAAAATATAATATTCTGCCTTTTTAATATTTCCTAAAATATTTCATTCTTCTAAGAGGGGTTGGTGCTACCTCAAGTTATTCTCCAAAGCACCTGAAGGCGGGACAAGAAGCAATGAGTGGAAACTAATCAAGGAGAGAAGCAACCTTGAACCAAGGAGAAATTTCCTGACAGAACAATTAATCAGTGGAACAACTTGCCTGCAGAAGTTGTGAATGCTCCAACATTGGAAGTTTTAAAGAACATGTTGAATAACCATTTGTCTGAAGTGGTGTAGGGTTTCCTGACTAAGGAGGGGGTTGGACTAGAAGACCTCCAAAGTCCCTTCCAACTCTATTCTATTCTATTCTATTCTATTCTATTCTATTCTATTCTATTCTATTCTATTCTATTCTATTCTATTCTATTCTACCTTTCTACACTCTCTACCTGAAAGAGACTACCCTTGGGAGGGTCATCATACCCCCATCTCTCAAGGATGGATTATCGCACTATGCTGCTATTGGAGACCACTTAGAAGCTGTAGCCCAACTGCTAGCAGAGGACTAGATGGGTGCTTCATCACTGGAGATTTTTTAAGAAGAGACTGGACAGTCACTTGTCTGAAATGGTATAGGGTCTCCTGCTTGAGCAGGGCCTGGACTAGAAGACCTCCAAGGTCCCTTCCAGCTCTATTCTGATTGATTGACAGTTTCCAGACTAATGTACCACCAAGCTAACAGTACTGTATTGATTCCTAGTTGGCTTGTAAGTACAATTCATAATCCTGGTAACTACGTATAAACTCTGTGTGGCTTCCTACTAGCAGAAAGTTCCCTGCAGTCCCTATTCTGAGTATACCCAGCCTGACCATTGCATGTGTCCCATTCCAGGGACACTAAGTTTCAGTGAGAGAGAATGAGGAAATAATGTTTCTCAGTATTAGCTGTGTTCTTGTAGAACATCTTAGCCCAAGAAATTTCACAAAGTTCCCCCACTCTCAATGTTATTCAAAAGAGTGTTCAAAATCTCTGACGTATTTATGACACCCAAAGATTTTGAACTGGATGCTAAGGATTGTATTATTTTCATCAGTTTTAAGGTAGGTTGTAGGAGTCAGGTGGAACCCTAAGTCATTGGTTGTTCATCTTATCCAAGAAGTCATCCAACGTCATAAGATTTTTTACTAGTTTTTACTAATTGCTCTGTCCCTTACTGTCTTTCTTATTTCATTTCTTCACAGTTCTCTTTTTAGCTTTTTCTAGTGACTCAGAATGCAGCTTTTAAAAGCAATGAAACAATCTCCTGAATAAAAGCAAAATACTTGGTAAGCTTGACAGAATTATATTAAAGCACTAATAAGCAACATTGTCAGATTCACTAAGTCCTTACCTGTCCAAACATACAGCTCTGCAGTATTAAATTAGAATGATACCACCTTCCTAAAATCATCTATCAGAAATTTAAAATATATTCACAACTTGTGATATAGTACCCTGTCTATTCTGATCAGAGCATATTATTTTGACTTGGGAACTGCACAAGAAATACCTATTTCTGGTTATAAAAATATGATAATG
Source organism: Ahaetulla prasina (assembly GCF_028640845.1). NCBI lineage: Eukaryota > Metazoa > Chordata > Lepidosauria > Squamata > Colubridae > Ahaetulla > Ahaetulla prasina. The sequence goes on from NC_080546.1 coordinate 17,883,319, forward strand.
AAGAAGGAGATAGTATTTCAGCATTCACGTACACACATATATCAGTGTGAATGCACCATATTTTTAGCTCAAACATGAAAATTCTAATGAGTAATTATGGAGGAAGCAGACTTGAGCCTGAATTGTCTCTAGATTATCCTCTGAAGCTTCATCTAGTGCCAGGTTTGTAGTCCTTCCTTCCTCTCTTTTTTCCTCCCTCCTCCCTCCCTCCCTCCCTCTCTCTCACACACACACCCGAACCCCCCCCAGCCCACCATTTTTTGCCTACCCCCCCCATTTTTTGCCTAGCAGACTTTTTTAAAAGAAAAAAAAAAAGCCTCTGACAATCAGGCACTTCAGCTGGGATTGTCAGAGCCTTGTTTTAACCCTTTAAAAGCATTTTTTTTGCAACCTCTTCAGCCGAAGAGGTTGTTAAAAAATGCTTTTAAAAGTTAAAAAAAGAGAGGCTCTGACAATCGGGTGGCTCAGCTGGACATGGGTGGGTGGGTGGGAAGCAGGGATTTTTGCTACTAGTTCTCCGAAACCACCTGCTGCCATTGCTACCGGATCGACCGATCCAGTCTGAACCGGGAGCATTTCACCCCTGATGCAGCCCTCCTGAGCTCCATTTTCACTGGCAGAAGGTTGCAGGAGGCTATCGCAGCTGAAAACAGAGCTCAGGAGGGCTGCACGTGGCCCTCCCGAGCTCCATTTTTGCTGGCAGAGCGCTTGGGCCATCATAGGCACTCCTGACATGAATGATGTTGAGCTGGCCATGCCCATCTCCCCACCCCCAGGTCAAATACAACCCTGATGCAGCAGTCAATAAAATCAAGTTTGAAACTCCTGATCTGCAGTTTAGAAGGTCAGGAGAGCATCAAAATAAGTGGGCTTCATTGTATCTGTGGATGACTATGTATCTGAAAGCTTGTCTTGCTTTTTATTTATTTATTTATTTATTTATTTATTTATTTATTTATTTGATTTCTATATCGCCCTTCTCCCGAAGGACTCAGGGCGGTGTATAGGCAAGAATAAAACAGACGGTACAATATACAAATTTAAAATGCAGTTTAAAAACTTATTTTAAAATTGGCCTGAGAAGTAAAATATATAATAAGCTAAAAAACCCCATTTAAAATTAATTTCTAAGAATTTAAAAATTTGTTAAAATCCAGCCCCGCGCGAATAAAAAGATGTGTCTTCAGTTCGCGACGGAATGTCTGAAGGTCAGGTATTTGGCGTAAACCCGGGGGAAGTTCGTTCCAGAGGGTGGGAGCCCCCACAGAGAAGGACCTTCCCCTGGGGGCCGCCAGCCGACATTGCTTGGCGGACGGCACCCTGAGAAGTCCCTCTCTGTGAGAGCGTACGGGTTGGTGGGAGGCATGTGGTAACAGCAGGCGGTCCCGTAAGTACCCAGGCCCTGTTTTGATAGTGAAAGGCATAACTGGGATTATACTACCCTTTCCCTCCTCAAGATCACAGAAACACCCCCCCACACACACACACATCAAGAGAGGCTCTGAAGGTCAAAAGGAAGTGGCCCTTGGATTCCTAAGACCTATCCCAAGGTCTTGCATTAGATTTAAAAGAAGCTTAAAGGATGCTGAGTAAATAACTAGTTTGCAATCTGGCAAGCAGATTTAGTGGTAAGATGCTAACAGAGGTAAGTAGATTAAAAAGTCTATAAAAAGATTGAATATAGCGCTAATGGTAGTGTCCAGTTGGGCTGCTTAACTATGAAATATTGACTGAGCTATTCAACATCTTTCCCATCTATTCCACCTTCTTAAAAAATAAGGCAGTATTTGAATTATGAACAGAGACGCAAATAACAGAATAGAATAGAATAGAATAGAATAGAATAGAATAGAATAGAATAGAATAGAATTTTTTTATTGGCCAAGTGTGATTGGACACACAAGGAATTTGTCTTGGTGCTATGCTCTCAGTGTACATAAAAGAAAAGATATGTTCATTAAGGTACAACATTTACAACACAAATGATGGTCAATATATCAATATAAATCACAGGATTGCAAGCAAAAAGTTACAGTCATACAGTCATAAGTGGAAAGAGATTGGTGATGGGAACAATGAGAAGATTAATAGTAGTGCAGATTTAGTAAATAGTTTGACAGTGTTGAGGGAATTATTTGTTTAGCAGAGTGATGGCCTTCAGGAAAAAACTGTTCTTGTGTCTAGTTGTTCTGGTGTGCAGTGCTCTATAGCTTCGTTTTGAGGGTAAGAGTTGAAACAGGTTATGTCCTGGATGTGAGGGATCTGTAAATATTTCCACGGCCCTCTTCTTGATTCATGCAGTATACAGGTCCTCAATGGAAGGTGTAATGTATTTGAATTTTAGGAGGGAAATTTGGGCGGGAAAATGCACGTTGCTGATTGGCTGATGCCTCAGCCAAAATACTATTTAAAGAGGGGTTTTTGCCTGTTGGCTTTTGCTGGGATCACAATAAACCAAAGAGCTGTTGTCACTTGTATCGTCTCCTGCCTCTTCATTGCCCGAACTTAACAGAAGGCAGGTTGGTAGCAATTATTTTTAACATCCAATTCTCTGCCTGTATTTTAGTCATGCAATAACTTTTAAGATTTTACAGATTCTGAAAGTTTTTGAGATTAGATCTATCAACAATATCAGCAGTAGTTTTGGTCCCATTTTCTGTGTTTACATGCACACTTACAACTGCAGGCTTGCAATGGGCAAACACCTGTGTCCATTATCTTCTGCAGTGATCCTATCTTAACCCAGGTATTGCCTGTTCAAGGTTTTTGCTTTATTTTAGGAACCTATATACTGCATGCCAAAACACACTTGTTCATAAATTAGTTCCATTGTTTGCATTACCAACTGTGCAAAGGAGATTTTGACTTTTATTTTATTTCTATATTTTATTTTTATTCAAATTCAAACCTTTATTGTCAGACTACAACATGTGTACAAATGAGATTGTCTGAGCCACCCTTCGTGCAACCCCCAATCCAAACTCGATTTCATTGAGGGCCACATCAGGGTTGTGTTTGGGGGGGGGCTGGGGGGTGTGTGGCCTGGTGGGCATGGGCAGCTCGGTGTCACTCATGTCGGGGGCACCTGTGGTGGCCAAGTGCTAAGGCAGGACTTGCCTCAGACCCTCTCTTCCTCTCATTATAATCTTCCTTCCTTCCTTCCTTCCTTCCTTCCTTCCTTCCTTCCTTCCTTCCTTCCTTCCTTCCTTCCTTCCTTCCTTCCTTCCTTCCTTCCTTCCTTCCTTCCTTCCCTAATCAGCTGGGCTACAAACAAAGGAAATATAGGTAGATATAGCATACGGGTGGGTATCAGAGCAAATCGGTTCATTCTCAGATGATCGCCGGAGCTACTGGTCCACCCAAACTGGTCCGAACCAGCAGACTCCCACCCCTGACTATAATTTTATTTTTAAAAGTATCTGACACTCTGATGATTGTCACCAGATGTCCCTGTTCACATTCCCACATGGTTGCTTATATATACAGAAATAGAAGCTGGAAAGAAGAAGTGTGATATACGTACACAGCTCAACTGATCTGGACTGAGAAACAGCTGGGAAGTAATTGCTGCCTTTTGCTTATTGGTCTTAGCCTTGAACTGTATTGCTATTTAGAGTGGAAGAAATAAGCACAGTTTAATTATCCTTAAAGTAACAACACATGATTACTATTAGTCCAATATTTTGGCTATACCTTTTGTTTACTTCATCGTACATTTTAAAATACTAGTTTCATTTTTAAAAATTTGGCCCTGTTCTTCTATCACTGTAATTTTTTTTAAAAAAATGAATTGTGAATAGCCCTGGAAATTGAGTAAGCAGATATCCTATTTTGCAGACAACTATCTGCCTTGTACCCTCCACTAGATTATTCCATTGGTAAGCAGCTCACACTGTTCATGCATCCCTTGAGGTCAGAAGGAGCGAAGGTTAGGCGAAAAAAGAGAACAAGCGGGAATAACCATGTTTCCTCCCTTTGAGATTAATTTTATATCTCCTATAATAGTCAATATCTAAATGACAGCATCATAAATTATCCCAGTTTTCATTTCCAAGATTAGATTAAAACATTTATGTACGGTTGCGCGGTTCCGTAGACAAAACTAAAAGAAGAAACACATAACATGTAAAATTAAGCAGAAGCCACAAACTATCAAATGCAAATCTCCGCAAAACTTTCAAAAGTGGGCCTCTTGACAGACCTTTTGACATTTCACAGCTTAGGCTTACTCCCCAGTTTGACTTGGATGACATCAGTTATAGTCAGTGGTGGGATTCAGCCAGTTCGCACCATTTCGGGAGAACCGGTTGTTAACTTTCTGAGCAGTTTGGTAAACTGGTTGTTGGAAGAAATCATTAGGGCAGAGAACCGGTTGTTAAATGACTTGAATCCCACCACTGGTTATAGTCCTTGGCTTGACTAGATTGCAATCTTCATTACAGACAAAAAGGAAGCTATACCCAACAGTTGATTGCTCACTGCTCATTCAAGGCTGCAAAGCGTTCTGATAGTCTTGGGAGTTTAAACTCGAGTTTTTTTTTCTATTCACTCTTCCAAATTAAGGAATACCTGGCATGTGATTGGTGTCTTTGAAGAAGACTTTTAAAAAATCTTTACCTAAATGGCTTTTTCTGACCTGGGAAACGTCTGTTTATGTCAAGCCTTATATCATCTATGTCCATTTTCCCTTTCCCTTCCCTGTTTGACTGGAAGTGTCGAATATTGTTGCTCCTTCTGGTTTGAAGCAGCTGGAAAGGGTTGGCCCCTCTTTCCATATCCGTTTCTTCATTGGCAGGAAGTCCCTCCATTCTACACAGTCTACTCCTACGCCAGTGGTGGGATTCAACCGGTTCGCACCACTTCGGCCAAACTGGTTGTTAAATTGCTGGCTGGCCCCACCCCGCCCCGCCACTGCTTATTGGCAGAGGTGGGATTCAGCCAGTTTGGGCCAGTTTGGCAAACCGGCAGATCCCACCACTAGCTGGCCCCGCCCCTCACCCCTCCGCTCCCTGGCACTCCTCGCCTTGGCCGGCCTCTCCTGAAGCCATTTTGGCATCTCGGCGCTCCTCTAACCAGCCCCTGGCCCCCTCCAAGCAAGCTATGTCCGCGCAGACAAAACCCCAAGGCAGTTCTGACAAGGCACTTGGAGGGAGGGGCTGGAGCTACTAAACAGGTGGCCAAGCCAAGTGCCTGAAGGACCCCATCTCGTCAACGGGAAAAATTTGAATCCCACCACTGTCTTGCACCTTCCTAACTAGTAGCTGCAGAAAGACTTGATTATGTTGAGAGAGAAGTTCCCTGAGGATGGGCTCCAGCATGAGTCTGAAAGCTCAGAAGACTAAATCTCTGGTCCCGGTGACCGATCCAGATTGGATCCTGCAACGTTATTCTGGAACACATATATTTGCCTTCATTTGAGAAAGACTTGAGTCCAAAACATGCTATATTTTACATTCTCCTTTCCACACCATGGAAGTCATTCCAAGACAGGAAGGAAGTGTGGAAAATTGGATATTTTCAATATGGTTGGAAGCTAGCTATTGGTGAAAACCAGTAAAATTGATATGTATTATTATAGGGGTCAGACCCACTAGGTCAGGGGTCTCTAACCTTGGCAACTTTAAGACTTGTGGACTGCAACTCCCAGAATTCTTTTTAATAGGCTTTGCTGGCTGAGGAATTCTGGGAGTTGAAGTCCACAAGTCTTAAAGTTGCCAAGGTTGGAGACCCCTGCACTAGGTTGACCAAACTAGGGAATCAATTCCACAGGATGGTTATGACTACTTTTGTTGTCTATAATTACAGAATCTTTCAGAATCTCTCCTTATAGTTCAGTAAGTGAGGGAACGTTTATCTAAACTGCTTCTGAGTGTTATCTAGACCAGGGGTCGCCAACCTTGTCAACTTTATGACTTGTGGACTTCAACTCCCAGAATTCTTCAGCCAGTGCTGGCCGATGAATTCTGGAAGTTGAAGTCCACAAGTCATAAAGTTGCCAAGGTTAGAGACCCCTGATCTAGATGTTGTGGACTTTAAAAAAATGCTATAGCTCTTTTTGCTTCGGCAATGGAACCTGCATGTGTTTGCCAAGGTCATCTTCCTTACTCTACACCAGGAACAGGCCACTGAATTTGGATCCAGCTGAAACCATCGGATGGGCAATAGAAACTTGGTAGAAAGCCAGTTGTGATCTCTAAGATGATGGAGAACCTTGCTGATGGAGACCCTCAATACAGCACTGGTAGAGAGCCTAATTGATCCTTAAGGAGCCATTGAGTAGCCTGAAGTTGCTAGAAGCACAGGAAGTTTTTGGAACTGGGAGAAGATGAAGGGCAGGAGACACTGGACAGCAGAGGAAAATATAAGTAGGTGGCCTTAGATAGCAACAACTCAGTGGAAGATTGAACTAAAATACTATATTCTAATCCAGGTACAAGTACAAAGTCGGACTGATTGTCTTGCTGGTAAGTTACATAGAAGTAATGATTTCAGGGTATTTCTTGTCTCAGTTTCTCCATTTAATCTTGGAAGGGAGAAGGCAGATGTAATTTAACATCTAGTGTTGAAGCCTGAATTTAACATCTGAATTTAACAACATCTGAAGCTGAATTTAACATCTGAAGCTGAAGCCGAGGGACGCAGCGGCTCAGGGGCTAAGATGCTGAGCTTGTCAATCAAAAGGTCAGCAGTTCGAATCCCTAGTGCCGCCTAATGGGGTGAGCTCCTGTTACTTGTCCCAGCTTCTGCCAACCTAGCAGTTCGAAAGCACTTAAAAAATGCAAGTAGAAAAATAGGGACCACCTTTGGTGGGAAGGTAACAGCGTTCCATGCACCTTTGGTGTTTAGTCATGCCCGCCACATGACCACGGAGACGTCTTCATACAGCACTGGCTCTTTGGCTTTGAAACGGAGATGAGCACCGCCCCTTAGAGTCGGGAACAACTAGCACATATGTCTGATGGGAATCTGAAGCCAAACTTTCCAACAATGTGATGTGAGTGTGTTTGTTTGTTTATATTTCACAGTTCTTAACCAGCCATCTCCCTCATTGTGTGAGCCTCTGTCAGAAGCCTGACCATTGGGCTAATCCTGATTCTTCCACTTGCTTTCCATCTTGTTTAAAAGAATTGTGAGCCCCCCCCCCGACAGTTCATTTAACTATGCTTATTAGTTTATTTGTAATATGGTTTGTTAAAATACTACCTTTCCTGGTATTGAAATTTAAAAGTTATTCAAAAGCTAGCTGCATGTAACCATCTTCTCCAGCAGAGCAACAATTTGGAAATAATTATGGAAAAGTGTTTTGTAAAATGTGTGAGAGCATAATCATAGCAATCATTGGCAACTTTTTAAAGTGCCTAACAAAAGAACTCTCCGAAATTCATCTTGGAGTGATACTTGGAAGACAGCTGACTATCTGACTAATAAGAGCACAATTGCCACTACCAGGAGAAAAAAGTGTGCTAAAAGCTGGGCCACCTTTGCTAATCAGTGAGTCAGTTCTATATCTTCAAAAAATCCACTTTGTGCCATCAGAACATAGGCTCTTTCTAAGAATTTCGGGTCAAAACACTTTGACACAACCAGTTTAAAGCATGCAGCATAATTGACAGATACATCCTGGTAAACTCTCGCCTATTTATGATGATTAGTAAGGTTCTTTCATTTCAGTGTATTACGTCTGCAATGATGTAGATCTTCTATTTAGAGATAATATTTGTTTATCAAGAAAGGAGCTGCCAGTGTCTGGAAAGCTTTATATCAGTAAAATAAACACGAAGTGCTAGCAAACGAAATGTTACTGAAATGCGGCATTTATTTTCTGTATCGAATTTTTAATTTCATTTCCCCATTTCGTAAGGGAAAAACCAATACAAGCGTGACAGTGAAGAGGAATGGGAAATCCCAGAACATTCTGCGCTACTCCTGATATCTAATCTTTGTATCGTCCTCTTCCTCCCCCCTCCCCTCACAGAGTGAAATGTTGGTACCAATCAAATATGACACAATAGTGTAAATTAGTCTGCTTTCCACCACCGTCCCTTTCACCTGGTAGTTGTTATAAAGGTGGGCTTAGCCACCAGGTAATTTCTAGTTTGCTACCGTGATCCAGGACATCGGAGGTGGAGCATTTTGATTAACGAAGCCTAATGCCGATCAGTAACAATAATAAAGTTGGTTAGCTATTTAAAAAGCTAAAACCAATCCATTTACCACATGGGAAAATAGATTTGTAATAACTACTTTCAGGGGTGGGCTTCAAAAATTTTAGCAAGGGGTTCTCTGCCTGGTTGCTGGGTGGGCGTGGCCATGGTGGGTGCGACCTAGTCGGCCTCCTGCACCATGGTGGGTGGGGCGTTTTTGCCCTCCTCGGGCTCCAGAAGCTTTCCTCGAGCCTCCGGAGGGCAAAAACAGCCTCCTCAGGCTCTGGAGGCTCTCTTCCCAAACTTCCGTAGGCCTGTTTTCGCCCTCCCCAAGCCTCCGCACATGCCCTGCAGTTACTTACTTCCAAAACGGGCCGCGTGGGGACTCCTGGGAGGGGTGGGGCAGGGTGGGTGGGGCCAGCCAGGAGTGGGATTGGGGGTTCTCCGAACTGCACAGAATCTTAGCTAGAGTTTTTCCCGAACCCCTGCGAACCCCCAGCAGCCCAACCGACTACCGTCAACTTTAACCTATATAAACATATTTTCAAAATGGTTACTGAACTGATTCTGCCTGAAATGTTCCCCAAATGTTAAGATGAATATCACAGTATATACATAATTATGTTGGATTTGCAAGTTACCCTAAAGTTAATATGATTTATTTGATTTGGTTTGACCTGTTGTGAAAATCCAGTCTTTCTTTTTTGGAAACCATGGTTTCTGGCTTAACATGTATGTGAATCTGGCCAGTTATGCCTGCTTCTTTTTATCTTTCTTGCGTACACACAATCATACGCCATATTTTTAGGTAACCGCAACTTCTGGTTTAATTAATCCTGTTGCCTGCAACTTAGGGAAAATCATAACAATAGTAAAATATTTTGATACCACAAACTAATATATATTCAGTATTAAACAACAGCAGCAGCAACAACAACATGTAACTTGAATATTTTCTACTGTTTTGCAAAGTTTGATCTCAATTTTGCTCATCTGGTAAATTCAGAGAGTGATCTTTAACTCCAGTCCTCGCTGGGATAGTGAAGGTTTTTATACATCCTATCAGGAGAGAACAAGATTGGAGAAGGCTGATATTAAAAATGTAGGCTCTTTAATGATGGGAAGGAAAACTTCATATTTTGTATTGGCATGATTTCCAAAATCGTAAAGGCGGGCTACCAGTATGAAAAGGTTGCCTTTGACAAGAAAGAATAGAGATTGAAAGAAGAGCAGTTTTGGTGTAGGTGTTAAGGATCTGGCCTAGAAAACAGGAGTCTGTGAGTTCTAGTCTTGCCTGAGGCATGAAAGGCAACTGAGTGACTTTAGGCCAGTCAGTCCAGCTCACCTCGCAGGATATTGTGGAGAAAATAGGAGGAAGGAGTATTATATATGTTCATTGCCTTGAGTTATTTATAAAAATAGTAAAGGTGTGATAAAACAATCTAATTGACAAACAAACAAACAAACCTAGAAAATGAAATTAACAAAAAAAGGAGTTGAAATCAGCCACATGTAAGAAAAGGGAGTGTCATTTCTGTTTTATGCCCATATTGATCCTTAGCCAAAGATGGGAACATTAAAAAACAAAAAACAAATAAGAGCCACTGGAGCTTTGTGAAGATCCTGGGAATGGTCCAGTCAGATCATAGCTGATCACAAACGCACTTCCTCTTTTCATTCTGCAATCATTAATGGAGGGTGAACCCTGAAGAATTATTTCTAGGTTCACATTGTTGGGACAATGTGATTGTGCAGTGCCCCTTAGTGGCTTTTTGAGGACATGATCCCAATTTTGTTTACCGGCAAAGCCAAATGAAAAGATACGTTTTGCCTGGGACAAGAAGATCATGCTGTGTTTGAAATGCCATATACTCTCTTGGTGAGGAAGGGATTCTTCAGACCCTTGAACCATTTGTGTTATGTTTCTTCCAAAAGATCCATTGATTTTGTCTAAGAATTCCTAGGTCTAGGGGTGACATCATAGGAGTCTACGGACTAGGGGTGTCAGTGACATCATAGCAGCCTTCCAATATCTGAGGGGCTGTTATTTATTTATTTAGTTTGTCAAACATGTCAAACATGTATGAGATAACAGATATAAGTATAAACATGGCTATGAATACAGGAAATGGGTATGAATAAATGGACAGGGAAAGTAAGCATGTTGGTGTGCTTATGCATGCCCCTTACAGACCTCTTAGGAATGGGGTGGGGTCAACAGTCTCAGGTTAAAGTTATGGGAGTTTGGGGATGTAACTACAGAGTCAGGTAGTGCTTTCCAGGCATTGACCACTCTGTTGCTGAAGTCGTATTTTCTGAAATCGAGTTTGGAGCGGTTAACCTTGAGTTGCTCATGTATTATTGCGTTGAAGCTGAAGAAGTTATTGACACGTAGGATGTTGTAGCAGATAATTTTATGTACGATGCTAAGGTCAGGCTGTAGGCAGTATAGTTCTAGATTGTCCAAGCCCAAAATTTCAAGCCTGGTGGATAATTGTATTTTATCTTGGCTGTAAACCGCCCTGAGTCCTTATTATTATTATTGTGAGCAGAGAAGCGGAGTAATCTTCTCGTGAAATACCTCTGGACTCGCTCAATTTTGTAGTAATGTCTGATATGCAGTGCAGACCAATTCTCCAAAGCACCTGAGTCCAGGTCAAGAAGTGACAGATGGAAGATTATCAAAGAGAAATACAACTAATTAATTAAGGAGTTAATTAAGAAAATAAGGAGAAATTTCCTGTTTGTGCTTTGAAAATGTTCGAACTTTTGCATACAGCTAACACTGTCTATTAGCTAAGATTTTGAAAGATTTGCAGTAAATGTTCGTTGCTGATCCTGGTTCTTCAACCACCTGACAAAGTAGGTCTGAAACAGTTTTGCTCAACGGGCAGCAATTAATACTTTCAAAAAGTCAGTTTCTGTGGTTTTCTTCTTCGCTCTTTTTTCTGATTCTGAGCCACTATTCGGTGATTCTGAAAAACAGATTTGAAAAGTACAGCAGGAGATGTTGATTGTCAACATACACAAATGCAAATCAAGCTAGGACTTAGTTTCCGAGTAGGACATATTTTCGGGGGAAACACAGTAGTTTCACAGTTGTCTAATTCAAGGCCAGAAAAAGTGGGTGATTTCATATCCGGTTCCCATCATGTGTCTTTAAAATATTGGTGAGTTATGTGTATATTAATTGTACTCTCAAACTGATCCTTTCAGTGTTGTTCTGCTGCTCTTTTCAATGATTGGTAGTTTTTTGTGCCTACCTGGCGAGCAGCAGAAAGGAGCTGGTTTTACTTCCTACTTCCCTTCATCTTCTCTTGTATGCGTGCTTGAGTGCAAGTGGAAAGGTCTTGTGCGCGCAGCCAGTCGTTCTAAATGGCTCCATGTCCAGCAATAGAAATTGGGGCAATTTTCAAAATGGTACCCTGTGAAATATACAATTTATTTTAGCACTTTGGTGGAGAATGAGCTATTTGAAGAAATGAGCATTTCTGCATTTGATTTGTTAGAATGCGTAAGCAGAACTTCAGTTTTCGTGGAAATGCTGGAAGGTTGTTGCCCTTTCAGCTGTTTAGGAGCACTTAAGGAAGTCTGGCGGAGCAGCTGTAGTTTGTCTTCACTGTTAAGATATTCTAAGAGAAAAGTTAAATGTGTGCTATTTTGTTATGGAATTGCTTGAGGCACAAATTTTGATCTATTTCTGGAAGACCGAAAAAACCTACCTTATTTTTCGGAGTATAAGACGCACCTTAGTTTTTGGGGAGGAAAATAAGAAAAAAGCTGATTGGCAGGTAGATCGGCCTCCAGGAATACCCCCAATCAGCTGTTCCCAGAGGTGAATTTTAGCAACAGGTTCCTTGGTTTGTGAGCTCTGTGCCTTGCTTTCTTGGCCTTTTTTTTCTGCCTCTGAAACTTCTGAAACTCCATTTCAGAAAAAACTTTTTTTCCTGATTCTGAAAGTCTCTGAAACAGCTTCAGAAAAAAAGCCTCTGAAGCTCTGTTTGGGGGTTTCTTTTCTGAAGCTCTGTTTGGAGGCTTTTTTTCTGAACTCTGTTTGGGGGCTTCTTTTCTGAAGCTTCTTTTCTGATGCTTTTTTCACCCTCTGAAACCTCTGTTTGAGAAGCTGGGCAGGGCTACGTTCGAAGTATAAGACCCACCCAGATTTTCCCCTCTTTTTTGGGGAAAAAAAGGATGCAGTGGCTCAGGGGCTAGGACGTTGAGCTTGTTGATCAAAAGGTCAGCAGCTCAGCGGTTTGAATCCCTAGAGCTGCCGTGTAACGGGATGAGCTCCCGTTACTTGTCCCAGCTTCTGCCAACCTAGCAGTTTCGAAAGCACGTAAAAATGCAAGTAGAAAAAATAGGGACCACCTTTGGTGGGAAGGTAACAGCGTTTCGTGTGCCTTTGGCGTTGAGTCATGCTGGCCACATGATCACGGAGACATCTTCGGACAGTGCTGGCTCTTTGGCTTTGAAACGGAGATGAGCACTGCCCCCTAGAGTCGGCAACGACTAGCATGTATGTGTGAGGGGAACCTTTACCTTTTTATACTCTGAAAAATACGCTGCTCCTCATTGAAAGGTAAATGCCACAGTTCCAAGGATTTTATTGCTAGTTGAAAGCAGGATTCCTCTGGTCCAAAAAATGTACAGGTTGCGCCTTCAGAAATATATATTCAACAATTCAAAGTCTCCAGTCGGCCTGAAGATTCTCTACAAGTTATCAGCACATTGTAAAATGATGGAAAGGAAACACTCATATTAACTATTAATTACAATCCATGATGTTGTCCGTTCATATTTGGTTTTTTAAAATAACATGTTATTAATTTATTTACAAAATTTAATTAATTAATTTGTAACATTTTATTAATGTATTTACAAGTAAAATCTGGGAAAAAAAGAGATATTCCAACTTCCAACTTTCATTTCTGCAAGTATATACAATTTTAGTCACCTATCACTTTCTCTTAAAGTACAATCAAATGATGTTTTCTTCCAATAATCAATTTTTTAGCTATAAAAAAAATCTATAAAGTTTTATTTTTTGTCATTTCAGTCTTGGTGTCAGAAAATGTCCCATTAAGGTTCACCAGAAATAGCAACACATTTATGTTGAGAGAGAGAGAGAGAGAGGAAGTGGAAGTTAACTATGGGATTTTTCAGCTCTAAAAATAAAAATATCCTAACTAGCGCTTGATTAAGATGTGAGATAGATCTGTATTCTTCCCTGATCTCTTTCAGAAAGCAAAATGTTTTGGGGATGCATTCTTTGGAAGGAGGAGAGCTGGTGGAAATCCCTGCTTTACATATAGGAAGGATCAACTGAAGATGCAACCTTTTGTTATTTCCTGATCTGCAAGAAATATAAAACTATATAATTTTATATAATAATAAATTATGACTGCAATGATAAAGTAGGATATTAACTACATATAGATATTTCCTCTTACGTTTTAGTATTTCTTTTAACAGCTATAGTAAGAAAGAATTTTTTCAATGTCAGAAAAGCGGGTTGTCTAGATAATTTTTTTCCGTGGTGACAGCGACACAGTCAAATCAATTGAGTGAGAACTGTTCCATTTCTCTGCTGCAAATATGAGTTATCACTAAGATTGATAACTTCCATAAAACATTGCCTGGGGCAATGAAGATAAGCGATGATGCCAAGCAGTACAATGTTTGAAAATATGATCTTATGCCAGCCATCGACGAGACAACATAAATATTACAAGGCAATGTTTATGTAAATGTTTAGGATTGGGAGTACCAAAAATAATAATAAACAAAAAATCTGGAATTGTTACACATCAAATTCAGTTAAAATCCAATACCTGCAGAGACAAGATTATATCATATATTCAAAAACCAACAAAGAAAAAGGAAGAAAAAAAGCTTCATTTGTGACACTTTTCTGTCTGTACTGTAGGTGACACTATATAATTAGAGATGTGATATGTCTTATTTTGTAAGACAGTTATACCATTTATTGAGATTTAAGATGTCAATCAACAGAAAACATGGTTAAGGCTGGCTCCCCTGATTATATAGAATTTTTTGTATGTATGTATGTATGTATGTATGTATGTATGTATGTATGTATGTATGTATGTAGAAACCTGTTTTAGGTAGCTGCGGAAGAATGTCAAACATTCTTCATAGAAATTAACCCTTTTGATGCAATTGTCTATAAAACATATAATGATAGTTTTTTGGGGAAAAACTCCTTCTCCCTAGAATACTATTCTGTGGGGATTTATTTTTTTTACTCTTCCATGAATTCTTGGAGATTGCCTGGACAAGTCTGCTTAGGCAAGGTTTTTGAGAAGTGGTTTGCCATTGCCTCCTTCCTAGGGCTGAGAGTAGACGTCTAGGTTAGGGGTGTAAAACTCAAGGCCTGTGGGCCAGAACTGGTTCGCGGGGTGCTTAAATCTGGCTCGCGGGGCCAGCCTGGAAATAGCAAAGGATCAGCCCGTGGTGCCTCTGGCAGCCAAAATGGGGCCGGGGGCCATGCGCGGCTGTGTTGTGCAGCATTATCCACCTGGATGGTCTCCTGCAGTGCTTTGCTGGCCAAAACAGGGCACAGGGTATGTGTGCGTGGCCTCCCTGTGCCCCATTTTGCCTGGCAGAGGGCTGCAGGACGCCATCCAGGCTGACTCCCCCACTTCTAGGCCAGCCTGTGGAAGAGAACTACAATGCTAATCCGGCTGTCGAAGAAATCCTGTCTGACACACCTAGTCTAGGTCAAAGTCACCCAGTTGGCTTTGTGCCTAGGGTGGGACTAAAACTCCTGGTCTCCTGTTTTATAGCCTGATGCCTTAACCACTATACCAAACTGGCTCTCAACTATATTGTAGTTTATACAATATAATAAATGTATATTTAGATCTTGTTTTTCTCAGAAGGGACAATTGTAAAGGAGCCAGCACAATTTCGTGAAAGTTATAAGCAGCAAAAATGAACTTCTTGTGTGAGCACAACCAGTTCTTAATAATATCATCATCTGTCAATTGCGAAAGGCAGCTGTACTTGGAACAGATTATATCCTGTGACGATAGCTTTGCACCATCAAACAACAACAACTGCCTATCTCAGGTCCTTCAGAAGGACCCAATAGGTGGATAAAAATGCCAAATCCAGTCTAAACATCTGGCTGACTATGTGATAAACTATAATTTATACAAAGACAGAATTGAGAAGAGAGCAACAGACAGTAAATGCTGCCTCTGCTAAGATGAAGAAAGAGTGGACCACCTGGCTAGTTGCTGTAAGAAGATTGCATAGATTGACTACAAACCAAGACATGACAAAGTAGTAACAATGGTGCATTGGAATATCTGCAAGAAATACCATTTATCTACAAACAAGAACTGGGACCCAAAAATTGACAAATTAATAGAAAATGGATTTTTGAATTTAAACAACAAAGTACCTGACACGTAATACCATAGACATAACAGTTGTCAATGAAAAAAGACCCCCAAACATGGTGAATGTTGCAGTAACTGGAGACAGCAGAAGAGAAGAGAAAGAACTGGAGGAAGTCACAAAATCCAAAGCCCTACAAATAGAGGTAGAACGACTGTGGTAAAAGAAAGCAAAAATAGGACCAGTAGCATTTGTGCCTTCTTGAATGCAATCCCAAAACATCTGTAGCACCAGTTGAACACCATCGTCATTGACAAAATTTCCATGAGTGAATTACAAAATGTAGCTTTCCTTGGAACAGCTTACATCCTTCAGTGATACTGTGTTTTCCCCAAAATAAGACCCTGTCTTATATATTTTTGAACCCCAAAATAAGCGCTTGGCCTTATTTTTGGGAAGGTCTTATTATTTTGGGGTGTGTGGAGCAAGATGGGGCTCCTCTTGCCATCTTACCTGATTTCCAGCTCTATCTCCCTAACCCTAACCAGAGGAAATGGCGGGGACCGGCTGCGCATGTGTTTAAATATTTTCGGGGAGGGCTTATTTTCGGGGGGGACTTATTTTAGTGCATGCGCTCAAAAACCTGATTGGGCTTATTATCAGGGATGTCTTATTTTCGGGGAAACAGGGTACCTAACACACCACCAAACATTTACTATCCCAGATCCTTGGGAAGGACTTGATGGGTGGACAAAAATGCCAAATCCAGTCTAAACATCTGGCCGAATGCATGGCCAACCATAGCAATTCATTTCACATAGGTACAGTAGCAGTAACAGAGTTGGAAGGGACCTTGGAGGTCATCTAGTCCAACCCCCTGCTCATGCAGGAGACCTGTTGTTACTGAAGTCAACATATGCAATTCCAGCCTGGAGTTAAGAGGTTTGTTAACAGGGCTTGTTATTTATTTATTTATTTTATTTATTAAATTTTTATACCGCCCTTCTCCCAAAGGACTCAGGGCGGTGTACAGCCAGAAATAAAATACAAGATATGTACAGTTAAAACGAATTAAAACATAGCAAAATTACGAAAACGGCTGATAATTTAAATTTAAAATATTTAAAATATTAATAAACCCCCAATTTAAAATCAAACTATTATGCCAGTCCCACTTGAATAAATAAGTATGTTTTTAGCTCACAACGGAAGGTCCGAAGATCAGGCACTTGACGTAGGCCAGGGGGGAGTTCATTCCAGAGCGTCGATGCTCCCACAGAGAAGGCCCTACTCCTGGGGGCCGCCAGCTGACATTGTTTGGCGGACGGCACCCTGAGGAGACCCTCTCTGTGAGAGCGTACGGGTCGGTGGGAGGCATAGGGTAACAGCAGGCGGTCTCGTAAGTACCCGGGTCCTAAGCCATGGAGCGCTTTAAAGGTGGTAACCAAAATCTTGAAGCGCACCCGAAAGACCACAGGAAGCCAGTGCAGACTACGGAGCAGTGGTGTTACGTGGGAGCCACGCGCGGCTCCCATTACTACTCGCGCAGCCGCATTCTGGACTAACTGCAGCCTCCGGGTGCACCTCAAGGGCAGCCCCATGTAGAGAGCATTGCAGTAATCCAACCGAGACGTTAGTCTGAAGTAAAGTCGTTGCCAGATCTCCAAGATCCCTGTGATGAAAGGGGGACAGAAAGTTGTGTGTGCCTCAGTGAGTTGCATTAGTTTGAGTGTGAATGAGAACATTCAAGCTTCTTTGAGAGATTGTAGCATTCTAATTGCCTCATGAAAGCATTTAAAGAGCAAGGTGAGAGGCCCCAGATGCCTGTTGCACTAGACTTCAGTGTGCACGTGTGACACCTCTTCTGCGGGAGCTGCGTTGGTTGCCAATTTGCTTCCAGGTGCAATTCAAGGTTCTAGTTGTCACCTTTAAAGCCCTTCATGGCTTCGGACCAGGTTATCTGAGGGACTGTCTCTTGCCGGTCACATCCACCCAACCCACTAGAACAGGGAGGCAAGGAATATTGCGGCTCCCATCCCCTAAGAAGCTACTTCTGGAAGGAAGGCCTTCTCCTTGGTGGCTTCCTCCCTCTGGAACATCATCCCTCCAGAAATGAGATCGGCCCCCACTCTGACACCCTTTTGGAAAGCCCTGAAGATAAGGTTTTGCCAGCGGGCCTGGGGGACCCAGAGTGGGATGAAAACCATTAAATGGCTGATATGTGTGCTGTCACCAGGGGTGTGTGTATGTGTAGGTCATCGTCATCATCATCATTATTATCTTTTATTATTTTTATTACTTCCACATTGTGGTTTTATTTTCTGTAAGCTGCCCAGAGTTGCCGTGAGTGAATAGATGGCTAATAGATAAATCCAAATAGATAAATAAATGAATTCCAGACAGATTATATCAATGCTCAATGCTCCCAGTGGTTTATTCATTTATATGCTGCCCATCTCATTGCTCTAAGCAATTCTGGGTGGCTTACAATGTTATAGCTCCTTTATGACATGGTATGTGACATCTAGCTTTATGTCTTAAGCTAGTAGTACTTGCATTTAGTATTTGGTGTAGCCAATTTTCTGCTGAAGCAACAATGGCAAAGGTGGAACTGAGCTGTGCTGGCAGAAGGAGTGGGGGAAATTTAGTGGTCAGCTATTTTATTGGATGCCACAGTCAATCATTCAGAATAGAACTTGAAGGGACCATTGAGGTGTTCTAGTCTAATCCCCTGCTTTTATTATTATTATTATTATTAATTAAATTTTTATACCGCCCTTCTCCCGAAGGACTCAGGGCGGTTTACAGCCATAATAAGAAACAACAACAATATACACATAAAACTATAATTAAAAAAACTTATTATACAAATGGCCGAATTAAAACATTTAGAATAAAACCCAAATTTTAAAATGTTAAAACATTAAAACTAATTAAAATCCTATTAAAATCCTATGCCAGTCCTGCACGAACAAACAAATAGGTCTTCAGCTCTCGGCGGAAAGTCCGAAGGTCCGGCAGTTGCCGAAGTCCAGGGGGAAGTTCGTTCCAGAGTGTGGGAGCCCCCACAGAGAAGGACCTTCCCCTGGGGGCCGCCAGCCGACATTGCTTGGCAGACGGCACCCTAAGGAGTCCCTCTCTGTGCGAGCGTACAGGTCGGTGGGAGGCATTTGGTAACAGCAGGCGGTCCCGTAAGTACCCTGGCCCTAAGCCCTGCTTAATCAGGAGACCCTGTAAAATTTGAGACGTGGCTGTCCAGTCTCTTCTTAAAAGCCTCCAGTGATGAAGCACCCACAACTTCTGAAGGCAAGCTCTTCCACTGGTTAATTGTCCTCACCGTTAGGACCTTTCTCCTTAATTCCAGGCTGCTTCTCTCCTTTATTAGTTTCCAATCATTGTTTCTTGTCTTGCCTTCTGGTCCTTTAGAAAATAAGTTAACCACCTCTTCTTTGTGGCAGCCGCTCAAAATAGTCATTGCAGACTATTACCAAATCAATTGGAAGAAAGAAAAGAAAAAAGAAAAGAAAAGAAACAAATCAAAACTGCTGATTGATTGAGAATCCAGCAGCCCAACAGGAACTGGCTGCGTAGGGCAACAACCAGCTGCTGGAATGCATATGTGTGCTAGGTACTGCGACCATTTAGAGATAGAAATGTCACTAGACTGGAATGAAACATAGCAGCTTAACTTGTTAGAAAGATTTAAAAGTATTTAGGATTGAAAACAGCACATCTTCTGCTCCAAAATATGGATGGGGTAAATTTGCAGTAGACTGGAAGTGGATGGAGGTTGAGATAATTCATTCATGCACAGTAAGTAAGTAAGTAAGTAAACAAACAAACAAAATTGGTGTCTTGTGCTGGCAAAGAGACAAGAAGAAATTATGGGTCTGGCTGCAGTCTGGCTAGCTAGAATATTTATTCCAAACAAGAATGAAACCCAATGAAGTGGTTGATTGCTCACTGCCTATGTGAGGAGATAAGTGCTTCTGTATACAATGATTGAAACCCAAATTTCCTCCCCTCTATATTCCGCCCGACTTCATGATGGTGCTTGAATATGAGAAGCGTTATGTGTTTTCATAATGGCTAACTCTGGCCAGAGAACTACTGGCTGCCAGCTAAATTCTTTCTTGTACATAATCTAGAACAAACCAAAATGATCTGTCTTGTAATGCAGGATTGTCAAAGAGGAGACCATCAACATTCCAAGCAGAGGTGGGTTCCACTTATCTTCGCTACCGGTTCACAACGGGAGCGCGTGTGCACTCGCTTCGCTTGTGCACAGTGCTTCTGCACTTCTGCGAATGCACAGAGCATCATGATGACGTCTGGGCGGGTGGGCAGAGCCTCCCACCGCCGTTACTACCGGTTCACAAGATCCAGACGTAACAATCCACCATTGTTTCCAAGCATGATTAGTACAATAGAGTATTATAAAAGAAGTCACTAATGGTCACATATCATCATTCATATAGCAGAAAAGTCCTTCCCTTAGAATATGTTGGATCTCCACCCCTCCAAAGGTCAGAGTTTTATTCCATTTTTGTTTGGATGAAACACAATATTTATATTTTGGTTCATTTGTGGAAAGTAATGAAGAGTTGTACTGGCTCACACTATTTCTTGTTATGCAGGACTCTTTTCTCTGTGATAGCCATGCGAGTAGATACATTAATGTAGTAAATTGGCAGAAAATGCAGTGGCAGGAATAATTGATACTTCCTTTTACAGACAGATTGACAATTTTCTAGCAAGCTATATTTAAGAATTTTCTAAAAAAAAAAAAAAGAATAATCTTTGACCGGCCCGAAGATTGAACAACGTTAAGTAGTATAATCCTTTAAAATTAATGTTGCCTGCCTGTTGGAGCTTTGTCCCCTGATAGATTTCCTATTCAGGAGGAGGAGGAACATTAATGATGATGAGATGATGATGATGATTTCTTGGCAGAGTGACTGCTGATTCGTGCCTCACCCTTCTCAGCTCTTATTCCTGGTGATTTAATGAACATACTGATATGATTTTCTTGGAAACTATGTAGAAATGTCTTGTTACTGTTTTGCAGATTACAGCTTTGATCTTCATCGAAGTACAGACTGGATCTGAGGAGGTTCTTCCACCTGCTGAGACCATCCAGAAGCTCCTTTCGGTCAAAAGATGGCTCCCTTTTCACTTTTTGTTGCTTGGTTTTAAGGCTTTAACTGGAGTACATTATCTTTCTGCTGTCATTTTCTCAAAATTCAAAAGGGCATGAGATAGAAGAAAAGGAAAGAAGAAAGCAGAGATGATGCTGATCATGGGTTAATTAAAATGTGTAGATATATGGAATAATAGTTACTTTGATCTGATTTTGGGACTGCACTGATCAGTTCTTAAATCTCTTTTCTTTTTCCTGTGTTTCCTGCAATATATTCAATTATTCCCTTACATGAAACATCCAAGCTTATTTTGCCAGTTTCTTGCTATGTAAAAGCTTTTCAGTAAGCTTATTAATGTTATGTCTTTCAAGCTGGTTTAGCTTTAGATTGAATGAGAATATTAATTTTAATTCAATGTATAATAGCTGCAATTTTTAACTATTAATATCAGGGTAGGAGTCTCATTTGGTGCCCAGTGAGCAGGACTAGGAGATGCAGAGATGATCTAATAAATGGGGGGGGGGAATGTGATTTTGTACTCTGCATGGAAGTGAGTGTGCATTACAGAGTCCAGAGGCATGATATTTGAGTCACCAGGAAAAAAAGACAAGATGGAGGAAATTTGTAAGACACAGAAAGGGACCAGAAAGGGCAACAGCCCAATAAAAGCCATTGTTCATAGTAGTTGATGTTAGTATCTGTAGTAAGAAAGGTTAGAGTCTCAGTAGTAGAGAAGAGTTTTTTTGATGCTGGCATAGAAATCTTCTATTTCAAGCTCTGTTGCATCAGTCGTTGGGCCATAGACTTGGACAACTGATTTTGAGAGACTTGGCACAGTTTAGGATGGTCATAATGTGATCATTAACCGTTGAGAAGCTTTCCACTGCTTGGGTGAGTTTCTGGCTTGTGATAAATGTCACTCCATTTGTTTTCCTGGCATCCCAAGCAATAAATAGTGAATTCTTCAGACTGGAAATAGCTGTTGTCTATCCAGTGTAGCTTATTGTTGCCAAGAAAAGTTGATTTTCAACCTGGTCATTCCCTGTCTGATAATATCCAATTTACCCTGGCTTATTCCTTGGACATTTCACCAACAATTGCATCGGCAGCTGGAATTCCTGCCAGATTTTCCCCAGGAACATTATTAATGCCTTGACTACTCGGTGCAGGTCCTTGCTCTTCCCCTGTAGGTTGTTGGATACCTTCTGTCCTGGAAACTTTACCATTGACCATCCTTTTCAGATTCATTTGAGAACCTTCTCATAAAATGTTCTTGGTTCTGTGAAATGCTAAAACACTGTGACAACTCAACTTTAACAATGAAGTTTCCATAGCTCTTGATGAACTTCAGTAAAAATTTTCTTGTTCCTGGTTCAATACAGTGATCTTCATTTAATTACTAGCTATTCCTTGACCATTCAATCTTGCAATGGTGCTGAACAAGTGGTAGTTACAACCGGTCCTTGGTGCTTGGCTTGTGATTACGATTTTGCAGTGATCATGTGATTGCAAATTCCAATGTTCCCTGCTAGCTTTCCTCAAACTAAGTCAGTGGTGAAGTCTGCAGGAAGTTGTAAGTTGTAGTCATGTGACAACTTTGCTTAATAATGGCAATTGGGATGGCTGGAACTGCTGTTGCTATGTGGCGTGGTCATATAATGTCATGCTTTATGATCATCTTAGTGATGGCAATTTGGATCCTAATTGTTGTCATAAAAGACTGCATATATTATAATTATGGCATCACACCTCAACCCACAAACCTTTTTTGCAGCCTTTAGGGCAGAAAACACTATACAGAAACATAATTATGGATAAGACTAAAAAGTAGACATAGAATACAATAATTTTATAAGAATAAAATCAGTATGACAACAATAATACACATAATGGTAACAATAACCAAGATTTATGCAAATTGTCAGTTGTAGGTGGGATGAATAGAACAAATAGAGGAACAAAACTGGCCAACCAGGAAATATACAGTACATCAAAGTCTTAATTAGAATAGAAGAAGTGACAGACAAGGATTATTGTCAGGCACAAGTAATCAGGAACTAAGGTTGTTCAGATGAGTACAGATTTATTGTACTAGAACTAGAATTTATGCTAGTTGAATTCTATAAGAATCTGAACTACTAATGGTCAAGGCAAATTGGCAGTTGATAAGAGTCAGTGGAATTCAGGAAGGACTAGACTTAGATCTCTTGTGGGTATGAAGGACACCAAACTGATGATACTCTTGACCCCTCCTTTGGGGTCATCTTCTACAATTATGCTCTCTACCAGGATAGTTCTTTAAAACAGAACAATGAAGGTCTTCTGAAATAACATCTAACCTGGCTGAGGTGAACAAAATGTTATCGTTAGAATGGAGAAGAGATAGGATGATGGCACATGTAAATGGTATATGGGAATGACTTTTGGGAGCTGGGAGAAAGAGATGTAGTCTAGGGAACTATCAAATAAGAAGAGGATGTAGGCCGCAGCTGCATAATGGGCAGAGAAAGACATCCAGAAAGACTCAGGCTGTAGAAAAGACAGTGAGGGATTTGTGTTTTCAGTCTTCTGAGCTTCTGTAGCCTGAGAAGGCTGACAATCAACAAACTCTGGGGCTAAAAATTAAACTTAGATTGGTTTAGAAACCAATACTTAGATATGTTGCTTAAGGTGATTCCTAGCATTTTCAATCTCTAACTGGCTGGAGGATCTCCACAAAGAAGTCTTAAGAATGATGTTTGCTGTTAGCAGACTGATTTAAAATGAGAATCAGTGGGATCAATCCCACAGGGAAAAAATAATTTTAGCCAGAAATTAATGCTATAAAGGTAGTCCTCTGCTTACAACATTTGCTTAGTGACCATTCAAAGTCACAGCGGCACTGAAAAAAGTGAATTATGACATTTTTCACATTTATGGCTTTGCAATATCGCTATGGTCATGTAGTCAAAATTCGGATACTTGGCAACTGGTTCATATTTATGATGGTTGCAGTTTCCCAGAATCATGTGATCATCTTTTGACCTTCTGACACACAAAGCCAATGGGGAAGCCTGGTTCACTTGACAACTGTGTTACTAACTTAACTGGAGTGATGCACTTAACAATTGTGGCAAGAAGATTGTAAAATGGGACAAAACACACTGAACAGATGGCTTGCTTAGCAACAGAAATTTTGGTCATAAGTCGAAGACTGCCTGTAGTACCTGGCTTTGGCACCCACAAAAACTTTATCTGTTTCTATCTTAAACTTGGAAAAATGGAAAACTGAACACTATGAAGAAGTTGAGAAATAATCCCAGCAAGAAAGACATTGAAAGCTGCCAGAATAAAGTGTGCCGCTTAAACTATACTGGTCAGTGGTAGATTAAGGCTCACTGGTGCCCTAAGAACTGACAAATCTTGGTGCCCCCCTCCTGTACAAACGAAGCTAAGCTTAGGCTATATAAAAGGTTTTTTTCTTTCTCAATTTTGTGGTGCCAACTTTGAGCCTGGTGCCCTAAGCACGTGCTTAGTCTGCTTAATGGTTAATACACCACTGGTACTGGTGCCACATGGAGGGCTGTAGCATCAAGGCTGCACAGTCATATTAAGATTTTGCATTCTTGCTACAAAAAGAAAAATTAAGGCATTAACAAAAGATCTGTTTTAATTGAAGGTAAACCCGACCTACAATTACCTCAGTGTTTATACAGAATCATTCACATCTAATGGTGACATGAAAATATAGAGATCAGATTCCTGTTTGACGCTAGAGAGGCTAGGGCAGTTGAAATCCATATATCTTAATGCTGTTAATGTTAAGGGAAAAACTGGGCTAGAGACTTCTTTAGTCTTTTAGGCAGATTCTACAGTCCTCAAGGAGAGGTAAAATTGAGCTGAACCAGATCATTAGGTTCAACCCACTGCAATTTCTGCAAGGTCCTATCATGACAAATTTGACCCAGAATTCCTGTTCTAATCCTCTTAACTGAAATAAAGCACAAGATGGAGGAGACCCCAGAAAGAACAGGTGAATAGAGATGTCTATTCAAATGCCAGGTAAGAATGATTCAAATGCTCTCCAGTTAGATATGTTGCAAGTGCCTCAGTGGTGGGTTTCAAACTTTTTTATTACTGGTTTTGTAGGTGTGGCTTGGTGGGCGTGGCATGACTTGGTGGGCGTGGCTTGGGTGGCGTGGCAGGGGAAGGATACTGTAAAATCTCCATTCCCACCCCACTCCAGGGGAAGGTTACTGCAAAATCCCCATTTCCTCCCCATCAGCTGGGACTCGGGAGGCAGAGAATAGATGGGGGCGGGCCCAGTCAGAATATTTACTACAGGTTCTCCGAACTACTCAAAATTTCCGCTACAGGTTCTCCAGAACTGGTCAGAACCTGCTGAAACCCACCTCTGAAGTGCCTGTTTTATATAAGTATAGTTTACCAATAGAGGAGAATATTTGTATCTCAGGGTTGAAATGAGGCACCTCTGAGCTTGGTTTTTTCCTTGCAGATGTTTCATTACCCAAATTAGGTAACATCATCAGGACTAGCATGTCTGCAACAAAACAACTAACCTCAGAGAGCAGCACAACCCCTCAAAAGTATAGTTTATGTTTTTCTGGACTCTCTAAATAAAACACCAGACAGTAGCCACCCACCAGGATTACTTTGTAAGACTGCTTTGGGGCATTCTTGTAAATAAAGATTGTAGTAGAAATTGATAGTTTCCTTTGTAGAATGCCACTTCCTCTTTTTAAATTAAAACATTCACTATTAAACTCAAGTCAAATGGTGAAGCAGTTGGGCTGGTACCACAGTAGTTGATTATGGGCACATTAATGATCAATAGTGTCTTACTGGGGACACTAGATCTACACCTCAAAAGTGGCATCGACTGCAACTGTTTGGCAATCAGTATTTACCCTGCAACTGGACAAGAATTCTTATATTCAATTTCTACAAAGTATTATATTGGAGGAAGTAGTAGGATTCAATCCCGTCGCTACTGGTTCACTCGTGGACGCACATGCACTTGCGTGCATGCACAATGCTGCGCACACACAGAAGCTTCTGCGCATGCGGGTAGATGGGCGGAGCCTCCTGCTGCTGCCACTACCGGTTTGCGCGATCCGGAGTGAACCGGTAGCAACCCACCACTGATTGGAGGTCATTTCCCAGCACTAATTAGTTTATGCCTGCATCTCTGAATTTAGGCAATTTGGCTATCTTTTAATTCAGTAATATACTGAAGATATCTTTTCCAGATAGAAGGTAGATATTGTATTACAAATATCTTCAATATTCAGGAGTAAGCTTGTCTCAGATGATAAACTGAGATGAAAATGTGTTTGTTGAGCTGTACAGTTCCAGACAATTTGTATGAGATTGATAAGGGAGACATGATAGCAGTGTTCCAATATCTCAGGGGCTGCCACAAAGAAGAGGGAGTCAAACTATTCTCCAAAGCATCTGAGGATAGAACAAGAAGCAACGGGTGGAAACTAATCAAGGAGAGAAGCAACCTAGAACTAAGGAGAAATTTCCTAACAGTTAGAACAATTAATAAGTGGAACAACTTGCCTGCAGAAGTTGTGAATGCTCCAACACTGGAAATGTTTAAGAAAATGTTGGATAGCCATTTGTCTGAAGTGGTGTAGGGTTTCCTGCCTGGGCAAGGGTTGGACTAGAAGGCCTCCAAGGTCCCTTCCAACTCTGTTGTTGTTGTATTATTATTATTATTATTATTATTATTATTATTATTATTATTATTATTATTATTATTATTATTATTATATCTCAGTTAACAACTGAATGTTTATATTTGGTTAGAGCCATGTGAATAGGGAAAGGCAGAACAGCAGAACACTGATTATAACTGTATATAGATTATACTAGTGTTGAATTATAGGGGAAAATATAGATGGCCTTTTTTTTTGGGGATAATGTCATTCTATACTTTAGTTAACATTAACACTAGATCTGACTGTATATAACACCAAAAACCACTGAAAATCAGTGGTTTCTTTTCCACGTTCTGATCCTCTAAGTGATTAAGAAAAAAAAAATCTTCACTGTGTTCCTAATTGGTTGTATTCTTTGAACCCATAATCAGATGCCTCCCTGCAGGAAAAAAACCTGGCTAATAAAGACTTCATACCGCTTTATGATTTCTTATGTGGTCAGTCATTTCAAATAGGAAATGAAATCTCAGTAAACAATACCCAACTTCATGTGACTGATGAGTGAATTACAGATGATGTATTTCCTGGCTTGATAGGAGGAATTAATCAGCATGTCTTCTCTCCATGTAGATTCACTTCATTTCATTTTAAGGCAGCAATATTTGATGAACAAAGAACTGTAGACTATAATTAATGAGTAACTAGTTTTTTTTTTAAAAAAAAGCAAAGTAGCTGTGCATGCACATAGATGAAAAGTCGGACGAGAGTAGGTTGTGAAATAAGGCATGATTCTAGAAAAAAGACATTAAGAATGTGAAAATAGGTGATTTGAATGCCCCAAACGTGGTTTTGCAAGAGGCAACTGAACTATCTGGTTTTTCCTTTGAGGACGTTTCGCTTCTCATCGTTCTCATCACCAATCTCTTTCTACTTATGACTTTATGACTGTAACTTTGTTGCTGGCAATCCTTATGATTTATATTGATATATTGACCATCATTTGTGTTGTAAATGTTGTACCTTGATGAATGTATCTTTTCTTTTATGTACACTGAGAGCATATGCACCAAGACAAATTCCTTGTGTGTCCAATCACACTTGGCCAATAAAAATTCTATTCTATTCTATTCTATTCATCCAAGAAGCTTCTTCAGCTTTCAAGAGCTCTCACAAAGAGCTGAAGAAGCTTCTTGGATGAGAAGCAAAACGTCTTCAAAGAATAACCAGAAAGTCCAGTTGCCTCTTGAAAAAGCACCTTTTGGACAACCATGTCCTGGATGATTGAAAATCTCCACAGACAGGTGATTTGAACGTTCTTTTGTGCGTTCTGAAATATCTCATTTTAAGGATTGCCACAGTCCTATTAGGGTTAATTTAAGGGTTAAGATATTTAAATTTAGTAGCTGGAGCAGTGGGGCCAGAACATACAGCTGTGCTTGATTGATTGGAGAATCTTGGCTCCTGCATGAGGCAATCTGTACTGTGATTGGTTGCTATGGGTATAGAGGGGGAGTTTCCCTTTTTTCCCGCCTTTTCTTCTGTGTGCCCTGTATGCTCTGTGATTTACCGGATGATGCTCCTGTTTGCCTCACTATCTAGTTTGCTGCACATATTGTTGTAAAATATAGTTATTTACATAAAACTACAAGTTCATGTCAGCATCTCTGACTTCATTTGAAGATTTGCTGCGCAATTCCCTGCCAGTAAATTTCACTGAATATCTATCAGATATTTTTGCCACCTGCTACGATGCCTGATATGATCTAACGTTACCCTTGTACTCATTTTATAAGTAATTTTGAATTGATTTCAAGGTGGAAGGTAGAAATCACATAAATCATGCCAAAAAGCATGTGTGTTTATGTAATATAGTTATAACTTCCCTGATTTCTGTTTTTATGCCCAGAAAGAATAAATAGGATTCCTAGTAAATTTTGTAGAAGGCATCTGGATGTCTTTAAAATGGATGTTGTTGTTGCTCATGATGAGGACAATGAAGGTGGTGACACCTTTAACACGGTTGAACAATATCTGCTTATCCCAGTCTTTGGCAAGCACTCAATGAGTGGATAAAAATGCCAAATCCAGTCTAAACATCAGGCTGTATGATGAGCCATAATATAAAATAGCAGTGCTCAAACTGTCTGCTGATTTGTTATCTGCAGTTATTAAACTATATATTAGATACATTCAGCGCTTGCCTTTCTTTACTGTGCTTGATGAAACTGAATGATTTGTTTTTCTTTTTAAAGAAAAGATATGCTTCAATTAACAATTTGTTTCAACAGCAGCTGGTGGTTTTTTTGTTTTCCTACTTCCTGCTGCTTGCTAGGGATTTTCTTCTTATTTGCCATCATTGTCTTTGGCCTCATTTGGCCTTATTGTCACTGTGATATTATTCTATCAGCAAGAAACCTGAAGCATCATCATCACAAAACCACAGCCGATTAGACTCGGTGAATATTTTAATATTTTAATATTTACAATTTTAATATTAAATAATATTGAGTAATATTGAACTGCAAACTAGGGCATACAAAACATTTGCTAGACCAATTCTTGAATACAGTTCATCTGTCTGGAACCTGCACTGCATATCGGACATTAATACAATCGAACGAGTCCAGAGATTTTATTTTTTTATTTTGTCACAACGGTATATATAAGCATAAGCATGAAATAACTATACGATATATAAGCATATATATAAGTATAAGCATGAAATAATTATACGAGTTGGATACAATCAAGGGGAACATTAGGACAGGAACGATAGGCACGCTGGTGCTCTTATGCATGCCCCTTACAGACCTCTTAGGAATGGGGTGAGGTCAATAGTAGATAGAATAGAATAGAATAGAATAGAATAGAATTTTATTGGCCAAGTGTGATTGGACACACAAGGAATTTGTCTCGGTGCATATGCTCTCAGTGTACATAAAAGAAAAGATACGTTCATCAAGGTACAACATTTACAACACAATTGATGATCAATATATCAATATAAATCATAAGGATTGCCAGCAACAAGTTACAGTCATACAGTCATAAGTGGAAAGAGATTGGTGATGGGAACTATGAAACGATTAATAGTAGTGCAGATTCAGTAAATAGTCTGACAGTGTTGAGGGAATTATTTGTTTAGCAGAGTGATGGCCTTCGGAAAAAACTGTTCTTGTGTCTAGTTGTTCTGGTGTGCAGTGCTCTATAGCGTCGTTTTGAGGGTAGGAGTTGAAACAGTTTATGTCCAGGATGCGAGGGATCTGCAAATATTTTCACGGCCCTCTTCTTGATTCGTGCAGTATACAGGTCCTCAATGGAAGGCATAGTTTTTGATGAGTCCACCTCTCCTCTGCTCACACCAGAATACCTTATGCTACCAGGCTTGAAATGTTGGGCTTAGACAACTTAGAACTTCGCCGTCTTCGGTCTGACCTAAGTGTAGTGGATAAAATGCCAAATCCAGTCTAAACATCAGGCTGTATGATGAGCCATAATATAAAATAGCAGTGCTCAAACTGTCTGCTGATTTGTTATCTGCAGTTATTAAACTATATATTAGATACATTCAGCGCTTGCCTTTCTTTACTGTGCTTGATGAAACTGAATGATTTGTTTTTCTTTTTAAAGAAAAGATATGCTTCAATTAACAATTTGTTTCAACAGCAGCTGGTGGTTTTTTTGTTTTCCTACTTCCTGCTGCTTGCTAGGGATTTTCTTCTTATTTGCCATCATTGTCTTTGGCCTCATTTGGCCTTATTGTCACTGTGATATTATTCTATCAGCAAGAAACCTGAAGCATCATCATCACAAAACCACAGCCGATTAGACTCGGTGAACATTTTAATATTGAATATTTACAATTTTAATATTGAATAATATTGAGTAATATTGAACTGCAAACTAGGGCATACAAAACATTTGCTAGACCAATTCTTGAATACAGTTCATCTGTCTGGAACCTGCACTGCATATCGGACATTAATACAATTGAATGAGTCCAGAGATTTTATTTTTTTATTTTGTCACAACGGTATATATAAGCATAAGCATGAAATAACTATATGACATATAAGCATATATATAAGTATAAGCATGAAATAATTATACGAGTTGGATACAATCAAGGGGAACATTAGAACAGGAACGGTAGGCACGCTGGTGCTCTTATGCATGCCCCTTACAGACCTCTTAGGAATGGGGTGAGGTCAATAGTAGATAGAATAGAATAGAATAGAATAGAATTTTATTGGCCAAGTGTGATTGGACACACAAGGAATTTGTCTCGGTGCATATGCTCTCAGTGTACATAAAAGAAAAGATACGTTCATCAAGGTACAACATTTACAACACAATTGATGATCAATATATCAATATAAATCATAAGGATTGCCAGCAACAAGTTACAGTCATACAGTCATAAGTGGAAAGAGATTGGTGATGGGAACTATGAAACGATTAATAGTAGTGCAGATTCAGTAAATAGTCTGACAGTGTTGAGGGAATTATTTGTTTAGCAGAGTGATGGCCTTCGGAAAAAACTGTTCTTGTGTCTAGTTGTTCTGGTGTGCAGTGCTCTATAGCGTCGTTTTGAGGGTAGGAGTTGAAACAGTTTATGTCCAGGATGCGAGGGATCTGCAAATATTTTCACGGCCCTCTTCTTGATTCGTGCAGTATACAGGTCCTCAATGGAAGGCATAGTTTTTTGATGAGTTCTCCACTCCTCTGCTCACAACAGAATACCTTATGCTACCAGGCTTGAAATGTTGGGCTTAGACAACTTAGAACTTCGCCGTCTTCGGTCTGACCTAAGTGTAGTACATAAAATTATCTGCCACAATGTCCTACCTGTCAATGAATACTTCAGCTTCAACCACAACAATACACAAGCACATAATAGATACGAACTTATGGTAAACCATACCGAACTTGATTGCAGAAAATACAACTTCAGTAACAGAGTTGTTAATCTCTGGAATGCACTACCTGACTGTGGCTTCTTCCTCAAGCCCCCAAAACTTTAACTTTAGACTGTCTACTGTCAAACTCACCCCATTCCTAAGTGGTCTTTAAGGGGCATGCATAAGTGTACCAGTGTGCCTACCATCCCCGTCCTAATGTTCCCTTTTATTCATATCCATTTCATGTATTCATAATTATGTTTATACTTATATCTGTTATCTAATACATGCTTGATTAAATAAATAAATAAATAAATAAATAAATAAATAAATAAATAAATAAATAAATAAATAGACCAAGGATGGCGCAGAACGTGAAGAAGTCAGCATCAAGATCAGGGACATAAAACCCTCTCTTGTCAAAAGAGTCAAAGTCTAGATGATCTGAATTTACTTGGGAGAGAATCCAATATGTTTGGCCTCAAACTATTTCTAGCCCAGCCTAGTATTTCTCTCATGCTCAGCACATTGTTTTTAAAGAATCAGATGGTTGGTGGTTGACGAGTTTTTCCAATTGCCTTGGCAACCAATTCTGAGAAATGCAAAATCTCTGGCTCAGATGTAGAGCTTAATAGGGTGTTTCACGAATGATTAGGATGAGAACAGGACAACAGAAGGATGATAGGAAGAAGAATAGAAAACACGTAGCAAGAGAGGTAGCTTTCTAAAAAAGACAGACAGGAAATCTTTGTTCATATATTTACGCTTAAGGCAGTTTTTCATGTCCTGCCACTATAGATGACTACCAGGGAGAAAGCGGTTTCTCTAATCACCCTCCATCTCTGGAATACTATCTCTGGGGAAATTACCTGACTTCTTCCCTGTCTATATTTAGACATCTGTTCAGGCCCTTTTAATTTTTAATGGATTGCTTTTTACATGTTTCATGGTTGCCTATTAAATATTTGCATCAGTTGTATTATTCTTTTTGATTTGATTTTTTTTTTTGCTTTTCTTATTTGTAACCTGCTCTGAGGGCATCACTATGTCAACTAAGATAAACCTACTCCAATTGACTGAAAAAGCAAATTGAAAATTGGGAAGAAATTGGGCTAATGGAGGCTGTATGAAAAAGGATTGAAATCAATGTGAGCACAGAGTTGCTAATCCAACAGTGAAATTTCTAGAGATCCCAATAACTGTATAATTCAATAATGGCAAAGGTTTAATGGCTGATTGATTAAAAATAAAGAACACTTTCTTTTATCAAAGTCTTTCCACACTATCACCTAAGCATGGCATAATAATTCAGAAAGAACATTTATGACATGTCCACATAAGGTTGCTTTCATCTCTTTAATCCCCATTTTACCAGTGAGAGACAGTTAATTCATCTTTTATGTGGTCCTTCCTCCCTTATTTCAACAGTAAAAGTTGCTTCAAACTTTTCTAGTATTTGGCTTTGTCACCCATGACTTACAACAGAGTTTATCAACCCTGTAAACATTAACATGTGCAGATTTCAACTTCCAGAATTCTATAGGCTTTGGAGCAGTATTTCTCAATCTTGTGAAGTTTAAGATGTGGGGGGACTTCAACTTCCAGAATTTTTCTCCCAGCATCAAATTCTGGGAGTTGAAGTCCACTAATCTTATACTTCACACTGCCTTAGAAAGCAGCTGGAGTCTGAAATGACTGGAGCATAGTAGGATTGGTAATATTGGTAGTTTCCCACTCTCTCAACAATGGGAAGAAACATTCTTAGCAGCAGGAAAAGCCCTAAGACATATTGTAAATATATGGCTAAATAGTTAAGAATTGTTTGGCGCACAGTTTGTATGGTCTTGTTGATTCATTTACATTAGATTGCTATAGCATGGGTAGATGACTGGGAAGAGGCAAGATAGGGAAGAGGGCAGAGAAATTCATGTTGTTTGCTGCTGGCTCAAGAATGAGTGACTCTAATACTATAGCTCAATCATCAGAAGGCGCCCATGTTAGATTCGGGCAATAACGAGGCAGGAGACCAGGATAGTGACAACAGCTCTTTACTATATGGTGAACTCAGCAGCCAGTGCTGGGAAAAACCTCTCTTTATATACAGTTTAGCCGGAGGCTTCAACCAATCAGCAACGTGCTATTTTCCCGCCAAAACTTTTAAAGATACATTACACTCCTTCCCTCCCAGAAAACACTTTACCAATATTTACATGAAATTAACATCTTATTTGTCAACGTAATCACGCAAGTGGACTGGGCATCTCCTGACTCTTTCGGACCTGCGCAATGCATTTTCTGGGAGTGAGTCGAGCTGGCCGGAGGGACTGTTTGTTCCTCTCAGCTCCTCCTCTAGGCCATCCGGCCCTGGATTATTTGCAGAGTCGTCCCTGCTATTTTCAGGAGGAACCGGTTGGCGTCGCTGGACCTCCTGGAACTCAGATAAGTCCTGCGTTAGCCCCGGGTTTGAGTCAGCTGTGGCTTTATGCATTGAATAGTCAGGGTCTGTTTCGTCTGATTCTGCTTTACCGGTTATGCGTTTCCTTATTTGATCTATGTGGCGTTTCCATACCCGGCCATCCTCTATCTCTATTAGATATGATTTTGGTCCTGTTATTTCTAGGATTTTTCCTGCTAACCAGGTCGGGCCCTCGCTGTAGTTGTGTGCCCACACTAGGTCGCCTACTGCCATCTCTCTTGTTTTACCGTGTGCCCCTTTGTAACCGTCTGGTATGTAGTTTGGGTTTAAACGGTCTAGTGGGCACCTAAGCTTCCGACCCATTAATAGCTCGGCCGGGCTGCGGCCAGTTGTTACACAGGGGGTTCTGTGTTGGACTGCTAGATATGTATCAATTTTTGTTTGCCAATCGCCTGGCCTGATTCTGGACAATGCTTCCTTTGCGCTCCGAACGAAACGTTCTGCAAGGCCGTTCGTCGCAGGGTGGAAAGGCGCCGAGAGGACATGTCGGATGCCCTCCTCTGCCAAGTACCCCTCAAACTGGGTTGCCGTGAATTGCGGGCCGTTATCGGAGACTAAAGTGTCGGGCAACCCGTGGGTTACAAATAGGTGCCGTAGGACTGAAATCACGGCATCGGCTGTCATGGATCTCATGAGAATGATTTCCAGCCATTTGGAGTAGGCATCGACTACTACCAGAAAGGTTTGGCCGTGGAAGGGGCCGGCAAAATCGATATGGATCCTAGACCAGGGGCCCTGGGGTCTCTCCCATTCCCGAATCGGGGCCGTTGGGGGCAGCGGTCTGGACTCCTGGCAGGCCTGGCATTTCCCTACCCTTTCAGCAATTTCCGAGTCCATTAAGGGCCACCACACATAGCTTCTCGCTAGACCCTTCATTCTTACGATCCCTGGGTGACCTTCGTGAAGGAGGTCCAATACCTTTTTCCTCAATTTCTCCGGGATCACCACTCGATCCCCCCATAGCAGGCACCCCCCTTGCGCCGAGAGTTCCCCACGTTTTTTTACAAACTCTTTAAAACGCTCGCCCGGCGCAGCGGGCCAACCTCTTTGTACCCAACCAATTACAGTTCTTATTGTAATGTCCTTATACGAAGCCCGAGCCACCTCTTTGGATGTGACTGGGCCAGAGTCCAAAGAGTCAATTAGCAGAACTGGTATTCCCGGAGTGGGGTCTTCGATAGTCTCTGGTAACGGGCATCTGCTCAGGGCGTCTGCATGCCCTAATTCCTTTCCTGGCCGGTGTAGTAATCTGTAAGAATACGCTGCCAGGAAGATAGTCCATCGGGTCAGTCTTGGCGACAGTGCCACGGGCGTTGGGCGGTTGCCTGCCAACAGTCCTAGCAAAGGTCTATGGTCCGTGATGATTTCAAAATCACGACCAAATACATATTCATGGAATTTCTTTACTCCGGAGACTATAGCCAAGGCTTCCTTATCAAGCTGGCTATAATTCCTTTCAGTTGATGACATGGTTCGGGAGTAATATGCAATAGGGGCTTCTGTGCCATTTGGTAACCTGTGGCTGAGCACAGCCCTCACCCCATAGGGAGATGCATCGCAGCTTAACACTAATGGCAGCGTGCCATTGTATTGGATAAGGAGGCTATCACTCGATAGGAGATTCTTTACCCCTTCGAATGCCCTAGCTTCCGCCTTTCCCCAAGACCATGCAGCCGTCTTTGCTAGTAATTTATGCAGCGGCTCGGCTACTGTTGCCTTATTCCTTAAGAATACCGCGTAGAAGTTGACCAGACCTAAGAATGCCTGTAACTCCGTTTTGTTCTTTGGAACCGGGGCCTTCCTGATGGCCCGTACCTTGCTCTCAGTGGGGTGAATCCCTTCCCTGTCTATTCGGTAGCCCAGGAATTCCACAGACTCAACCCCGATCTGGCATTTGTTTAGTTTAACCGTGAGTCCGGCAGACCGGAAAATGCCCAAAACTTTTCGCAGCCTTACCCCTAATTCCTCTAGATTCTCAGCGGATACCAGTACATCGTCAAAGTATGGTACCACCCCTGGTAGGCCCTGCAATAGCCGCTCCATTAGGTTCTGAAATAACCCTGGAGCCACACTAACCCCAAACTGTAACCGGGTACACTTGAAAGCCCCTCTGTGAGTCACAATTGTCTGCGCTTCGGCTGTGCTGCTATCTACGGGCAGCTGTTGATAGGCTTGGGCCAAGTCTAGCTTGGCAAAAACTTGCCCTTGCCCCATTGAGTGCAGTAAGTGCTGTACCACCGGGACGGGTAAGCACTCTTTGCAACGCTTTGTTAAGCGTTGCCTTGTAGTCAGCGCAAATCCGGACCGACCCGTCCGGTTTGACTGGGGTGACTATAGGGTCTCCCACTTAGCATGGTCAACTGGCACTAGAATTCCTGGTTTACTAGCTTGTCCAGTTCCCGGTCAATCCTGGGCTTTAGGGCGAACGGGACCCTCCTAGCCTTTAGACGGATAGGGGCAACTTGGGGGTCTAAGTTAAAAGAGATAGGGGTCCCCGTGTACTTGCCCAGGCAGTCTCTGAAAACGTCCCCAAATTCTTTCACGAGTGCGTCTTTGAGGTCGACTTCGTTTCTGAAGATTCCAGTCACTCCCATGCCCAATGCTCGGAACCAGTCCAGTCCCAACAAGCTTGGCAGGGTCCCATCGACGATGGTGATGGGCAGAGTTTTCTTGTACTGTCCATACTCGACGTGGACGGACGTTACCCCTCGAACAGGGATGCGATTCCCTTGGTAGTCTTGTACCCTTAATTTCTGTG